>NC_063215.1:51149845-51452875 GCF_020740725.1 Corvus hawaiiensis | reverse complement strand
TCTTCCTTCTGTTCCTGATGATTTTTTTCCTTGCTTTCCTTTGTGAAATGAGGTCTGGAATAGTTGTATTGTTTTTGTACATGTTAAGACTGATATCAGTAAGTGATGTAACCAGACTTTTGTGGAATACAAGGATATGGTATATGTGTAGACATGATGAGTGCATAACAAAAATTGAAGGTTTGTGTTTACCCATGAGTAGAATTTAATTTTTTAATGGAAATTAGCATTTATTTAATCCGTAATGGAAATTGTAATGGATTCTTTTGGAAGGAGGTGAGGAATGTGAAAAATTCAGAGTCTATTAATTATATACTTCTAAAGTTTTGGAATGAAATGGGAATTTGAAAGTAGGTAGGAATATTATGGCTATATATGAATATTTACTTTAGTTAGTTCTGGCAGGTAGCATAGTCTAGTAGAATTAATAATACATGTGACTTACTGCCAGAAGTTCATGTTTAAATGGTTCTGGGAGTACTGTACTCCCATGAGAATAGTATACCCTTAATTTACTGTAAAAATTAAAGAATGTTAATTAGATTGGTGCTTACATGGGTGGGTGTTATTCCAGCTGTTGAGAAGTAAGTGTGGGACTTGATGGAGCAGGATATACATGGAGTTCTGTGTTTCAGAAGTCTGATACCAGACTTGGAGAAGCATGGATTCTTTTTTTTTCCTTTTCTTCTGAAGCTTGCTGATTTGTAAGGCTGGTTAAATCAGTTTATTTTATTACACGTGCTTATATAAACAGATTTATTCATATGCATTATGCAAGAGTTTCTATGTGGATATCTCTCTCTCTCTCTATATATGTATATGTACACACACAACAGTTACCATACTTGTTTGTCCAACATCATTAGTGTTTTTGGCCTTAATAACTGAGAATATAAATTAAAATCTAGAAATAATGTGCATTACAAAAGATAGGGTAAATAGAGATATTATGATTTTTCTGTTAAGAAGCTGTTCTTGCATTCAGTGTTTATAATTGTTATTGATACAGTTGTTTCCACTGCTTCATTATTTCAATATTGTAATCATGTCTAACTTGCCTGTAAGTGTTAGCCCAAGATGCAAAAGGGAATTTAGCAGTGTGTGGTTATAAAAATATTCTGTGCCAGGTGAAGCATGGTAGTTTTGATTATGAAAAATCATTTGTGTTGACCTCTCTTCTGAAGCTGAAGCACATCAATAACCTTGCACCACTTGAGTGGGGATGTGAAGATCTGTATGTAGCTTCTAAAATTGCTACCCTTTGCAGAGTTTCAGATTTCATCCTGGTAGCTAGGATGTGGGCTGAATGCCATTACAGTTTGCTATGTTAGGGATTTACTGGTGCTATTGGGTAACCCCGAAGAACACTGTGGATACCGCATTGCACAAAATTGCTGTCTTGTGTTTCTCTGGGGTGGAAGATGACTTCAGCTATTAACATAATTAGACAGATTTAATTTTTTAATTTTTTTAAAAATTCAAATGCTTTCTGTAAGTATGCAATTCAGACTTTCTGAGCTAGTTGTTATGGAACCAACTTAATTTCAGAGCCAGAGATCGGGTCTCAAGTTTACCGCACCAACTTTTATGACAGACTTTGTTTGGTCCATGTTTGTTCCAATCAAAAAATAAGATCTGAAATTGAGTGTACCTTTTGAAAAGAGTTCTGTTTTTAATTTCTGGAATGTGCTGTCCTAGTAATACCTTAACTGAGGTGTTTCTTAATAGGCTGGAGAGTGGAGAAGAAACAATTTTGTTTTGGTTTTTTTGTGGGGATCAGAGCACTGCTAATGTGCTTGGATGCCATAGTGATAAGCACTGTAAATACCCAAATGTATGAGCCAACAACTGGAAATAAATTTATAAACACTAAATTCTTTCCATTATCAAAGTCAGCAATTGAAACATTTTCTGCTCTCCCACCTCTTGCTCTGTACTTTTAACTGTGCACATCAGAAAACAAAAAGGACATACAAACTCTGTCTTCCAATTTTCCTGGGGAGCAGAGAGAAATGATCACTAAACCCTCTGAAGGAAAATGTAATTCAGATTGTTTGTGTTCAAGCTTGTTGTCTATAAACAGTGAACCACTCTTCTGTTGAAATAAAGTCTAAAACCAGGTGGCAATGCAGGTAGTAGCACTTAAAATAACCACAGTTTTTATGTCATGTGTTATGCTTTGTGTAAGCATGATGGGCTGTGTGCAATAGTGCTGGAGATTCTGTGGCTATTCAGGGAGGTGTGTTGGCAGTGAACCAGCATCCCATTCAGGTGCCAGGTAAATCTTACGGTTGGGAATTGAGATGCCACATTGATTTCTAGAATTATGGTGATCAAATCCCAAAACTTGCACCTAGGAAGGACTTCTTTTTGTGTGTGTGTGTAGTGCCTTCTTTTTGTTTTGAATACTTTAGCATGTTGTATCTTAAATGACTACAGAAATCATCTCACATATGCAAGTTGGAGTTGGGTTAGGGTTCTGTTATCTGCAGTAGATCAAGTCCTTTAATCTGTGGCTGCTGATATAATTCATAGCAAGTGTGTTTCATTCCAGGGAGGATGAATTCAGTGGACCAAATGGTGCCTGACATATATACAATTTGGCAAAGGAACTTCTGGTCTTTCAGGATGAGAAACATTCTGTTAAAGCATTTTTCATAATTAATTACTTACATTTTCTTGCTTTTATGATTTAGTTGGATTTATTGCTTTCATTTAATTAGTGTGCTAATCATAAAATTTTCTAGACTTGTAATGTCTGGGCACTAAACTATCTTTTCTCTGGCATAGGAAGTGGGGGAGAAAAAACAACTTTAGAAATGGATTGCCAGTGAAAGAATGGGGAAATTCTAAACTGCTGTTAATTTTTTAAAAATTTATTTTAGAAATTATTTACAAAGCTAAATATTTTCATTAGGAAAGCTGGGATAAAAGACTCTACTGGTCATTATGCATTTCTCTCCTGATTCAGTCTCAGTTTATTTAAGCATTGGTTATAGTTAAAATCAGATCTTTCAGCCAGTCTTGTCAAAGGGCACAAATGACCTTTAATTTTCAAGATACTTCTAAAAGAAAGTGACATACAGGTTCATTTTAATAGTGTGTAACTGTCATTATGTTACAGACAAACTGCTAGCAGGTGAAAAAAACACTCCTAAGAATTAATGTGTGCATGAAGTTTGGGGTTTTTTTCCTCCAGCCTTTAAAACTGTCCTTCACAGCTTCTTTGATGGTGGACATATAAGGAAGTAATATTCCCTTCTGGAGTGGAGGCTTGTTTTTTACAATACAGAAATCCTCCAAGGAGTGTGAGATTTGGTTCTAAATACACCCTCAGAATTAACACTCCTAATTTTACCTGTGTAATATTTCACATTTGCTCAAACTATTAACTGTCCTCCAAAAAACCTCTGCAGTTAAGTCCTCAGAGTGTGTGAAGGTTGGGGGTCCTGGAAGAAGACTTGTTTATGGGCAGTACAGAACTGTGAATGCCTCTCCTATGTTTTGTGTTGTAGGTAAATTGTGTATTAGAATTGGAACAACTCTATGTTATTAATAGTCTTAGTATCATGGCTTCACAAGTGTGCCTGAAAAAGATAATGTTAAAAGTTGGAGTCAAAATGGTGAAAGCCAGATGGTGCACAAAAGCAAAGGGCTTTCCACATCTGTTTATTATCCTGTAATGAGTTTTGTGGGATGGAATCCAGTAACTCTTCCATATCTTCTTGTTGCTGCTGTTGCTTTCAGAAATATTTCTGTTAGTAGTAGGAATGTTGCTGTAGGAAAATGCTGAGGATTCCATGTGGGTCTTATCCTCCTTTCCCCTGACTTTATTACTACATAGTTTTTCTTGAATTTGTGAAATTTAAAAAGGTTACCAGGGTAGTCAGTACTGCTTAGTGTAAAGAGCAGTGGGAGGAAGCAGGTAAAGTTTACTAAGTGACATTAGACTAGTTGTTGTAAGAGTTTGTCTCCTGTTCTTCATTTGGAAAGTGCGGATAATGGCGCTTAATTTTTCGAGTATAAAAAGTGACTTCTTCTGTAGGATATAGAGCTGTGCTAAAATCCAATTTAAAGTTAATCCTCTGTGACCTGAGCTGGGTTCCAGATGGTGACCTACATGTGGAGTAGGCTGTTAATTTGTTATCAAAGCCCTCTGATGTGTCCAAGAAACTTTAAGGGAAGGTGAGATTATTGTATGGTAAATAAAGGTTAGAGTAGCAAAGCTAAGAATATAAATGTTAGAAAATAGAGTGCTAAAGCTACTTCGGCAACATTGTATTTTACTTCTTTCTGTATTTACTTCATGGGGTTTTACTAACATTTGTTTTCTTTTTGTTTTCTTTTTTTTCCAATATTGTATTTAAATATTGCGGTTTTTCCCAAATCTTGTTAAGTAATTATGTAGGCTGCTAGGTCTGCAACAGACCTACTCCAGTTGAATATTAGCTACTGTTAACATATTACCATCTCTTACCATTTGGGGAGCAGCATCTGAAGGGGAGAGACTTCGTCCCAGTGAGTTAAGTTATTCTTGAGGCAACAGTTGAATTTTTGGGATTGCTGGGGATGATTTCTGGCCCTTGGAAGGGATTACTGCTTGATATGGGCCTTCCCAAAGTGTATTAAGTAAATTGCTTGTCGCCCATTAAGTGCTTCCAAGAGGTGCGCAGCAGTGGCAGTGCTGCAGCAAGGCAGGCTGGCTGCGCTTGGCGACCTGGCCTGACCTTGGTCTGCAGCAGGAGGAAGGAGTCAGACAGGGACAGTCTTGCTGTGAAGCAGTGAAAGCCATCAAGCAGTATCCTCCTGCCTCACTGGGCCCATGGCAGCCTCGCTGCTGTGGCTGCCCACAGCACCTGCTGCTGCCTGTAAAAGGATTTCTTTTTCCATCTGGGTAATGTACCTGTGTTCTAATTGTACAGAAGTCTGTGTGATACTTGGAAGAGTTACCAGTTAAAGGGCTGTCAAATATTGGAACAGACTACCCCGGGAAGTGTTTGAGTCACCATCCCGGGCGGTTTTCAAAAGATAACATGCAGATGTGGTGCTTGAGGCCATGGTTTTAGTGTGGGACTTGGTAGTGCCAGGTTAATGGTTGGACTCAATGATCTTGAAGGTCTTTTCCAACTTAAATGATTCTGTTCTATGATTATGGATTCAGGATGGAGGTCCCAAAGTGAGAATACAGAAGTAAGTGAGGAGGATGACTACTATGTGCAAGGCTCAGCTGGGGGAGACCAGTGGAAGAAACGAGGTTGAAGTGTGAGACTGGGAGAAAAAATGAAGGCACGTTCTGTCTTCCCCACTTGCATAGCCTGGCGTAAAACTGGAGGGTGCTGGTCCTGTTAGAGCTATTCCTGGTGGGCTGTGAACCAAGAGATCCACTGCTCTGTGGTGTGCAGAACAGGTACCAGTTGAATCTAAATATTTTAGTATTAAATTAATTTTTAATGATTTATTTCAATATAAAGACAGTCTTAGTAGGAACAGGGATTAAACTGTCATTAGTTGATAATTATCTCAAAAACACAGCCAGAAACTCCAGTCTCCTTGAAAGTGGGATTTAACCTTCTAAAGTTACTTGACATTGAATTGAGGGCTCTGTTTCTACCTGTAGTTATGAAGAAAATGTGAGGTATTGATGCACACCTTGGTCAACCACAGAGTTTTAACTCTCTGAAATGACCGTGCTCTCTGGGAGCCCTCAGGTTTTGCTCTGGTCCCGTGTGTTAGAGGGCATCTCTTAACTCTCCTTGTGTGAGTCTTCACGTGCAGGTCCTTTGCCCTTCACGTCTTAGGTGAGGTAGTTTTGCTGCTGAAAGGTGTCAGCCTAGCTAATCAGGGAATCCTGTTGTAGGAGATGGCAACAGAGGTAGGTTAGAGAGTTGGGATAAAACAAAGTTTCCTGTGGAGACTGAGAAAGCACAACTTGCATTTGTCTTGGTATAGGAAGGGGGTAGGTATGTATCTGGTACTGGGTGTTCTCTTACAGAGAACAAAAATACCTTGAATTATCCCCCTCTGGAGGGCAGGGATGGATTTCTGTTCTGATGGGTTAAGTTACTCCAGTTTTTTTGAGTCATTCCTAGCTGGGGATGAAAAAGTAATGCCAGCGAGAGGGGGTATCTGGAGGCTGTTGAAGTAGATGGTATTTGTGGCGTGGGTATTGGTATCTCGCAGATACAGAAAGGAAGGAGAACAGATACATTGTGACATCCAGAGTATTTTTCCCCTTTAGCCATTACTTTTAAAGAAGGTCTTGGGGGGATATTTGATTTCTTCATGTCTTCACTGTTAAGTGCTTGTTGTTGGAAAATGGAATTGGAAGCTGTAGATGACCTTCATAAAAGGGCAAATGCAAGTTAAGATCTACACTTGTGAAAAATGAGACAACCAACCACAAAAGAAATTCCCTGTGGCAGTATAGGTTCTCACTCATACTTTCATTTCAACGAAATCAAGTTGCATGTTTGCGTGACTGCTGTTCTGGAATATTGCTTTATCCTCTTATCTGGGGGGGTGAAAATAGAGCCCATTAATCTAAAAATTGTTCTACTTAGTTATATAACTGTTTCTTAAAAATAGCTCTAGATGGCTGGAGAAGATAGATGCTGTGGGATACAAATTTCTCTTTCGCTTGGCTTGTGCTCTTTTGCATAGAGCATCCATATTGCATGCATAATGTTTTTGACTATTTTGTGGTGGCCAGCTGCATGTAACTCACATGTACTCCACAGCAGCCTGTGAACATCCTGTAGCACAGTTTTCTCTCAGGTGCTGTACTGAGGATGGGGCATTTTTTTGTGTGTGTGGCACTTACTGCTGGGAAAGTTTAACTTTTTGAAAGTGGTTGTTCAGAGCATTCTTTATTCTGTTGTACTTCTAGAAATCGCTATTATGTTTGGCCGTGGGTTTGTGATATCCTTGGTTAAAGAGGCAAAATATAAAATCAAAAGGTTTATTGTATTCTGGTAAAAATGAGTTCATTCTTTTAAGACATACTTCTATCTTAACATGCTCAGTTTTCTCATCTAAAGAGATTTTTGTGTAAGTTAGGTTAGCCTTTTTCTTTACAGATTAGTTTAGCAGATGGCCATTGCAAGCTTGGACCAATAGCAGTCATAAATAACTTTTTTTCAGTGACTGATATGGAGTAGAAATTTGCTCTTGGGCTTACCTGCTGTTTACTTTAGACTATTTGCTCAGATAAAATCTGTGAAATATTTTCTGCTTCAGTTAAATATCCCATGGTATTGTATTTGTCGCTTGTTCTTTTAATGAATCTGTACTTTCAGATTTCTCTAACATTGGCATCTGGAATAACTGAGTAGAGGAAGGAAAATAAGAATAGAATCTTGCAGTAGTTGACTTTGCTGTGATTTATTTTTCTCTGCTGAATAATCTTTTCCTGTAAAACAAGTTTTGCCTGCTGCTTTTTCAGCTGTGTGCCTGTTCATTAGAGCTGCCCTTGTTGCACAGGACCGATGTCTGACTTCATTTTGGAGTGGCAGCATCCCACCTCTATACACTGCTACTTTCCTTTACAGTCCCCTGTTACATCATCTTCTGAATCTGGGTTTCATGTGAGTGAGCTAAGTTGACCCAGATCTGGCTCAAGAGTAGAAGTTACTAAATTTTTTCGAAGACGCTTCTCTTTTGGAGTTGCGGATTCCCCATCTGAGTATTATTAGCCTAGATATTGCTGGGTAAATTGGCACTTCACAGAAATATTAATAGGCAGTACTCTTTTTTTGTGTCCTAAAATATCAGTTAGGCTAAGATCCCTTGGGCAGGACAGATATACTTGGTGTGTATCTGATATGTTGGGGGCATAGGGGTTTTCTTTTTCCTCTCTGCATGTATATACCTAATGAGTATTAGGACCTCAGGTTTACTGTACCACTCACGTATACTTGCCTTTTTCTGTTTGTGGAGTTTGTATTTGTTTTCCCCTATCAAAAATTGTTGCACTGCCTTGGTGCAGTCTCCTTGAAGTCAACTGTTGCAAAAAACAAAGTACTGTTAAGCGTTTCTGTTAAGCTTTATTAGTTGAAATACATGTAAAATTTTATTGAGTCTTATAATAATTGATACTGCCAAACAGCTAGTTTAAAGAAATTTTTTTAAAGCAAAATGTGGATCATTTTACCCAGTATTTTCTTGCACAAAAAAACCCCAGCTATATATTTCAAGGGAATGTGTGAACTTTTAACAAGGAGTGTTTTGGATGACAGGTCATTCTACCAAATGTATTTTTAACTTCAGTTAGTATTGGGAACTTTGGCCTCAGATCTGGCTGCTGTGGCACATAGGAGAAAACTAACACTTTCTACAGAGCTTGTCTCGTGTGTAATGGTTTCTTAACTGATCATGCATGATCAAAAAAGAAAATGTATGATCTCTGTGTGCTTCGTTTTGGCACTAATTGTGGTTTGATCTCTCCTGTGCAATTTTCTGGGAAGATGCTCAGATTGCCTCTTAAATTAGATGACAAGTGATGGAATTAAGAACTTGGCACTTGAAATGGGATGTGGAACGCAGAGATTGATTCGTAGTGCTAAGGTGAGTTCATGTGAAGGTGTGGCCCACTGTGTCACTTAGTTGTGTGTTCTTGCTGCTAGAATCTTAAGAACTTCACTACTGAGGTTTTTGCCAGGTCTGCTGTCTCAGAAGGCTTGGTGGGAACCTGATGTTAATGCACAGGGATGACCTCTCAAGCATGGGACAGCACTCTTTAAATAAATCAAAGCTGGTGAGTGTTGGCTGTGACCTCATGAGACTTGGTCAAAGAGCAGACTTGTGAAAGAGTATTTCAGTACCAGAAATACTAAAACTTAAGTAGTAGCTCGTAGAGCGTTTGTTCCTTGTCAGTACTGTGTTCTAGGGAAAATACTGAATTTTCAGGTAAATCTAAGTGAATCAAGACAACCTTTCCCATGGTAAGCTGAAAACAGGATGTGAATAATGTGAAAATAGGGAAATACGAGTAATTTTCTTTGAGTAAATACTTTTCCTTTGCTCAGTAAAGAGGTATAATTTTGTTGTATTCAATGACAGTCAGTTTCTGTGTTAAGCTTTAATAAACTTTAGAATATACTTGTTTCCCCCTTCCTCTTTTTTCATATTATTTGCAGATGGACACTGTTGTCCTCATTACTTGTCTGAGTAGGATTGTTGCTACCTTATCACCTCTCTAGCAAACAAGGGAGAAGGTGTGTTTGCCTGAAGGGCATGGAAAAGAATGAGAAATCACAGATGGGGGAAATGTTAAGTTCATGAGCCATAGAGGAGGAGGATAATGAAGATGGATACCAAGTGGCCAGGTCTTTAGTAAATTAGATGGGGTATGTTTGGCAAGTTTCTGTTCAAGTATGTTCATATGTATGTAGCATTCCTTTTGTTCGTAAGGATGTCTAAGAAGCTGTTTGCCATTTGCTGGAACTCAGTGTTACCTCTGCGTTTCTTTCCTTGCATAAGTGTCTATGCCATCCTGGTACTTACGTGTGCAGCTTTTACTCTTACTAGCATGGCTTTCTGCTCTACTTACTAAAAGTCCTTTAAACTTGCCTTGTAGTATTTTTTGATTTCTCTACATTGTAGGAGGCCTGTGAGGCTGTCCTATCATTTATTCCTTCTTCCATCTCTCTGCAGTAGCACTGCTCAGGGATAGTAGCTTTACCAGTATTTGACCTGAAGGAAAGTCCTAAAAGCAACAAAATTGCTTCACATTTTTGAAATCCTGTCTCAGCTGCAACCTTATAAGTTCACATTCATATTATTCAGTGTCGTACTGTTCAAATTCTTGGTGAATTATATAGTTTTTTAATTCCTTCAACTTCTAAACCTAGCGAGGTTTTAGGTAGAACTTGCATTCATTTGGTGTGCAACGCAGTAGATAACGGAAAATCCCACACAATTAATGTGAAACAAAGTAGAACTGACTTGGAGTTTGCAATCCACATCTTATGTAAAAGAGTTCTGATTGATACTGGCAGTACAGTGATGGTGATGGTGGAAAGCAGTGAACTTCCTTCTTTTTTCCAATTGACATTAATTGGACTTGCTTCTGAATACCACATGACTGTTTCTGCTTTGAAGCCATAGATGTGACACCACCATCTCAGTTTACTGGCAGTAAGTATTTTAGTATTTAATATTATTTTAAATTAGCATTAGTTAGTATTGTTTTGCCTCTAGTAAGTTTTTTGTTATTCTTTTATAGTTCCTTTTTGTTTAAACACAGAATTTTATAAACAAGCAATATTTAAGAATTCTTTCTCATACAAAACTTGTTAAGTGTCTGACCAGTTCTCTGCTGTGTCTGCAGAGCTTCCTTCTGTGCTTCTGCCACAGCCTTCTCTGATGCATGTTCTTATTTATCCTTTGGAAAAGAGTTATTTGCAGAGATTTCCTTCCTTCATTCACCTCCTATTTTGGCATAGTAAACTTGAAGGAATATGAAGAGGGCTTGTAAAAAGAATGGTGAAGAATCTGGACAGTACCAAAAAAACCCCCAACAAACCAACCAAGCCCCAACCATTCCTGTGACTGCTGCTGCACCCTGGAAAGGCATGCTTTTGCTTCCGGAGAATGATGAGTCAGTGTGCTTAGGGCTTTTTGCTAGGACTGTCCTCCTGCCTGACCACTTTGAAATGTCTCACTTGGCTCATCTGATTATCTCTGCTGCATTAAGGCTGGTCCAGTCTATGAATAGGTAGGCAGGGAGCAACACACATGTAGCATCAATACTGCTGTCATGGTACATCATCCTACTGTGTTTCAACCAACTCCCAGGAGAGTCAGACATTTCTGTTGTTGAAAGCCACTGTTTTGGAGATTTCTGGGAAGCAGCCACATGCTTGTGTGGTAGATGGAAGACTCATGGCCCCTTCAGTCTTGTGTTGAATGCTGGAATTGTCTGTGGCTTGTTGCTGGGGTCCATGCAGTTAAGAGCTACAGAACAGTTCAGAGGAACGGACATCATATAATGAATGTCAGAGCTTTTGTTCACTAAACTGCAGCGAGATTCAAGACCTTAAATGTGTATAATGGAGGCTTGACATCCCCTGTTTACCTTCTTCTTAGTTAATAAGAACAATTTAGTTTCTTTTCCTGGACTGGGATAAACTATGTTAGTGTTTTGGGGGGTGGGCGGGAAGGGAGGACAGGAAGAGAAGGTCAGCTGTTTTTAATACTGGTGTTTCTCTCCATGATCAGGGCATTCTAATTATACCTTGGATAAAATATCAAATTTCAAAGTCCTTCACACGAGGAAGGTTCTCTGTTTTCAATGGCATTAGATGAATGTGCATCCCATAAACACATGTATCAAATGCATTTTGGTTTTGATTAATATTGGGTAACTATATTGGCTGATTACTCTGCTCCTGTTTGATAATATCTTATTGGGACCAGTGAAGAATTTGTCCCATGCAGAAGCATATCTTAGATGGGAGCTCTCATAGCACTGTTTTCATTTTGCAGCTTAAGAAGTTGTTTAGGGTTACAGTGAACCTTTTCTGACTTGTGTGTTTTGACTGACTGTTGGGCAACAGATAAGGATTTTAAGTAGCTGAATGAGGCTGGTGTGTCTGGCCTGAGAAATTACTTCAGGGGTTTTTCTTTCAGTAATTTAAAAAGCATAGAACAGGAAAATGCAAATGAGTAGGAGGTGGTCATTAACTTTATATTGAAGAGTTTCTTTCTTCTACCCCTCCTTCAGAAGAAAGTGCCTGCTGTGCTTTCTCTTTGTGATTAGTTTTTTTATTAAGACCAAAATTGACTCTATTACATTATTTTCTATGCCAGATAAGCAGTAATTAAATATTTCAGAAGTTTAACACAAGATGGTAAGAAAGCCATATGAAATGTTCTTCAGTTTTTTATTCCATCTGCTCCTGTTATGTGGTAGAAATCTTGTAATGTGTTTCTAAAATAGCGTATTTCAATTCTCTTATTTATGTGGCTTTGGAAGTGCTGGATCAGGTATTAAAATGTCATGCCTGTTAGAAAAGTACTCCAGGGAGTTTTGTGGTGGGCCCCAAAAAAAGTTATTAGGATAATTGAAATGAAAAATTTGTCATATAATCGTACTTCTGCTGAAAGGAAAACCAGTAGCATCTAGCTACTTTTTTATCCTCCTGTCTCTTTCGGTTTTCAATAATGAGACCAGTTTTAAGCTTTGAAAGACTCTGGAGACACACAAGCCATGTTTAAGAGTGTTTGTAATCTTCAGATAAATACCAGATGAGTGAAGTATACCCCAAGTAATCCCAAAGAGAGAGTGCTTTCAGTTCTGAACTGGCATTTGCTTACCCCTGCCTGTATGGAAGGGAAAAACCTGCTGCTTGAATAAAGTAGTCTTTGGCAGGATTTGGCCAGATGGAGCTTATTCCTGTGTCTACAGAAGAAGTAATGTCTCTTAAGTTTCATGATGCTTTCTGTATTCTCTCCTATTTTCAATGAAATCTACAAATTTCCTGCTTTTTGTGTTGAGGGATGTTTCTGAATTGCAGACTGGTTCTCTTTCCAGCTGAGCCTGCAGGCAAGGCAGACTTAAGCAATATGCTCTTAAGAAAATGTGTGAATTTTCTCATATGTTTCAGTGAGCGTTAATGGGAAGACTAATTAGGACAACTTGAAGCCAAAATTACTGTGTTTCTTTTTGAGACAAATTATTAGAGACATCCATCAGCTGTACTTGGATATAAGTGGCATTCCAAATTCAAATCTGATGGAAGAGTTTAGAATTGGAAGTGAGGAAAAGAAGTTTAAATCTTAACTAAAAATTAATTAATTTTTAATTTAATTAAATTTAGAGTAGAAAATGTAAAAATAAAAATGTACCACATGTTAATAACTCTAATAAATGAAGGAGATAATGCATTTACAATTATTAATGGTTTTAATTTTTGTTTGAAGATCATGTATGGGTAACATTAAGTCAGTATTTTAGACTGAAAATGCTGTATTACATAGTACTATATATATTTTATTATTTTAAGTTTTATAGATACATGTGTAGAGGATTTATTTCTCCTTTCTCTTGAAGATGTAACATTTCTAGTCCTAGAAATCTGCATAGCCTAAAACATAGATCAGTTCTTTTTGAATTCTAATATACTCTTATTTTCTTCGGCTATAAAAAGGCCTGGGACTGCTGCTGGACTGACTTTGTGCTGTGTCAGATTCAGCTTCTAGGTAAGGCTCAATACAAGTTAGTTTTCTTGAGTGTTACAAAGCCAGCAGCATCAAGATAAGGAGTTACCTGTACATGAGGAGATGCATTTCTTTCTGCTTTGCATTTCCATCCCTGCTTTTAACTGAGAAGGTAGGAGGGAAGAGCAGGAGTCTCTTCCTGCTCTTCTGCTGCATATTCTCCAAAAGCAGGACTCCAACCTGCACTTTCCATCTCATGATATATATGTTTGAGACTCCAGCTCCATCAGGTCACATACCTTTCTTGCTTTCTTGTCACAGCTTTGACATCCTCAGACAGAGGTGGCCATGTATCTTTATTTCCATAGCAGGGCTGGACGGGAAGCTGCAACCCCTGCTACACAGCAGAGCCAGATGTACCCAATTTGTAGTGGCTTCTGATGCAAGTGTCTGATGTGCCATGAGAGAAGACAGGAGGCAGAGCTGAAAGAAGCCGATACTGTACCTGGCACAGGCAAATAGGTTACATGTGGTGGACATATCACAATTTGGAAATGAATAGTGCTGCAGTGTCACCATCGCTGCTGTTGCAATATCTGTGGGCACTGTTGTGTTTGGTCAGAAGACTGTGATTCCATCTGCTTGAAATGGGTTGTGTGGCCTTCTGTCTTTCTCTGTAACATGTCCCACCTCTTGAGCAATATCAAGACAGAACAGCCAATAGAAATGATTCTCTCTGCAGTATAGAATTTTTAAGGAAGAAGTGCAGGGAGGAAGGAAGGTCTTTTGTCTTGCATGCAAAAAATGTTACCTCCACATAAAGTAGCAGCATGATTAATCAGGTAGCAAGCTGGTCCATTTAACTTTATCATAGAATCAGAGAGTATCCTGAGTTGGAAGGGACCCACAAGGATTGTCGAAGTCCCACTCCTGGCCTTGCACAGGACAGCCCCTGAATGTGTTCTCTGGCCGCCATCAGCACCCTATAAATAGCTCTTAAACTTGGTCCACTTCAACCAGCACTGACAGTTCTGCCAAGTCTTCTTACAGAGAGTGATGTTCTGTAACTACCATGAAAGTAGGCAGCTGGGTAGAAGCAAGAAACTGTGTGGTGTGAGCTTATGCACTGAAACGAGAGGGTACGTGGTGAGGCAGGGACTCATTGGGAGGCAGGAGGGCTTCAGCAAGATTTGCTGCCTTTCTAGGAGTCCTGGCATTAACTATGTAATAAATAGGTATCAATCAAGGAACTGTTTATTCTTTTGTGGGCTATAATGCATTTTTCTCATAAAGAGTGTGACTGTAGGACTGTATTAATTTGTATTGGGCTGCAAGTGCAAAAAGTGAAGGAAGTCTGATCCCAAATAGGGAGGAATATTCAAGTTGCAGGTAAGGATATTTTTACTTGGATACATGGAAAAAGAAGTGCTACCATTTTTGAAAGTTGTTGCGCTGTTGGAAGCTCTCTTCCTTTTCCTCTCTATGGTGTGGTATATTGAGTCAAATACGTGCTTTCACAGTATGCTTAATTAATAATAATGTGTTCTGGCTTTCACCAAATCACATTAACCTAGTGTAGCCATTGAACTGGTTATGCCAGTTGTACTTGTAGAGCAATTTTTTTTTACTTTTAAATTATCACAGTATGAATTCATATAGTAGCTGACAAATCTCAAAGAAAGAGGTTCTCTCTAGGTTAGCATAGAAGAAATAGGGAGAATGTATCTGTCTTGCTTTTTGGCAAAAGGGAGACTAAAAGAATCTTTTAATTAGAGCAATTTCATTCTGTCTGTCTGCCATGAACCTGACTTCGTGGGAGCTGATCCTCTAATGAGAGAATTAGGTGTTTATTTCTGGTTGCCCACAGCCTGTGATGCTAAGCACATGTTGGTGGGTGTGTGAGAGCTCTCAGCCAGTCCCCAGTAATCTCTCCTTTTCCTCTCATATCTTTGTTCTGCTGTTCCCTCCTGAATATCATCTTCCTGATATTTTGACTTGGGAAAGATCTTATAAACTGATACACATTTTCTCTGTGGTGTTGTATTTTGGTGTGTAAGTATACAGACATTCACTCCTCCTGCCCCCACGCCTGGTGGGATGGGGAGAAGAATTGGAAGTGTATAAGTGAAAAACCTCATGGGTTGAGGTAAAAACAGTTTAATAATTGAAAAGAAGAAAAAAATTGTAAGGAAAGTAGTAGAGAAATAAGAAGCAAGAAAGGCTGCAAATGAAAACAGTTGCTCACCACCAGCTGACTGTTGCCTGAGCAGCAGCCCCCCAAACCACCCTTCCCTGAAGTTTTATTGCTGAGCATGGTTCCATAGGATATGGAATATCCATCTGGTCACTTGGGGTCAGCTCTTCCAGCTGTGTCCCCTCCCAGCTCCTTGTGCACCTCTGGCACCTTTGCTGGTGTGGTGGGGTGAGAAGGTGAGAAGCAGAAAAGACCTTGACTATGTGTAAGGACTGCTCAGCAGGCACTAAAATATCCCTAAATCACCAACACAGTCTCCAGAACAAATCCAAAACATAGCCCCATATCAGCTACTGTGGAGGAAATTAACTCCTTCCCAGTCAAACACAGCACAGGAAGCATACTTGGAAATTGGTGAGATCCAGAAGGGATGAATAACTCTGTCCAAGTGACCATTATTAAACTGGCTTGTCTCCAGCACTGCCATTTTACAAAGTGCATTTATTGAATTGTTTTGCCTTTAAAAAATGAGAAGAGGGGTGATGGAAGAGGAACCAGTCTTGGGGCTCCTGAACACCTCTACCATTTGTGGTATAGAAGCTCCTTAGTATTATGTGGGGTGGGTGAGAAATCCAGCCTGGCAGCTTAAAGCTGGGAAATGAGCAATGGTTTCTTTGGCTCACAGGCTGAGAATTCTATCTGGAGCTGCTGTTTCCAGTGCTTAGTGCACTTTTCTTTTTGTAATCATGACACCTGAACAAAAGATACTTAAAAATCTCTCACTTTAATTAGTTTCCATTCTCATGGTTTGGAATGGTCTAGAAAGCCCTATTTTGTCAAGAAACCTCTTTCCTTCCATTTTGAATTTCACCTTGAATTTGATATTTTATCCTATCTGAATGAATGTTAATGAGCTCAGTGTTGTACTTATTTACGTGATAAATTTCTCTTCACAGATCATTCAACTTCAAGTGGTACATCATCATTTAAGCCCAGCCGATCACTGGTTTCTATTCCCACTGCCCATGTGATGCTGTCTAGTGCCAGCTCTTCACTTTCCAAACACAGGGAAGCTTTCAAGTCTGATGGCTCAAAATGGAGTACAAGCTTTGTGCGGTCAGGAGGAGGCAGAAATCAGGGAGCCCTGGACAATTCTCTTGACATGAAAGATACAAGACCTGTAAGAAAATGGTCCTCCTTGTCTAAACTCAGCTCACCAAATAACTTCAGCCAAGATGGAAGTAGTCATTCAGTGGAATACAGAGCTGGTACGGACAAAGCCGTGCCACCTCAATTAAGGACAAATGGGCCAAGTTGTTTGCATGACAGCATGGAGTTGCTAAAAATTGAGGACAAAGAAATGGGGAAAAAACGATCTTCTCTACTGGACTGCAAATACAAATTTGAAACGTGCAGCAAAGATGACTTTGTTTCAGATTCCCCAAGTAGGAGACATGCCTTAGACTTGACCTACAGTGCCTTACCTGAAAGCAAACCTATGGCAGGCGGCTGTGAAGCTTTTGGCCAGAGATACGCGACGCTGGGACAGCAGGCTGTGAGCGGAGCTCCCATACAGCCGGCAGTGAGGACTCAGATGTGGCTCAAGGAGCAGTTACGGGCAAATCCCCTGGACTGCAGGCCTGCTGAGGAGCCCTATGGCGTGGCTGCGTGGCACAGGCAGCAGCTTGAAGACTTCAGAGTAGCAGGTGACCAGCCTGTGCAGGTAAGCCTAAAGCTTGGTGTTTGCTGCCATCATGTGGCATCCTGTGTTATACCTGAGGAGTAACAGGCAGTTTTTAATGAAACAGGAAAGGAAACAGGTCCTCCTAACCAGGTGATGGTATTTTTAAGCTTTGATTGGGTATGTTGCTGCTTGTTTCTCAGTAGTGGTTGTTTGTTGGGTTTTCTTTTATTTCTGCTGTCTGCTTACAGTTTACTCTGATTCATTGTGCCTGTCTGCATGGGGCTAACATCTTTATCTGAAGCTGGATGTGGGAAGAGGCTCATCAAGTAGCCTTTTCATTAGTTTTAGAGTAACTGCATAGTGGGGGAAATATGAATGTATTTTGATCTGAATGAGCTTACAAAGATGCTGCATTTATATATTCAGGAAAACAAGAATGACTTTTGTGTACTGCAAGGATGAATGAATATTCAGTCTCATTATGCCTAGCACTTAAAAACTGAATTCAGTTTAGTATTAATGCTTCTTTTTTAACAAACTAAAATCAACTAACAGTAGCCAACAAATCTGGTTTATTTAAATAAAGTAATATATGGGGTTGATGCATCATACTTGAAATATTTTCATATTGAGAATATCAAGCACATAGTTTTAAGAGATAGGTAACCCTTTTCTAACATGGCAATTCACAGTCTTTGTTTCCAGCTCTTCCCCTAATGGGGAAGTACAGTTTGTGAATGAAGGCAGTATTTAAAATCTACATGTTCTTGTTTACCTGTGTTGGTAAGTTTGGCTTGGCTTGAGAAAAAAAATCCTGAGCAGTTTACTGTATGTAAATTTGTGTGAAAGGCATCTTAGAGTTAGACTAGGATGTTACCTGAGCAGAGATAATCTAGCTGTATGTCAGATTTCCTGTTTTCTTCAGCCTGAAGTACTTTAAGTGATTTACAAAGAGTTGTGCTCAAATTTTGATGTTCCTTCTGCTCTATATTGAAGGAAAGAATGACAAGTTTAGAGATTCTTAACATCCAGTTTTGCTCTTAATGGTGATCTGGTTTTGTTTTTTGGTGGTGTGGTGAATTTTTGTTGTGTTTTTTGGTGGTGTGGTGAATTTTTGTTGTGTTGGGGTTTTTTGGGTTTGTTTTTTGCTGGTTTGTTGGGGTCTTTTTTAACTTCAGAAAATTGAAGCCAACTAATATGGCCAAACCAGTTTAGTAAGCCCTAAGGGTTTCTCTAAATACCTGACATTTTTACAGGTAGCCAGCCTTTACCTTTATTGCTGCAGAAACGCTCATCTTTCTCTAAGCATTTTAAAGATTTTGGTGCTGATAAACTCCCCAGGTAGAGAGCAGAGGCTGATGGGTTCCTCTCAGAGCCAAAGGGACAGAGACTGGCTCAGTGCTGAGGCTGGGTCCAGGGCACTGCCAGCTGGGCTCCTGGCAGTTGGCAGCTGCTGGTGGCTTTGAGGAGCACATGAGGGGTTTGGGAAGTGACAGCAGGGTACTGTGAGGGAGCTTGGGCTATCCATTCATGCAGGTCTTCCCAAACACCTGAGACGCGCAGCTGGCTGCAGCCACCAGTGGTGCTGTCTGTGAGATTTGTGATCGGATTGCTGTGCCTGGTGGTTCTCTTCTTGAATTTAAATATACAGAATGACAGAATGTTAAGGGTTGGAAAGGACCTTAAAGATCATCTAGTCTCAACCCCCTCTGCCATGGGCAGGAACACCTACTAGACCAGACGGCCCAAGGCCTTGTCCAGCCTGGCCTTGGACACTGCCAGGGTTGTGGCATCCACTGCTTCCCTGAGCAACCTATTTCTCTGTCTTCCCACCTTCACAGTAAAGAATTTCTTCCTAATATTCAGCCTTAAATTTCCCGTTTTTCAGTTTGTACCCATTACTACTCCTTGTCCTATCACTACAGTTCCTGTGAAGGAATTCCAGTAGGCTTCCCTCAGATACTGGAAGGTTGCTGTGAGGTCTCCAAGCAACCTTCTCTTCTCCAGGCTGAACAACTCCAACTTCTTCAGCTTGTTTCCATAGGGCAGGTGCTCCAGTCCTCTTACCAACTTCGTGGTCTCCTTTGAACGTGCTCCAACAGTTTGATATTCTTCTTTATGTTGGGGACACCAGACCCAGATGGGGTCTCACAAGAGCAGAGTAAGCTTTATTTACTTATTTACTTCATTTAGGTATGTGTCTCTTCATCATGTTGTACGTGCCTTTACAACACTTTGTTTAGGATGGGTGTTTTAGAAATTTATTTTTTGTTTATATCAAAGCAACTCCCAGCTTTTGTCCTTCATTTCTCACTCTGGTCATGTTTAAATACAGTATGAAGGCAAAGTTAAATGTTTGAAACAAATGAAGCCCTGTATGTGTTACCACAGTTACTTAAAAAGCTGTGTTTGGAGGACAGAGCCAGCAGGGGGAACACGAGTGTTATTTTTCTTTGACTTCGATTCAAAAACGGTGCTGCACCTTTCTGGGTTTTTGAGATTTGATACTTTGCCAAAAACTGGCTTGTTTGTTTGTTTGTTTCACCTGTAGCTTTTACATCTCCGTGGAGGAAATTCCTGATGGCCTTAGCAAACACTTTGATTGGTACAATCTGGAGTTGTGTTGCTGACCTTGAAATAGGATCTGTTTTATATCCTCAAGTGAGATGTGGTTGTGAAATAGAACCCAGAGAAGGTTAAAGCATGTGCAAGAGCAGTGAGCCTTTGGGCTCTTAGAGGCATCACCTGCTGTCCCTCCCTGCCCTCTGTGTCTTTCTGACAGAGGTTACAGCTGTAAGGAGGATAGATGCCAGAAACAAGAAACGAGAATGGTTCTTCCTGTCTTGGCACCTGTTTTCTAAAGAAACCTCAGCATCATTCTGCTGTGGCCTTTTTTCAGAGATCACATGTGTACCTGGAAACTGGTATTTTATTATTTCTGAGAAACCAAGAAAACTACAATCCTAAGTGGAATATATATGTAAGAGAGTAGAAGGCATAAGAGGAAGCTGATAATTTATAAAAGGGGCAGAAGCCACAGCTCTATAGAAATTTTTTAATTTTTCTTTTCCTTTTAGTGAGGATCACTTTTGCTGTTTTGCTTTTAACACATATATATGCTGATGGAAGTGGTTTTTCTAGGACTGTAGTGGTTTTTCTAGGACTGAAAAAAATTAGTTTATCATTATTTTGCTTTAAAACTATTATTGCCATGAACAGAGAATACAACAACCTTTGCTTTAACACACAGCAGCATTTCCCATTTACTGAACTAGGAGGCCGTAAAAATCTAAATTAAAAGGCTCTATGCTTTCAAGCAATGGCATTTCTTTAAGTCTGATCATATTATATATCCTGCTATGTGAATGCATGGTGCTAGTCCAAAAATTAGGTTTAAAATAAAAACATGCCTTTAAAATTGTTGGAGATCATATAATAAGAAGGAAAGCTTCAGAAGGTTGCATATCTACATATTAAATTTTCACAGTGTTTTAAGTATCACAGGATGAATCTCTTTTTTTTCTAGTGTACAGAGCATCTGTATAATTTCTTCATGGTGCGCTAAATTGTGTCAGAATATTGCAGAGATAATAGGTGGAAATTGCTTAAGTGCATCTTTTCCCTTTAATGTACCAGGTTTAGTGGGGTTTTTTAATGAGGAAAACACTGGACTGATCATACCACGTATACAAAAGTTGCTGGTAATTAAGTTTTAATGCAATGAGAAATTTAGAGTTATTATAACAGTTTTCACTGGAAAACAGAAAAGGAAGAAAGTGAACTGCATGCATATCAAAACATTGGTAAACAAAGCTATAAAACTTCAATTGAAAAAAAAAGTCATAGCATTTTTCAGATAACAGTGTTGCCACATAAAACTTTATTCTTAAATGTCAACTCAAAGCTGGGGTTTTTTACAATCCTGTCAGATCAGAAAATTAAAAATTATTAATATCAACATTTTTCCTGTATCACATTTTGATGAAACCATATTTCTTAGGAATATAAAACTTTTTAACATGAGAGATTATCACTTTTAGCTAGCAGAGTGAGCTCCTTTACTGTGAGCCATAACTAAGGTTTTATGGTCTCTTCCTTTTGCTGTGAAGTTGGTAGCCCAACAAATGGGATTCCATTCATAATAATGTGCTTGTAGGTTCAGTCTGGAGTAAGTGCTAGCAGATGATGAGAAACCAAACTTGGACTGTGCTTGACTGCAAAAAGAGCCTTGGCACTGGTTAGCTGATAACTTTGCCAGCTTTATATGTCATCTCAGGAAAACGCATGTTTCAGTTTCAGCAGCGTATTTCAGCATTTGTTGGGGATTCTGTCATGTTCATTGCTGGCTGAGAGGAGGCTACTGGGATTGTATCTGGGAGTTGTTTCCCCATACTTTAATGGCAAAGTTTCTCACAGACTTCCTTGGTACGTAATTTTTGATCTGGAAATACATGATAGTTCGTGGCAGTAGGCTCATCTTCCTCAATTTATTAAAAAGGAATAAGTGATTTTATTGTTTTGTCAGGACCAACTGTTGTCACCATGGTTTCCCTAAGAAAAGGAAACTTCTGAATATACAGAAGGTCATGTAGACAATAAGCTTTTGTAGCCTCAAGCAGTATGTCAGTGAATAACCATTTTGTTGGGAAAACTGTTCGTACTCTGCTTTGGACTAGAGTGGGTTTCCTGTTTGTTTCTGTGTTTTTGGTGTGCTTTGAGCCATCTATGTCAAGCATCAGTGGGAATTCTCCTAAGTAGTACACAACTATGTAACCATTACCACATATATCTCTTGTATAGAAATTCACAGATTTTTTTTTAAAGCGGAATATTTCAAGATTATCAAAATAAATGATGAAGTGCTTATGGTGATGTAGCTGTGCAAAGTTTTCTGCTTTAAGGGTAAACAGATTGGAATTCATACTACTATAACTACTATCAACATTAGAAAACTATGGGTATATAGTTTGCAGAAGCTATTTCAAATGTTTATTGCGCGTATTTCAGAGCAGGTGAGAAAAGCGCTTTCATTTTAACTATCTGTGCTGCTCTAGGCCATTGTGCTGGTTTGGCTGGGGCAGAGGGAATTTCCTTCATAGTAGCTGGTATGGAGCTATGCTTTGGACTTGCACCAAACCGTAGTCCCATGCTAACTACTATACTGTGAAGAAAATTAACTTTATTCCAGACAAAACCAGCACACTAATGCTCTGTAAGCTTTGGAGCAGGTAGCCTAGAGTGGAATGTGCATACCTATTAATGGTAGGACTCCCTTAAGCTTTTGGGTTTGCTGGGCCTTTTCCTGTGAAAAGTCTATTCATAGATCCAGTTTAGATGAGTCTCCTGCAGATAACTGAACCACCCCACAACAACAGTGATCATATGGAAATTCTGAGTGTGAACATGTACGGATCAGCTCTGTAATATACTCAGCACTCAGCAGTGTATGTGCTGAATCAGGGATGTGCCTTTGGCAATAGGAAGCTGGAGCTGGGGCTTCCCCCACCCATGAAACATCATCTGCCTCTTTTGCACGTGTTAATATGCATATGGCAATAAATTTACTGTTCAATATGTATTTGTTGGTGCACACTGTTCCCATGTTTCACTTGGGGAAGTGAGATGCTGAGAGGAAGTTGTTTGGCTCCAATATAATGTATGAAAATCTGCTTCTGGTCCCCTCCTTTCCCAGCACTTCTCATGTATTTAGAGCTACCTCCTGGCAAATCATTCCAACAGAAGTGTGCTCTTGTTGGTCACTCTCCTTCCCAGGACCCTGTGGGGAAACTACATCATCCTGTAAAGAGCCACAAAAGAAGGTCGTGTAAGAAGTTTTTGCTGCATGCCTAGAGGTGAGGACAGGCTATGGACTGATGATTGCACTGGCAAGTAACAAGTGGTCTGTCAAATACCGCTGGAGGGCCCTCACACTGCTCACTTGACCTGTGCATAAGTGGTAAATCCTCTTACTGAGGCTGTAACGCATCTTGGGTCTGTGCAGATGCACTTACTGCTGGTGTATGTGCTGGTGTTAAGGGTTTTCTGGGCAGAGTTACGATAACCTTGGGTAATGGCCCTTTGTTTTTCAGTTGTTTTGACAGCTGCTTGTTCTGATATGCTGGATAACAGAAGGCTTCTGGCTTTTTGGTGTTGCAGTGAACCACAGGTGGTCAAAAAAGGTCTAACCAATAATTATGTTTTCATATTTAACTTTCACTTATCCCCATCTCTGCTACTGCAAGCTGCTTTGCAGGGATATCTTCGTTTCCATTTACAGCATCTGTGCTTTTCTCTCCACGTGTTCTGTCAGCTCAATGCTGGCATTTTGGTTTGCCTTTCTTGCTGTCATTTCCTATTAAGTGTATGTTCTACAGAAATCCCATTCTAAAAATGTGATATCTGCTGTCCCCTTTTTGCAGAAATTACATTCCTTGAATGCTGCAAATAATTTGTAGATCTTTAAATAACAAGCAGCTGTAGCAATGAGAAACTACAGTAGCTGCTGATGTATTCTTGGATTTCTTCAGGTACTCAGCAAGGCTCTAGATGCTTTCTTCACTCGGTGGCAGATAGACACTTGTGCACAGCTCTTGGGATTGCTTTCTGATAAATTTAGGGTGTGAACACATTCTCTTACTGTCAGATATTTCAGCCTTTGCAGTCTTTGCATACTTATATTCAGGTAGTCTAAAGTGTCTACATTATCATTGCAAAATCCTCAAGGCAAAATCTGAGAAGGAAGCAGAGCCTTACAAAGGTTCACATCAGCTTCACAAGGATAAATGCAAGCACTAGAACCAAGACAATGAGCAGAAAGTTGAGTAGCAGGTTGAGACCTCTGTTGTTGGCAAGATCCATAATGTGTATCAGTCTGCCCTCTTGTGCCTGCAGCAGACTCTTAGCTGTAGATTAGGGTTGCTCCTTCAGTACAAAGCCATGTAGGTTCACATGAATTTCATTGTGTCCACAGCTCTTTACCTGGTTTTACTTTCTGCCACTTAAGGAAAAAAGTATGCTTACAATTGCTAGTTGTTTGGGTTTTTTTCTGGAAAAGGATTCTGGATGCTCCTACAAGCCTTTTTTCTCAAATACCTTAAAAATAAAATGAAATGAAATTAAGGTTAATGATAACTTTCAATCCAGTATTGAAGAATTTCTGAAGAACTAATAATTGGAGGAAGGACTTGAATTTTTTCATGGAATTTGGCACTTCATTGACTTTTTTAATGTGTGTGGTACTTTTCAGGCCTATTGAATTTTCAAAAGAATGACTGTTCTGAAGACTTTGTCTGTTTCAGTAATAGGACTGTTGAAAATTACTTCCTTCTAAAATACCTCTATAGGTACAACATGCCTCTCCCCCCCCCCCCCCCCCCTCCCCCTTTCTTATCTGGGCAAAATGTTTCTCTGTTAATAGAAGTATTTCCTACCCTTCTGGGGTTTGGCATCGTGCAGTGC
Source organism: Corvus hawaiiensis (assembly GCF_020740725.1). Lineage (NCBI taxonomy): Eukaryota > Metazoa > Chordata > Aves > Passeriformes > Corvidae > Corvus > Corvus hawaiiensis. The sequence continues at coordinate 51,428,381 of NC_063215.1, read as the reverse complement.
AGTCGTGTTTAGCCAGCAATGTGCTGTGTAAGGTCCACTGCACTTTTGCAAACACCTTATGAAGAATCTGGATGGAACTGGCAGAGGATGCATCCTTGGTGCTTTTATAGCACATATGCAATTACTTATTTTATGTTAGCATTAATAACTTAACAATTGAGTTTTATTTATAGAAATATATATACATAAATGAAAGTAACCTATAGACCCACTCAGCCCTAACACTGCAAACAGTTGCCAAAACTTCATTTTAGTAATCAGCTACATTTTTAGGGACGATCACAAGAGGGCAGTGTTTTATAGTTTTATACTGATACAAAGATGTAACTTCTGTCATTATTTTACCTTTAAAAAAAAAGACTTATAAAGCAATCAGTCAGATATTACAGTAAATATAGGGCCTATGTTAAATAATTTAAATTACCAGGGTTCATATTGAGGTGAGTATCAATTTTTAAAGGAATACTTATAAATATGTTCTGGTTTTTTGTGTGGCTTTTTTCTCTTTTTTTCCCCCTATCATGGAGGTCAAAGCTAAAAGGACTACATTTGTTTTAAAATAAGATATCTCTGGATCTTGCAGGATTGCACAAATAATTTTCCAGTTGTATTCTGTGAGGCACTACTCATTAATAGCCATACAAATACAGGTATCTGGTCTGTAACCTATAGTGTATTAGTATGCTTCCAAATATAAACAAAAACACTCTCTAAATTAATGTGTTCAATTACTCTGCTCTAATTTTGGCAGAGAGGATATAGATAAAGTATGTTTCAGCATACTTTAAACAGTATATACATTTTTCATGATTATTGTTTTCTATGTATCCCAGAACGGATAAGGTTGGAAGGCACTACAGTCTCCCGGCTCAGACAGAATCATCCTAGAGGACATGGCACAGGATTGTGTCCAGGTGGTGTCTGAACATCTCCCTCTCCACAGCCTCTCTGGGCAACCTGTTCTAGTGCACAGTCACCTGCACAGTAAAGAAGTTCTTCCTCACATTCTTGTGGAACTTCCTGTGCATCAGTTTCTGCCCATTGCCTCTTGTCCCATTGCTTGGCACCACTGAGCAGAGCCCGGCTCCATCCTCTTGGCACCCCCCTTCAGATACTGATGGGCATTGATGATGTCCCCTCTCAGTCACTTCTTCTTGAGGCTGAACAGGCCCAGCTCTCTTGGCCTTTCCTCTTAAGAGAAATACTCCAGTGCCTTAATGATCTTTGTCATCCTCTGCTGGACCTGCTCCAGGAGCTCCATGTCTCTCTTGTACTGAGGAGCCCAGAACTGGACACAGCATTCCAGGTACAGCCTCACTGGGGCTGCGTAGAGGAGAAGGATCATCTCCCTTGACCTGCTGGGAATGCTCTTCCTAGTGCGTCCTAGGATACCACTGGCCTAGTTGTACCATTGGCCATTGGTGTAGCTGTAGCAAAACTTACAAAAAAATTCTTTGTGCTAGGTGGGTGACAAACATTTTGTGTATGGTATGTGAATAATTTTGTTTAAGGCTGTTTTACTCTTGTCTTTCCACTGAGTTCTTCGGTTCTGCTCGGAAGGGAATTTGTTGCTTAATTGATAAAGAAACATGAGTATCTGCTGCCTTCTAAAATACTTTACTGACTAGTTTTGGTCAGAGCAAAGTTTCAATTTTTAAGTGGGTTGTGTTTTCACTTAGAGAATAATATCAATTATTCAATTACTGAATCACTTATTATATCAATTTTTGCTGAGGATCTGGCTGAGGAAACACATCTTTAAAACCAGCATATTTTGGTTCCTGATTCAGCTACTTCTCAGTATAAAATTGCCATGGAAGTTGGTCACTATTGTTTTTTGGATGAAAGGTAATAGCAGATTGTTGCCTGTTTAGCTGTCTTTATTCACTATTAGCGTGTAAGATGACCTTTGGAAAAAGATTTAGGCTTGGGTGGAGTGGAACAGAGAACTGAAAACTTAATCCAAGGTACATGCTGTACATATTTGCAATTTTTATTATGGGTCATAAAAGTGGTGAACTTTTTGATTACACTTGCATAAAATTCATTGGGAATACTTACAAACTTAAAAGCTCTACCTACTGAGTGGGAATCAGGTGCGTGTAAGTGACCTGGAGATCGCAAAACAGCGAAGACTACTCTTGAAAACCAAAACAGAATAAACAGAGATGTAGAGAATTAGAAAGCTGTGTGATGACTAGATTTTTTTCACATAACTGTAATAAGTAAGTAATAGAATGGATGCTTCTTTCTAAACAGAACTGGATATATTTTATGCATTAATATTTTTCAAGCAGTCCTTTTATTAAATAAAAATACAGTAGATATTATTTTTAAAGCTTATATAAGTCTACAAAGAAGATTGTACTATGTACAAAAGGGGATTTTTTTTAAATCTCTGGGTTCAGTTGACAATTGGTGATATCGAGGATAGTAGCAGATTTTCTGATCAACAGAAGCCTAAGACAAATGAACAGTATAGGCAATATATCTGCATTGCTGTAAAATTGCATAGGGCTTCCAGTTTATTGATAATTTGGCTTTATTCTTGTTTGGTTATTGTTTTAAAATAAGTTACGGGTTTTCAGGTACATAGGAGGAGGGTGGAGGGTTTGTTTATATTGAGCTATGTTTTTTAGCAATGCTTTACTCTGACTCCTTTTTATTATTGGCTTGTGAAACCTATAATCCAAACATGTCCTCAGAATATAAAAGCTGATGCTTTACTCTTAACACTTTTTTCTTCAGCAAATGTTCAGTACTGTTCAAAACTGTTGTCTATTTCCAGTTGAAGTCTCTTGAAACACATCCAAAGCAAGCTGAAGCTAGAAACTCTATCCATCACAAAAATACAGATTTGAGAAAACAAGAAAATGAAGTAGGATTAAAAGGGGAAATACGCTTGCTAAAATCTCATGTGTTTGTGAGAGTGGTCAGAATGTATGAAATGGAAATTGAGATTTACACTGACAGTTCAAATCAGTAATGCTCATATACTATCTTGCAAGTGTGGGGATGTGTTGCCAGTCTCACCAGTGCTTGCCCTAATCGTCATGCAGTAACTATCCTAATTTCCCCTAGCTGTTAACCTTATTTCGGAGTCTGGTCTCAACATACCTACTCACCAGATAGGAAATTCATCACCACTGGATTTGCTTGCATTTCAATGAATACAGAATTCTTTCAAAGATTTCTTCCCTTCCTACTCAGCTGTTCATTGTCAACTTCTACTGATGAAATACTAAGTCTTAAAAGCAGAGTACAAGATAAGCTTGTTTTGATTTTCTGTATTCGTCAGTAAGAATGTTTACATAGAATGGAATAGAAGGCTATCTCTTTTAAAAATGGATGTCTGTCTGACCTTGGTCTGTTGATTCTTGAGCTTTCTTTAAATTTGAAAAGTGTATCAAATTTCTAGGAATTTTACTTGTAATAGGGTTGGAAGTTTTCTCCTCAGTCTTGTTACTCACAATTGCTGGAGTAGAAGTGTCGTCTTTTATGTATATAGCCTATGGTTTACGTGTTGGAAAGATGTTTCTGCAGTGGTTTCCCCTCCTGTGCATCATTCTTTATAACTTACTTTTTTATCTGTCATTTATTTTAGGAAGCTACTTGCATGTTCTCTAGCAGGAATTTGCAGCGGAAGGTGGAGATGTTACTTGTATTTGTATGGATGCACTTCAGTCACAGCAGTAATAGTGATCTAGGCTTTTCTCTTTGCCACATTAGATATAAGTCACCTCATGTGACATTGGCATATTCCAAGGTTTTTGTCGTTTTAAACTAAGGAAATTATTACATAAATTAGAACAGGCCTTAATTAAGTTGTCTAAAGGCAAATATTAAGAACTCTGAGAATCCAAGTTGTGCCAGTTGTCATGTCAGTTAAATGACTGTGGAAAACAGAATTTTTGATATCAGTTACAGTAGTGTCAATTTTTTTCTGCAAAACATAATGAAAAATCTTTCCAGATGTCACATATATAAGATCCCTTAAATAGGGAGAAAAACATATGAAATAGTTTTTCTTTCTGGATTAGAAGAGATTTTTGGTTTATTTTCATATTCCTTTGAAAAACACTTAAACAATTTGAATGCCTTCAGGTGATAATGCGGAAATGCAGCACCTTGAACTAAGCAGAGCAGAAATTTTCCCAAGATGTGTTGAGGGCCGTGTACCTGTAAGCTCCTCTTTGAGCAGGAATGGTCCAAATTTGGAACCCTTCCAAGCGCTTAAAAATTTTTAGAGAAGCCTGAAAACACTTAGGCCCCCAAAAAGTGGTGGTGCTGTTTATCTAACTAAAACACTGAATTTACCAGCTGCTGGCTGTTACTGATGGGAGCAGATAATCTGATTTGCCCATACTTTACCCCACGCTCTTGATTGAGACTGACAAATTGAGTCATGCACAGCTTTGTAACTACAGGCTCTAAACACTGTTCTGCACAGAAAACGTGGCTTTAATACATGTAGCAGGCAGTAAGATAGCAGGGCACCGGTTGGCACACCCTCTAGTCCAAGTGCTAGCCCCTGTCACATGAGGATCCTTGCACTGGGAGTTGCAGGTGTAGGTCTCTCTTCCCCCTGGGGTGACTTTCCTAGAGGACAGTGCAGAGAAGCGCTGGAACTTCAGATAAGCATCACAATGATACAGATCAGCAAGAGGCAAATTAAAATCAGGCAGAAATTCACAAAGAGCTCTTGGAGCCTTTGTCGTGCTTGTGGGTTGACCTCAATAGTTGAGGCTCTCCTCAGAGCAGAGCGGGTTATGTGTTGAACCTTCTCCATGGCAACAAGAAAGCAGAGGGGACAAATCAGAGGTTTTAGGAGTGCAGGAAAGAAGAGCAGTGGTCAGGAGCAGTGCGAAGTGCCTAATATCTTCTCTTTTTGTTTTAGACAGCCTTTGCGGAGCTGGAAAGCAGGAAAGCAGAGAATTAGAAGTGCAGAAGTGTTTTTACAAGTGCAAATGGAGATTGTTTTACAGTTCTAAAAAGTCTGAAACAAATAGATTGCCTTTACAGTGTTTTTAGGTAAAAACAGGATTTTAAAAATTTGGGGTTTTAAGTTTAGATTTGTGCTGTATTGTGCTTCTCCTGAAGGCTACTGAGCACCTGCTTCTTAGCAGTGTTGAGTAACTGTACTGTGGAAATTGTGGGTATCTGGGTTTTGCCCAGATTATTGCATTAGATCCTAAACTCTCTATCTCACACAGTCTATGAAAAGGCCATGGCTGATTGCCGTCCCACACACACCCCTCTGCTTTATTTGTTCATGCACACGTGAAAGCTTGATGATAAGAGTAAGGTCACAGACCTTTCAGTCAGGAGATATGGATAGTCCTGCTGGCTGGTCCTGACAGGGCAGATAATCTGATTTACCAGTACCTTTTTCTGGAAGGGAGGAAAAGAAATCTTGTTGAAATACATCCATTCAAAGTAAAAGTTCTGTATGGTGGGCAATTAAAAGCTGTTGCATCACTGCTGTAGGGAATTTTAGTAGCATAGTTCTCAACAGACAAGACAGAGTGAGGGCTAAATCTTTTTTTATGCATGTAGGACAATGTGTTACAAATGTGGGTGCAAAGGCAGAGGACTGCTATGAGGAACAAAACAAAGAATTTACACAACTTTTTCTCTTAAGTGAGTGTTACATTTAAAGTGCATTTTCCTCTTCTTTAATGGCAGATGGAAGGACCGGGTATCAGTTGTTTTAAAACTCCAAGTAAGTAGTTGCATTGTAAAACCCTTCTGTACCCTTCCGTGGCAAGAAGCTAGCTTTGTTATATGCTTGTTTAGCTCATGGTGAGTTGGATTCTGAATGTAGGTGGTGTCACAATGTGAAAACTTGGTTTTTAAAATAATGCTGATATATGCATCTGTCAAACTTTGTTCCTAAAGCTGCGCTTGCCCCTAAGTGTTTTATGAATTTACGTTGTGTTCGTATTTTTCACAGAAGGCCTCTCCTTGTCACCGCTTTAGTTTTTTTGCTTTGCAATCAGTGAAATTATGTATGCAACATAAGGGAAAATAATTGCTTAGATGTCTGCTGCCCAAATTACATGATGATCCTGACTGAATCAGAGATACTTTGTTACCTATGAATTTGTCTTTATATGTGGCTAAAATCTAAAAACCTTACAAGGAAACAAAAGTGTCTTTCAGGCTCTTCCTTTTTTAATCCCTCCATATTGGGCTGTAGAGTCAAATGGTACTGTATGAACAGAATACATGTGTTTTCAGTGGCAGTGGTGGTATTTAAGAGAGACTTTCAAAAGCAATCAGATTGCACATGGTTATTTTAATACCTTTAGAGGATTCCATGTGATGACATCTCCTTCTAAAACTGAACTTCAGATTTTGTTATGATCTTTTGAGCTGTAGTTGATCTTAACTTCATTGCGAACAAAACATACACCAGGAATGTACTCTTGTAGTGACTATAATTTTTCATCTTTGTTTGACTTTTTGCTGTACCTGTTTTCATCTATTTAAGCAGTTAAAGTGCTTGCCAAGTATATCCTGCTTAGCTCTTTGCTGGTCACAGTCTATCCCAAGTGCTGTAAAAGCAAGACATGCACAGGAATTCTCAAGTCTCTTGGCCGAATTCACATTCATTCTCCCAGGCCAGTACAGGCTGGAGAGCATTAGACTGTTTATCTTCTTGCAGACATGTCCTGGTAGATGAACCACTAATGGATTTACACGGATAGAGGAGAGTTCCTGTAACCAGCTTGTGTGACAGACACTGCCCAGAGAACAGCATTTCCTGCGGGTGACTTCATCACAGCATCTTATGGCATTTTTTCAATGCCAGGTGTGTGCAACTCTCGGTCTTTGAGCTGTGTGTGACCTGCTGCAGCAACATTTATCTTTCCTGATTGGTATTTTTCCTTGGGGTCCAAAGAAGGATTGGAACAGCATTGATGTGTACCTGTGTACATGCACAATAAATGTACATTCCATTTCATGTGCACTGCATTAGGTGTAACTGCAGTGGTGCTGGCACCTGCACTGCTGTGTTGCTGCATATGTTTCACTTGCATGACTCAAGGGGCAAGGCCCTGGGGCTCTGAAGTGCTTCCATAAAAAGCAGTATTAGCTGGTTGGGCATCACAGATGCAAGATCAAAATAGGTATTTGGACATAGGTGACCAGACAGCTGATACAAAGGGATCTTAAAAAATGGAACGTAGCGTAAGTTAAAATCTGTATACCTATTACAGCTAGAAAAAGCTGTAGAGAAGGAAGGAAGGACAAAATAGACTAATTTGAGTTTCTTGATTTAATAGTTTATATGTTTTTGGAAGTTTTTGAAACATCTATGTGTTGTTTAACTTAATGCGCCTATCTGTGTGGTAAGTTTTTTTGTAAGCAAGGGAAGCCAATTCTGTGTCTGTATTTCAACAAGTTTATCTTTACAAGTGCTCAAGTTCAACTAATAAACACATACCTTGCTTATTAATCCTCCATGGCTCTGTCACCCACCTAAAGTCTGCAGAAAGAGAAACAGATTCAGTAACACAGCTGCATATGGGTGGCTATCAAGGTCAAAATGGACAGCTTGGAAAATAATTACACAGGAACAAAGACTGATCATTGTCACAAATAGTAGCTGCTCTCTGCTGTTCAATCCCCCGTGTTTTAGGCCAATATAAAGAAGAGTTGTGCATATGCACACACCACTTCTTGAAGCAAAAGTGCAGCAAAAGGGCAAGTTATATTTGATATTTTAGAAGTCACAAATGTTACTTGTGCGACAAGGCTGAGCATCACACAAGAGGAGCAGTTGGCTGCATTGCTGTGCAGTTGTGTTTTATCAGTGCTGTTAATGCATGTGCAAGGCTTGTCTTAGGCACAGAGTGAATCTGCAGGAAGAGGTCTGGTGGCTGACCCTGTATGTTACTATGTAGGGAATTCCCTATACCTCATACTTTAGAATGAGTCACTGATCACAGTTATTGCTTCCCACTTCACTGACATGTGACTGTTTCCCTGATTTGTATTAGGTTATTTTTATCTCTGTTCCTGGGTGCCCTTCACAATGAGAGGGGGTATGTGACCAGAGTGAGAACTGTGGGCCACGCTCATTCCTGGTGCAACTGCGTTATCCTTTGAAGTCACACAGGATAAATTTGGCTCCCTTGGAAATGCCACAGCCTGTTTCCTGTCATATGTTCACTAAATGCAGCAGTGATATCAGTGGAATAGAAGAGGTCTGACTTATTTGAATTCTTGCAGTTCCACATGACCAAGTGAAGCCCTGAGGAACACTGTTAAAAAGTTATGTTGCATAAGTCTATTGCATAGATATTTACAATGACATGTCCCAAAACCCCAGTAATTCACTTTTATCCATTGAAAAGACATCTTACTAACCATAAACATACTGATGGAAAAAGTACTATAAAGTTATGTTGATTGAAGATTTAGACACTGACTTGTGGCATATAATGTCATTTTTCAATCGTAGGGAGAAAACATTTCCTTGGAATGGGGAAAGAAGCAACAGTTCAGCTCATAGTTTGATAGGTGCTGGTAACAGGAAAGCAAACTCACGTCTGTTTTGTACTGAAGTGTCATCTGTGTTTCAGAGAGCATAGGGGAAGGCTCACACTTGAGATGCTTTTTTCCCCTCCCCCTCTTACAAATTGTTTATACAGTCTTCGTTCTGAGTAGCTTTGATGTTCTTAGTGTTCCAAGAAGCAAGACCAACAGTAAGAACCTCTACTTGTATTTCAAGTCCATGAGAATGTGAATGGTGTAGGTAGTAACAAGGAATTACATTGGTCAATAGCTGAACACACCAGTCATTTTGTGTTTTGGAATTTATCCATATATCTTGTGGATAACTGGGACTTCTATGTGTGCTGGTCCATTAGAGTAGCCTGGGAGCTAGTGCTTTGGGCTAGTTTTAAAGTTGGTTAAATTCCCTGCAGCTGCTGCAGGACCACGCAGTGGGATCTTGGGCAGGTGCTTTGGTCTCCATACTCATGGGCTCCCCTCATCAAAATAAGACATAAAATAACTGTATACCATTACCAGTCTGTTGGTGTGATTTGCCTTTTACGCAGTAAATTTATTCTGGGAAATGAACTCCATACTCTGCTGCCTTCACTGAGTACCTAACAAGTTGTTTTCATGCTGAGTTTTAGCTTTGGTTGTTCATAATGTCCCTTTAACAGGGAATGGTCTAAGTGCAGTCTGAATTAAAGTAAAAATTGAAATACATCTAGCATGTATAAAAGGTAGAAGGAGAAGGGGATGTTCCAAATTTTTTTTACCTTCTAGCAGCTCAGGAAACAATGACGTGGCATTGATTGAGAAGGATAAAATAAATAAATTCAACTTCCGAGAAGTTACTTGATGCCAGGAAAGTCTTGTTAAGGCTTTTTTCAATCTCCAGAAACCAAAAGCAATTTTCAGTTCTAACGTGTCTTGTAGTTTTAGGGAACAGAACTTTACTTCCCTGCGGGATTTTTTATTTCTCCACCTGGGGTACTTTTCTATTCCTAAATCAAATTATTCTTAAAGCAAATAAAAAGTTGCTTTTGTAGTTCTGTGGATGTATCCCATACATTTTTGTTTGATGATGGTCTAAAAAAGTAGTGACAATCACCTGTACGCTACCAGTTACAAACTGATTTCAGTGAGTTTCCTGCTGTATGATGGAGGCACTATATTCCTAACTTCCTCAGAGGATGAGAAATAAATGCAGCTTTTAAAAATAGAAATGTGGTATATACATAAATCTTAATCTCTCTTAAATACAAATAAAAATAGCATCGTCATCTTGACAAATAAGTAGCAAAAAAAGAACAAGAAAGAAAAGTGTCTGCTGTAAATTAAATGCCTAATTTCACATTGATTTGTAATACTTATCACCTGCCCTGTAGCACATGCTTCTGTCATGACTGTAGGTTCTTGTTTTTCAGGGTTTGGATGTCTGTGACATGGGATGTTATAAGTGTGAAATTCTAAAATTTAATTTAACAGCTGAGCCACTCTCTCATCTACATTAAATTACTGAACTCTGACAGGATAAAATTGAGATGATGGGGCAGCTAACCTGCTGTAGCCATGGGATGCATTCCAGCTGAAGAGCTGCCTACAGCAGTTAAGTGTCTGTGTCTATGTTTAATCTATGAGTGTATGCATAAAGTCTGTATCTTTAAAGATCTGTATATGCAATATTTGTGGTAGAAGAGAAAGATTCTCTGGGTGGTACAATAAACCTTAACGCTTCTCTTCACTTGAAAATACATTTTATGTATAACTTCAGCCTTGAAAAAAAATCTGTCTTGAAATCTTCTTGCACCTTGTAGGCACTGGGAGCTCTGAAGTGCTGCTTCTGCCTACTGAAACCAGCTTCTAGAGAGCTCTGTAACAGATTGTTTGCCTTAGGAGTAACAGCATGTCCAGACATTTCTATCACTTGAATATTCAAAACTGGCGCAGAACTGCTGAGCACAAAACCAAGCACCTGCATGTATCTTTGCCTGATGCCTACCAGTCACTAATAGGAAAAGGAATTAGGTGTATCTCTTCACTAACAGGGAAAACACACCTCACAAAATTAAAGTCTATATTAAGTTTGTCTCTTCTATAACCAGAACCATATAGATGTGAGTAGTAAGGTGTGAATTGATGAAAGGGGGGAATGTGATTGGAAAGAGCATAAGTACCTTAGAGACATACATATTAATGAATCATATTTCTTTTAAAAATATTTGTAAATGTAAATATTAAATGTTCTCTATGTGACATATTTCTGTGTGAGATGCACTTTTTTGTCAGTGATTTTAAAGCTGGGATTGTATTTCATTGTACAACACATCTGTGCTTCCCTTAGAAATAAATGGGTTATTTTCTGCATTTGAAACTCAGTTCATGATGTTACAAGTCCTAGCTAAATTATTTATCTGTTATTAGAAGCAATCTAGGATAAGTGTGTTAGTTACAATGAACAACAGGAGAAAATAAACTTTTAATGGATGTCAAAGCAAAAATATTACGTGGATTCTGTAGCTTGAACTGCACTTAGAGTAACATGGTATAATTTTAGTTGTAGTGCTACTATAAATCACTTAAATTTTTAAATTAAGGGTAATTTTTCATCATACAGCAAAAAAAAGGTTTGCTCTCTCAATGTGTTAGATCAGAAAAATGTTTTTCCGAGTTAATGGTGGAAGGGCTTCTTTACCCTTGCTGGACTGTGAATAGGCAGCTTTGGGAAAAGAAAAGCCTCTACAAAACTTTTAAGTGAATTATTCTCTTTGTAGATTTTGGATTAAAAACCAAAAACCAAACAGACAAAAGAAAAAACAATCAAAAGGTATTAAATTTAAAAGGAAAGACAAAGGTGTGAGAAACATGATGAAACCTTCTCACCTTCTTGTGTAATACCACCTGTATAAATCATCTACCCAAGGACAGCCGGTGTCTCATGAACATGTAGGAAATTCTGTTGCCTTTAGTGTTGCTGAAAGACTCCCCCCACACAGCAGTACATTTTTGACTTAGAGCTGTAATGCCTACATTTTCATATTTTTGATAAACAGTTAAAACCAGCTGTTAGTTTGAGTAGAGGAGTTTTTTGTAGAAAAGTACAGCTACAGCATGCCTTCCTGCAAGAATTAAAAGCATTACACAGAAGAGAGGTTCCTTACCCCAGGTGTGACTTAGTGAAGCGCAGAGGAGCTTGCTCCGGGCTGTGGGACGTGCTTGTAGATCTCTGGCAACTTGTCCGAGTCTGTGACCAAGTTGTGGAAACAATTGAAGTAGGTTGAGGGGAAAAAATAACAAAAGTCTCAGAGGCAGGACTCATGGTGTCACTCAGCAGCTCACGAGTTGATTGGTCCCATGTGCCTTCTGACACAGGCAGTGGCTCCTCTAAACTTGTTCCTAGCAGCACCTTTCCTTTTGTGAAAGGATCTGAGTGCCAGGGAGATCACCTGCTCAACCACAGGATGAGGGAATCTGGCAAGTGGCATGCTTCAGTGGGGTAGTGAAGGGAGCTGCTTGCTGACTCCCTGCCTTTTTTTAAACAGGAACTTAAATGGGAACTTATTCAGGCAGCTGCTTTGGATGTGTCACTTTTGCTACAGCAATGTTTCTTCGTCGTAAAAAAACCCAAATAGCGAGGGCTGTCATATTTCTTGTGGGTGTTTGACTTGGAATGATTTTCTTTTGTACAAGGTATTTTTAAAACTACACTTTCAATATATATGGTTTTGATAATTCTGTTACACAGCTGGTATTCAGTTTATAGTGTATGATGAGTGCTTTCCAATATCATCTTTCTTCTCAGTGCTTAAACTGAAATAAATTTTCTGTATTTCAAGTCTCTCCCAACCTTTAATATGTGGGTTAGAGGATTTTTTTTTTCCCAAATAAGATCTGGCATATATAAGTTCATCTCTGAAATTTATCATTACGATATATTTTGAAGTATTTATCTTTCATTTGAAACACAATTCCACATTTTTTCTTCCCCTCCCACTTTTTGTGGCTGGAAACTATTTAAGTGAATTTTTTGAGAACGCTTTCTCTTTGTTTGGATAAGAGTAGCAGCTTGATGCTACTTTACAGGTTATCTTATGTATACTCTCCTGTGTTGAGAAATGACAACATAGTGCATATACAGAGTAGGTTCTGTGCATCCAGGAAGTGAAGGATTTACTGGATGTGAAAGGATTAAGCTGTCAAGTGTACGAGCATCCAGCATCAGGCTTTCTGTGTGGATGCAACTGACAGCATGTGCTTTTTCCTGATTTGGAAATTGCAAGCAGAAATACAGAAGCTCAGCCTAACTGAACACTTATGTGTGATTCAGTTTTGACAATAATTGTTTAGCATAGATGAGTGCTTGGCTTTAAGCAGGACCCCAGACAGGGAGAGTTTTTTGGCTTAGTTTGGTTTTTTTTTTCCCTGGAAGCCCTGCTGTGGTACATCGTTCAAACCAGAGACAGAAGGGCGTTGGTGGTGATGCACCACCCTGTTTCAAATGGAGCTCTATTTTTATTTTTGTGAGTACAGTTTAGCTCTTTTGCAAATTGGTTATATCATAGTTGAAGTTAGCAACTTGGTTTTAGTATAATAAATCTGCCTGCTTTCAGTTGTCCTTTAATATCAAACCCAGGAAGTCTGGGGTCACATATTTCAGTTGAAAGTTAATTGAATATCTTCACAGTGAGGAGTGATGGTTCTTTACTGGTGTAAAGTGTTTCATAATTTACTTATAATGGCATTATTAACATTATAAATCTCTCACAGTCAAGCAAACTATTTGGCTTTTTTATGAGGGATGTTTCATGTTTTTATTGCATGCTGTCAGCCAAGAAAAGTGCTAGTATTGGATCGTTTGCTTTTTCTAAGATGTACTATGAAACTTGTACCATTGAAATTCACCCTCTGTATTTTGTTATGAAGTCCAACACCCAGCACTGCAGCAGCTGCAATGCCGTTCCACCCTTTTACCAAACTGATGTAGAATTATCATGTTATTTAGTTACACTACCCCAAATTTTTGGCTCTTTTTGTTAATGAATTGGAGCTTTTTAGAAATGAGATACATTAAAAGAATTTGGTTTTGTGTGTGAGCTGCTGACACAGTCATAGCTTGGTCTCCATTTTAAAGACTGATACTTTAATGTACAAATTAAGGCACTGAAAAAATACTAGGCTCTCATCAGCAATATAATACACATCTTCTCTAAATGTCTAACTCTGATAAGAATTTTAAGATGGAAAATGTATTTGCCAAATAGCAATAACATGTACAAGTTCAGACCCCATGAGGGTTGTAGATCTTGTATTGATGTTGGTTCTCTGAAAACACGCTTGTTTAGGAACAGTCTCTTGAGAACATTTTTGTAGTTCAGGTTAGTATCATTCCCTTGTGTAACTCATGGAGGTTTTGGTGTGATTCTGAGGCAGATGCCAAAGTACTGCTTATGGGACATGTCAAGTCTGACAAGTACAGACACAATATATGAGCACGTCATTGTGCTGTTTTCATTCACTCCTGGGTGAACAGGTCCAGACACCCGTGGATATCAGAAAGGAAAGGCTTTAAAAAAGGAATCTGTTCTGGAGGTTTTGGTCTGCTGCATTTTGTTCTGGGGAACAAAAATGTGCAGCTGTTGCCTGCTTGACCTTAAATGGAGATGATCTGGGCTTTCTCCAGGGGGATTAGGAATCTACCACTAGAACATGTTTCTTCTCAGAAATTATTTAGAGATCTGGTTGATGTTTGGGATAACGTCTAAAAAGAGACGTGCTGTACTTCAGCATACCAGCTGCTATATTTAAATAATAATCGTAAGACTTCTATTCACATTGGTAATAATTTCCTGGATTATTTTTGCCTTTCTTGTGCTAGTTTTCAAAATTTGAGCTGTAGACACTGGCCACCTCTATAATCTGTAAAGAGTTTGAGGTGTCACTGTCTGGTCCACTGATAATCATGACTCTACATAGAAATGGGCTGCGACCCAAGTCCAATTATTTATAATATACAAGTAAAGAAATTCAACAGTAAGTCTGAGTAGTCTGGTTAGTGAGTTGTTTCATGACTCTGCTGCTGTTTTCTCTCACACTGCAAAAGTACCTCTGTGATCTCACGTGGCAGAGGTTCTTGTGTTGCACATTTGGTTTAACAGTAACGCAAAACAGAGAGAAGGAAGAAGTGAATGCTCCCACAGATGTGCACTAGTTTGTGTGTATGTGGGACGGAGTAGCAGATGTTGGTATTGAAGCTGAACTCTAAAATAAGATCTTTCCTTTTTGTAAGCAGTAGTTTTCTGGCCTGATTCTGCGATGGGTAATTGCTTGTAGCCATCCAGATCTCAGCAAATATGGCTTACAGGACCCTTTTTCCTGTTCTCTAAGAGAAAGGACCCAGCTAATGTATCCTTCCCCTTTGTGCTGCAAGCCTAATACAGCCTAAAGGGAAATGTGAGTTTTTCCTTCCTTCGAAAGTGCAGGAAAATCAACATTTTCAGTGCTGATGTGAATAGCATTCCAGAATCACACCAGATAAGGCAACAGCCTCATCAATTCAGAGATAATAGGTTTTTTTAATGCATTTGAGGTTTTTTACTTGAATTTGATAGACTTACGGCCCTTTTGCTTGTATGTTTTACCTGATGCCTCCTTTAATGATTATCGGACTTCAGTGAATCTCACATCTGTAATCTCAGTATCTTCTGGATTTATGTGGAGGAAGTTGCCTTTCTGAGACTGCAGATGCTCCTGCTTTTCTATAGTGAGACTTACAGTCTTTATTAGTGTTACAGGAAAGAGCTCTGCTGAGAAATCTAGGCTTTGCATCATGTTATTCTCCTCTGGGACAAGATGTATTTACATTTCCTAACCATTGGATAGACATTAAATTAGTTCGATCTTCATGGTTTTTTTCATCTCTACAAACAAGATGAAATTACTTTTTGAGGCTGCAGCTTTTAAAGCATACCGTTGCAAAGTGATGTAAAAAAAAGTACAAAATAAATCATTAGAAAACTATACAACTTAGTCTGAAACATTTCTCTTTTTGGGAGTGGTGAAGGCTCTGGTAGTCGTCTGATTTTTTACTGACCAAAGACATTTTTTGGAAAGGTCATCTTGAATGTTTTTGTTTCAGTTGCTGTTACTGGCATGAACCTTAAACCATTAAAGTAAATCACAGTGTGCAGAAGTGTGTCACGCCTGTTTATTGTCTTTGGTGCTTTGACCCAGTGTTAGAAGCGAAGGGAAACAAAAAGTTTTGCCTGGCTCTTGCTCTGAAAGTTGACTGTGTCCTTCCTCTTCCTATACCACCTTAGGAAGCACTTATTTCACATGGAGACAATACTATTAGCACAGACTTGACCCATGTAGATGTTTGTTTTGCAACAAAATATTGACAACACAAAAACCTCTGTTCTTGTAAGTACTTGGTGGCTTTCACAGCAATGAAGTGTACCTTTTCACTAGGTTAATGAAGGTCATATAATTTACTAGTAGCAGGTATCTGCAGTGATGCCAAGTGTCTTCAAAATAGCAACATGAGACAGGATAGGAAATTCAGTGATCTTCATTACAGTGAAGGATCTTCATTTCTGTGAAACGCCTGGGAAAACTGTGTTTTAGTGCTTATTGGTAAGGCTGAACAATGTGCTTTAGGTGGTGTGCCGAGATCCTTATACCTAAGAAACTGTGTTGAGTGTCTTTCAGATAAACTGTTCTGGGAAGCACAGAGATTAGTTGTGTTATTTGACATGTTGTGAGTGATAGATGAACAGCGGGACAAAGGCACATGAAGGAGAGATAAAGTTGGAAGACCGTGTTTCAGTTGCCAAGTGGTGGTGCTGGATTATCTCCACTTGAAAGGGTAACTTCAGAACTGAGGAGAAATGATTGGGCTTTAGCTTTTGCTGCTACCTGTTTTCAGCTGAAAGTTGTCCTAACAGAAATGCATAAATATTACCCAAACGATGAATGCTTTGGCAGCATTAAGAAGCTGAAGGATTCGCTTGTGCAGAGTATTGCAGTGATCACCCTCAGGTAGTGTGGAGGGGCAGCAAGTAGACCAGTGGCCTCCACATCTTGCCTCACTGGGATCTTCATTCAGATCAACATGGAAATGGCATTAAATCAACCTTTTAAAGAGTTTTCAGGCTGATTTTCAGGTGTCCCTGCTTTGAGAAGTGGGAACCAGAAACACCTTTCTTTCTCTTGCTTGGTGTTACATTCTGGTGTTACAGAATGGTGTGTGTCTTTTCTTCGTTTCTTCTGTCCGTTGCTCTGCAGTTTAGTTTTTTTTTCCCCTTCCCTCTACGGAGTGACTATAAATAAGACTAGCACAATTCCCATGGTGAACAGCTATCTGTTGCTTCATATCTTTGTTTCATGCAATTCATAGCTAAAACACTAAGGGTTTTTTTTACTTCTTCAGAAATCACTGAAGTCTATTTAAGAAGCAGAATGTCTTTTCTCTGTTTGGAAGTGGAGTGCTGATTCAAAATTACTTTTGCAGGAAAAAAGCATTCAGCAAAAAAGCACCCCAGAAAATTAAGATCCTGAATTTCATTACCTGAGAATTTGAGGTACAAAACTTCGTATTTTTCTTTATTCTGTTGCAGAATGTACCAAATAAAAACATGGGTCCACTCCTTGGTTCAGACTAGCTCTGAATAGCAAGAAGAGATTTCCTGGTCTTGCAGATATTTTCTGACTGTGTATTTTGTTTCAGGCAGCTGCTTCCTCATGGAAGTTCTGCTGTAAGTCACTGGAGCATGGAAGCTTTGTCAAGTGTGGTCTCACAGATTGTTTTGGCTGTAGCTGCCTGACCACTGAGGTCATGTGGAGAGCTTTTGTCCTGCTTTTATGACTTTGTTCTTACAAAAGAAACTATTTGCTTTCCTCTTTTTGTGGCCTTTATTGAAAATGAATTGGTTCTATGATTTTGAAATACAGTCCTCTGTATCAATTGGTTATGTGAGTACTTGGTATAACATTATCGTTGACATCTCTTGAATTAGAAAATGAAAACAAAGGTAGTTCATTCTGAAACATGAATTTTCCCACCTTCTAAATGAGCCTACTTCAATCAACACATTTTGTTTTCTTTAGGTAGAGATAGTCTCATTTGTGTCTGTTAAAACCAGTATTTGGTTTACAAAATGGTTTCCACACTAGAGAATCTACTGTGTTTTGGTGCTCTTTGAAGAGACATGGACAAATTGTCTTTGTTCTTGTCTCAATTTCCTCTCTGTAGAATGAGAATAATAAGTCTAGTTTCTTTTTAAGAAACTTGGAGACCTACAGGTGACCTACAGGTACAAGTACTAATTGCTAGTCTTGAAAGTGATACTTATTTTTTTTTAGTGTGAACTTCTAGCCTTTCTGCTTATATAAAGAAGGTGCTAGGGCTCCCCATGAGTTTATCTTGCAAGGAAGGAAAACACCTTCACACACTGACACGGATGTTTGGATGCACCCTTACATCATACTGCTGCTTTTGCTAGAGACAAGTGTGTTTCAAGTACCCCTCATAAACTCAAGTGGAAAAGGTTCAATCTGGATTGAAGCCAAACAGTTCAAATATCTGTCGCTTACTTCACACACGAATTATGGGACTACCTTCCATGGTTGTGTGGTTCCTGGTTTCACACACAGTCCAGTGTTACATTGGCAACATTTCTTCTGTTTATCAGTGATGCAGAAGTTTCAGGCTAGGATTTTCAAATGTCTGACTTCTGAGATTCCAGGGCCTGATTTGTCAGAGGTGCAGAGCCTCTGTAAATGCATCTGAAATTGAGACAGTCATGCAAGTACATGGTGTCTCCTTGTGAGCCTTAAAAAAAAAAAAAAAACAAAACAAAAAAAACAGGTTTTTTTTTTTATTTTTCAAAATTCTGGGGCAAGTGACTGAAATATTTATGTGATGATATATCATATATGTGATGCTGTACAGGGATGGTGGTAAAATCCCTGCTTGAAGCAATTTAATCTTCACGGTAGATCCATGTGCTGTTCTGCTTGGTTTGCTGGCTGAAACAGCTAATTCCTTCTGGGAAGAATTCCTGCAGTTGGGACAGAAAACATGAGTATGGCTCTGATTTTCCCACCCATGGAAGTTTTTCAAGGTAGTCACCAATAAATGTAAACGAGTACTGTACTCAACGTTGTGCAGAGCTCTGATGTCTACAGATCTTATTAACTCTGCACGAGACTGTTTTAGTAGAGAACTCGGTTTGCTCTGCCAGTCCCTGGTAAGGCAACTTTACTAAATCCCTCACTTGCCATTGTTTATAGAGTATTCTTGTCTTTTTTGCCTTGTTTTTTAAATCTGTGTTTGTGGTAATAAGAGCTGGAGAAGAACAAAGGTGTGTGTGTGAGAGGATGTCTTTGTTACTGCTAACAATTTTGGTTTATCAGCCTAAAAGGAAGTGGAAAAGTGTATTACCTAATCATTCCTTCCCCATTAGCTATAACATGTGCAGAAGTTGCATCTGCAAAACTTGAAGTGCACGTGTTCCAGTAATTTCACTCCATTCTTTCTGCAAGTGCTCATAGAGACCAGTCCTGGATTATTGTTTTTAAATAAAATGTACTTTTCTTGAGTTTGTGGGAATACTTGGATTTGTTCTAATACAAATATTTTTAACGTTTCTGCTTTATTTTTGTGGGATTCTTTTGTTTCTTTTAAACTTTAATTTTCTTTTAAACTTCTTTTAAAGTTAATTGTGCTGAGTGTTACAGACATGGCTCATGTTTCTTGTAAAGTCATGAAAAGCTAAAGCAAATGGAACACAGGAAAGAAGAGGCTCAGTTTTCTCATTTAGGGGCCAACACCCTTCACAGAATCTAGACATCTGCCATTTGAGAAATCCAGACACTTGATAAAGAAATTGCAGAGCATCACTTTTCCCCAAATGTATGCTCCTGCTTCACATTAAATTCATAGTGGCTTCCCTCTCTTCCAATATGTTTGCATGTTTCATTAAGAAAATTTGGTGCTCTGTGCTTATAAGATTTTTCTAAGTTTCCGTTTCCAGTAGGGTAAGTGTGGGTTGTGGCTTTTTTTCTCTTATATTCACCCAGGTTGCACTCCCTTTTTGTTACTTTTTTGTTGCAGGAGGACTCCTGTTAGTTTCTGTGCAAGATTGATGGCCAGCTCTGCTCATCCTTACAAAGTTTGTGCAGGCAGGCAAAAACCAGATGCTTTTTAAATTGCTTTCTAGGTCACTTTTTACATCCACCTTAGCCATGAGCAAGCATGGTAAGTGAGCAATCAAGACTGGCACTCAGTAAACTGGTGTTTGTATGTATTAGCAATGGACATTTAATGATCAGAACTTGGTTGAGGATTTCTGAGATACTTTACGGGTCCTTCATGGTTATTTGTGACAATTATTTCTTTTTTTTAAGCTACTTCTGCCTTACGTGTACAGTTCATGATTTTTTGTAGTGAATAACATGTCCTGTATTTATGCAGCGTGTAAAACAGTGGTCTTTTTGAATAACTGTAGTCACTTTTTGGTCATGCTGCTTTTCAGGACAGAGTAAGAAACAAAAAGAAATAATGAATTTAACAGAAACTTCAACTAAAAGCTTTAAAAAAAAAAGTTGTTCTTGTGGAAACTCCCTTTCATCTCCAGATGTTTAAATTTTTTCAATAGTAAAGAGCATTTGAATTTAAATGCAGTGGGAAGATAAAATGAACACTTAATAAAACAAGTGCTTCTATACTTAGGAAAAACCCAGTCGTTATCAGTGGAAAATTCCAGGCACTGTTGCTTTTAACGTCATATTAAGTAGCACCTAGAAGTGTTTTGTGTTCAAAACATTTGCCAGAATATAAATGGAAAGGATTTATGACAAAAATAATATTGGTGTTGCATGGAGTATGAAAGAATGTTATAACAACACATAAAAGCAAACCAAGTGTGGTTGTTCAGGGGAAGATAAGCAGAGGAGGGCGTATCATATCCTGTGTGCAGCTCCGAGAGTGCCAGTGTCACCCTTCAGGAGCATAGTAACTTAGGGGGCAGAGATGAGAGTCAGGAAAGTCAGGGAGGAGTGCTGGGTGGCTGCAGCCTCCTCTAGGAGACTGCCCTTGTCTCTGCGCTAACAACATGCATCCCTAGGGATCTTGCAAAGTCTTTTCAGAGTTAATCTATTGACTTCTTTGTCGTTGGAGGCTTTTGCACAGTACCATCAGGGATGGTAAGAGGAACAAAACCTTGCCAGTTAAGCAATGACCAGAATTTCAGTTCCCTTCCCTCACTAGTCCCCTGTTATATTTCTGCTTTATTCAGGATCCCCTGCTGAATGCAGGTTCTGAACACAGAGATCTTACACGGGCACTCTCTGACTGTAGGCTAGGACTATACTGCTGGTCCTGTGTGTGCTCTCATAATTCATATAGACGACACAGAAAGGACTATTTTGAAAGGTAATAAAGTGCAGAAGACTTTTAATCTGTTATGCCATCTTGATGTGCAAGTTCCTTTTCTTGAACTGATGGCTTATCTAAACACCAGGTCTTGGCCAGCAACTTGACAATGTCATAGCAACTGCATTGTAGGGTTTTTTTCAGAAGTTTAGAAAATATTCAATCTATACACTGGTACTTTGGGAGGGTTTGGCAGTGCCTGGAGTTGAGATAATTCAGCTTGTGGTCATGTTCGTACTAATTCAGCACAAAGCTGTGCCACTGCAAAATGTGTTGTCTTGTATACTGCTTTCCTGCTTAAGAGTATGTGCCAGTGCTGGATCTCACATGGCCTTGTGCAATGAATCTGATAAGAGTCTGACTGAGATACAAATAACCTTCATGTGTGTGGGATGGAGGGAAGAGTGTAGGACTGGGGCTGTCAGGAGGGAGCTGAAAGGTATGAACATTTGAAGTGGTGAGAAGAGGCAGGAGAACAGGCCCCCTCCCTTTGATAGCAGTGTACATTTATGCCACATTTAAGTGACCACGCAGTTGCTATCAAAACCCTGTAACTATGCCATCAGTAGAAAATCTCTGCTTGTTTTCTATTTATTTAAAATTTTTTCCTCCATGGTGAATAGCTATCTGACCTTAGCCTTTGTTTTCTCCCATCTCTTGTAGTATCCCAGCAACCGTGTACTTGCTATGCTTTGCTCTTAATTCATTTGGAAGCTACTGTGCCAAGGGACCATGTCTTCCTCCCTTGTTGTGGTTATCAGACCTAACCTTGATAAAGTTCAGAAGCCTCAGCTGCAGTATAAACAATGTTGGGGAAGAAGTAAATATACAAATAACAGTGACTTGTAGGACTGTCATGTTCCTCCCAGGGTTATGAGAGTAGAATCTGTGAGGTTTGAATTAAGTGTGTTGCCCTGTGTGCAATGGGGATTTCATTTGTGAAGGAAGTTCGAAGAAACGTGCTTGTGAAAGTGTAATGACTAGAGCGAGTGCTGCTTTTAGGAGGCATGTGAATGCTATTACTGTTTATTCTTCTCCATTTTGAAAACTTTCCATTTTCTAAAAGTTTATGATGATGGTGGTGTCTGTAAATAGCATTAGTATTTTAATTTTTCATTGGAAAAGCTTTAAAAAGTCATATAACAGATGTAGCATCCATGCAGTTCAGGTCTGGCTATGTATCTTTGAGGTGATCCCTTTTAAAATGAATTTTGATTCTTGAATTTTTGTCTGTTTGGTGCCTAACTGTGATTATTCTGCTCTTGGCATAGTGTAGGCAGTGTGTCTTTAGTCACATGTATGCATAATTTAACCCTAACACTGAAAGGAAGTCCTGATGTGCAAGTAAGGACTGGCTTGCCCCTTTATTTCTAAACTTAATCCAGTGCAGATTCTAAAATTCTAAAATTCTAAAATTTGTATCTTCTCTCAGTTGTTTGTAATATGCTTTTGCTACTTTTCTCCATCTCTTTAGTTGGTTTGATGAGGTTTTTTGTTATTGTTTGCTGGTTTCTGTTTGTTTGTTTGTTTTCTCCTGATACTCTTACCCCAAATTACCATATCTCAATTTTCATTCCATCAACCTTAGTTTACATGGACTCTCAACCTAGGAAACAAGGTATTTACTGTCTGATTTCATGTCTCTTCAGCCTTCATGATATTTAGCTTTTTATCATAAATCACTCTTCCTAAGATTTTTAGTCATGAAAGTTTCTCTTTGAACATGTTTTACCATTTCAGTGACTTTCTGGTTCTGGGCACTGTACTTACAGACATACTCTTGCAACTGGGTTTATGCCAGAGCTGTTTAAAGTCACTATTTTATCCTTCCCTCACCCCCTTTTTGTGTGCCCTGTCACACCATATATATGCAATCATGACTTGCATTAAGCTGATTTTCAGGCAGGTTAAATTGTGAACTCCTGTCAAGTTTATTCTCCGCGTTAATTTTGGTCCCTCTTATATTAACTACTTTGCAGGTTGCATGTCTGTATAAAGTATGTGTTCGGGATTTTTTTTTCCAAGCCTTATTGATTTTTGTGTTGCTGTTGGCAGTGCTAACCTCTCTACAATACACCTGTATTTCCTAGTACCTCACCATTTGATGGTGTTTCAATTTTGATTTTAACGATGTTTTCCTCATTAAAAAAATTCCCCAAAGAACACCACATGTACCATGGCTGAAATAAAAGTGCAAGGGCATGATTAGATGTTCTTTCCCCCGTGACTGCTGGAAATTTGTGAAAGCATAGCAAAATGTGATACAGCCTAGATGTTGCTGCCAAGAAATGTAGTGATTATATCCTGCTGAACAGAAACACTATCTTCCCTAAAAGGCAAAGATAGAGCAGAGTTATGCAGTAGATAGGTGGTGGTGAGATACAGATACCACAAATTAGGGATTCTTGTCTGTAGTCTTGTTTTTACCCAGCTCAGAATCTGTTATATTGTGGAGGATTCAGCTTTGTAGCTGTTTTTCTAGTGCATTTCTGCAAGGCATAGCCTTTCTGTATAAATGATTCCTTAAAATTAGGGCCTTATTCCATGGTTGCAGCCTTCTGTTGCTTTTCCTGCATGAGAGCCACTATCCCTGTCATGTTTTGCCTGCAGAAGGATGGACGATCTTTTGAGATTGTCTAAATTATGGGAGCTGTTGTGAGCTGAAACACTCTGCCTGATGTAAGGAAGAAATCTGAGTGGAGAGGAAGGGATGGGTAAATAATTTTTTCCTTACCCAGGGTGGGGAGCAGTTACGGAGCTCCTCAGTGACTGCTGCAGTCACTGTGCCTTTTCCTATCGCAGGTGACCCATACGCAAGAGGCACCTCTGTGACAGTAGTGCATTTGAGCTTACTGCTGCCACATCCACCTCTTCTTTCTCCCACATCATCCATCCAGTGATGTCCCTGAGGTACAGCCTGAGGGGTCACCCTTATGTGTTCCCTCAACTGTCAGTCAAAAGGGGAATCCTTAGCTCCTGCTAACATTGGTTGTGTTTATTCTTTGCCTTGGATTAGCTGTGGATGCAAGGAATTCTCCTTCTGTTGGGTAATGCCTGTAAAATGCAGCAAGAGAAGAATGATCCCTATGGACAGGAGTTTATGATAGTGTAAGGCAGTGTAAGCAGTTGTCCAGAAGGGATCACTCACTTGGCATAATTCTTGATGCTCTGCTAGTTGTTAGTAATGGACTGTGAAAACTTTACAGTTGTAGTATGGACAGCACTAAATTATTTAACCTGCAACTTTCACAAAAAAACCCTCTTTCAAATACGTTGATTTTTTGTGGGTTTTTTCCTTGAGCTTAACTATTATATTGACATTTTTGGACTTCGCCTTTACTTTGTGATGTAGTAAATGACATCATTTGAAGTGCTACAGCATGTTACACATGGAATGCTGGGCTGCTCTGTGTGCTGAGACACTGATCTGCTTCAAGCAGAAACTATGGGCATATTTGAGAAGATAATTTTAATTAGCCCAGTTAAAAACCCAGCCATATTTGACCTAAGCTGTCTAAATGATGTTACACTCTGTTCACAGAAAAATTGTTTTTCCACTGATAAATAAACATGAAATTATCAGTCAGCAATGTCTCTTCCAGCAGTAAGTATTTGCATCTAGGTTAGTACAGCAAAGATTTTTTTTTTTTTTTTCCCCAGCAGCTGACTTTCCCTCTGCAGTGACTTGAAGGCTTGCCAAGCCTTTGTCACAAAACAAGCTAGTGAGGACCTTTGGATGTCACTGTGCAAAGGATTCTGTTCTAACTGAACAGATGTTTTCAGGACAAGGGTGATACTCTCAGAAGAGGTGCCAGGTGACAAAAATAGTTGTATTTTGTAGGACAGATAGAAAAGAATGCTGTCTTTCCAGATGGTATTTTGTTTTGTAGCTGTGGACGATTCAGGTTAAGGGCTTGGAGTTGTGGCTGGCTTTCTAAATATGACTCCTGGAAGTGTATCTGGTCTCACTATTTGGTTTGATATCCTTAGGAGACAAGGTACTCAAATGTAAGCGGGCTGCTTGTGTGTTACCACACAATTCAAAGCAGTTAGAAAGCTGTCTGTAGTAGTCAACACCATGTGCTCATAAATGAGTGAAGTGTCTTGTTATTTTGGGAAGTGCTAAGAGGTATTTTTAGTGTATTCTTTTTTTTTTTTTTATTGGATGAAACATGATATCAGAATCAAACATTTTTGTTCTGAGTGAAAAATTGAAGCACACAATATAATACAAAGTAATATTTCATTTGTTGTTATGTATATATATACAGCATGTATATACTCTATAGGATTGGGTATGTTCCAAAGTTAAAGCATCTCAGTGAGTCATCTATGGAGGCTTTATGTTTCAGATTTAACAAAAACCCTAAACTAACACTCTATTGTTGGCATCTATGTCACGAAAAATTACTCTGTTCTTAACTTTGCAAAACTCATTGCATTGCTTTTCAGCAGCCACAGTATTTGACTTGTATAGTTACTTACTGTACCAAATTTGAAGAGTTTTTTTCCAACTTCAGTGCAAATTACAAAGTTTGTAGAGGTGCTAGATTGTAAGGGGCTTGCATTGAAGAACTCTCCTAGAGAAACCACCAGTGACTTCCAGAATGTCGTCACTTAAGATAGGTTCACATTTAAATAGTTGTCTTTAATCTCTTCATTTTTATAGTTCAGTCTTGAAGAGAAAATTCATCTTGCTCATTAAGTTGATTTGGCTTTAGAAAATCATATATTTCCTGTTCATCATGTCAAATGCTTGTGAGTTTCCTTTGGAGTAGAGAAGGACTGTGGCTCTGAAAAGTAAAGATCTAATCCCAGCTGCAATAAGGACTGTTTCTTTCTTCTTTTTTGACTTCAGTGTAATGGTGTTGAAGTGGATGTAAGAAAGCATTCATCAGCAGTGTAGTGGGAAAAGCAAAGGAAAAAAATTCATAACATGAAGTCCAGTGATAGTTCCTGATGTTGTCACTTTGTACTACATGTCATGGCATGGGTCACTAAGAGACTTTCACTGGAATAGGTTTGTGCTGGTGCCTCTTAATTTAGCCAGTCATATGTATAACTAATACAGAACAGTATGTGACAATCCCAAGGTATTCTGTAAGCACCAATGATGACTTTGAAATGATGTGGTCTGGATGGAGCAACCCAGGCAAAATAAACTTTAGATTCCTTAAGCCATAAAGACTCTACATGTATGTTACTTACAGGAAGAATCATGACTAAGTGTCTTGAGTTTTATTAGATCACTGCCCAAACAAAAAAAAAGATTACCATTTTAGACTTCTTTTAATTGGCATGCAGTATTTAACGTGTAGGACTATTGATGTTCTTTGGGTTTGGTTTTTGGCTTTTTCTTTTTTTTTTTAATCATTCATAACTGATCTTACTATTGAAGCTATCCAGTTTGTTAAGCAAAAGAAATATTCTCTGAAGCAGATAAATGGGACCTGAGGGCATGAGAGATGAGGTGGGGGTGTAACAGTCTTGAGAGATTTTTAGAAATGGTAAGTCTTGTCATCTTACCTGGTTTTAAGTTTTAAATTAGAATAAATGGGCAGAAATACATCAGCAGGCAAGCTAGGGATTGAACTGAACTAGACTGAATGGGAAAAAATACTTTTTAAAGTTACAGAAGAGATGTTGTGAGGAGTTGGCTCCTGACTTAAGTACCTCATGATATTGGGGTTTAAGCAATGAATTCTTTCCATTCAGTGTTACAATTCACTTACAAACTTCTTGACCAGAAGCAGGGAGCACGACTGTTTAACTTACTTTAATTGTTGATGATATGTCTTGGTCTTAATACGGTTTTTTGTAATTTCAGATGAAATTTAAAACATTGTAGAGCTATAAAAGAAAAAATAGCCTAAAGTCTATTTTTTTTTTTTTAATAGCCATGTTTTTTCGCTTTTTTTCCTTCTGCTCTTTTTCAAAAACATAGAAAGACAGCATAGTCCAGGATACTTCTCAGATAATAAAAAGAGTTATCCTTTTTCAGTGATTCAGAAAACTGGTAAAAGATTAAATGGTACTTCATGGCAGTTGATGCTGGGATCCCTGTTTGATCACAGAAGCTCTACCTTAAACCTTACCTTATGTGAATTCCTGATGCAAATATTTGTAATAAATTTGTAATAAATGCTTTCTTGATTGAACATCCCAGTTAGTTTTTTCTTTTCTTCCAAACCATGATGTTGTTGGTTCACGTTCATTTCAGTTGTTGCAAGACACAGAGTATGGTTTTTATGAAAATGAATAGAAAGCCTGAAACCTGTTACTTGTGAAACTTTTATTGTCAGAAACAGTTAAAATTTAGCCAGAATTATATTCCCATATTCTGCATTTTAAGTGCACGCACATCAAGGGAAATTTCTCTTTCTCTGTGTGCCGTTGTTACAGGTGGGAGTTGACCGGGTCAGTGGCAAGTGTCACCTGCAGTTACCAGCAGGTTTAAAGTTATCCAGCAATGTCTTTGAAGTGCTACAAGGATTGCAATAGGATATGAACATTTTATGGTCTTCCTCTTGACGATGTAGTTAAATTCTTAACGAGGTATTAATTCCAAACTGCTTTCAGAGCTATGAATTGTTTACTAGAGAAATTATAAAATCAGTGACACTGAGCTGAAGTTTGTTTCAAGAAATTTGTTTATAAATCCAGTTGTTTTATACAAAGCAAATCTGAATTTAACTGAAAAACAGTCCTTAGGTTTCTGTGAGAGCAAACCACTTTGTAAATGCTGTAATATGTAGGACATTATTTACCTTCACTGTTTTGGGGGCTAATCCTACAATTATTTTATGCAGGTTTCACCTGGAACATCTCGTTCAAGTTACCCAGCTACCAGCTATCAGGACTCCAGCAACTGGGAATCTCTAATGAAAATTAAAGAGGGGCTGCTAAGACAGAAGGAGTTTGTGATTGATCGGTAAGTACTCTGCTCCTGCTGCATTCATTAGACTAGGTTAAGTAAAAGCTATGGTGTAAAAGCTGGCTTTCAGGAGAACTACTTACTCAGTAAAGTTGTTAGGTTTCAGTCCAGCTACTATTTATGCACAAATATGTAGGAGCTAGTTCTGCTAGGAGAGAAGACTGGCAGCTGGCCTAAAGTCTTACAGAAAGTTGGAAATGTATTTAGGAGGTTTAATGCCTCTGGAGTGGAAAAGGAACAGTGGGCCCAACAGCCAGTTCTGCTGTCAGATTCCCCTCTTAGCTTCTTACTGGGCTGCAGATTTGTATAGGACATCTTTCTGCTTTTATGGTCTTGGAAGTGACTTGCAAGATGAAAATTGGTCAGCTACATCGTGCTGACTTTCTTTCCATGACAAGTACAGAAATGCAGTGTATTTGAAGCCAGTTGATAAAGCTTTGAGAAACTGGCCTTTGTAGTAATATTCAGTGGTAAAATCCTATTCAAATCCTCATACAAATTGTTCAGATAAAAAAAAAATACTAAATCCAGAATCTTTATGTCAATAAATACATAACTTTTTATTAAAATTGCTGTCAATGTGAATGGGCCTTAATAGCAATTCACCACTGTTAAGTTTTTAGTACTGGGAAGATTATGCTTGTGCAAGATCTGTTCATTCCTCTATTGCGACAGAGTGAGGAATTGCAGTGGTTGAAGGTGTTTCTGTCCCTTGGCAGTCTGGCCAGCACCTCTGGAGGCATTTCAGTGGTGGAAGTTGGCATTGGGTTGCCTGGTTTGATGTGGGATGTCAGTGTGTGTTTACCTGCTGCTGCAGCAATGATGGGACTCAGTTAGGAACTGGGCTCACCATTCCACTCTGCCAGCTCTCCTTCGGAGGTGATGATCTCCCAAGGGGGTAAGCAGTTAAAATGGAAACATCCTTGGCTGTTGTTTACATCTCCTCTGTCAGAGCCTTTTGATCAGCTGCTTGAAGGCCATCTAAATTACGGTGTTTTTTTCCGGCTTGCTATGTCAGTTAGTAAAGCTGTAGTAGGAAACCTGCAGCCCACCTCCTGGGCCCTAAGCTGTCAGCAGTGTTTGTGAGTACATTGCTCTTGATGCCTGGGATGGCCTTCAGTGCCTCTGCTGGGGCTTATCATCCTCTGCACTCCACATGAAGGCTTGTTATACACTGGCAGCTAAAAATGCAGTTGGTGTTGCTCTTCTCACACTGGAAATGTGTTTACAGTCAAGGGAGAAGTTTCTGAAGGGACTGCTTTTAAGCTGGCTGCCTGCTAATGTTGCTTGATACTGTCCATGTGGAATAAGAAAAGCTATTTCTTGACATCCAGTGATGGTGTGCTAGTTCTTTTTTTTTTTAGAAGTAATTTCTTTTGTGTGACTTAATGATAGTGAATACAGTTCTTTCAATATTTCTCACCAGAAGTCTGCTTAGATAATTTCTTTTCATTCAGCTGAAAAGGCAAAATACACTCAGTAAGCTATCGAAGTGCGACAGACCACTTAGTGATGTTACATACTTAAGCAGATACTTGGTGTTAATGTTGTAATTTGTAATAATGCAGTGTAACAATACTTCACAGAACAGGCTCTTTTTCGAATATTGAATTTCCATTTGAGCAAAATATTTGCCTGAAAAGTTATTTTAAAATGAAATAGAAACATTTAAAATAGATGGTTTGTATTTTTAAGATTAGTACAAATCAGTGTTGCATATTTACAAAGTTTTTACAACAGATTGCTTAATTTTTTATTTTTTTAAGAGCAGGTAGTGCTTTCTGTGAAAAATAAAAGTACTTTTGGTTTCATTCATGAAGAAAATGGTACATATCTACTGTGCAAAAACCTTGAAATAGAACTCCGTTAAAAAGCACTAGTGTTACATTTCATATTAGATGGGGTGTTAAGGCTAAAGTGTGAAAACTACCTTTCTTCAAGGCCCAAAGTGGCACTGGGTGAAAACGTGATATTACCTATATTTAACACATGGGAACAAGAACTTCCAGCTCTTGATCTTCCTGAACTTAAATTAAACTTCTTTTCAGAGTTTGAATTTATTTGGGAATAGTGACCTAAAATAAAAAATACGAAGTTTGCTAAAGTGTAGTTAATTCAGCATGGTGGTAGTTAAATTACAGAATTTATGCGTTGGTGAAATGGAGGAGGAATTAATTTGTTGACTGAGGTTAGGTAGTAGGTGTTTGAGAGGGCCTTTGTACCTGTGGTTTTCGTGGAGTTTTAAAAGGTGTAATCTCCTTAAGACGTATACTGAATTTACAGACTGGTGGTTGAGGGGACAGAAGCTCCGGAGAGATGGGTTAACCTCCTGCTGCCTGGTAGCCAGAGGAGTGGGACAGCAGCTGGCACGGTGCTCCAGACCCAGCTTTTTGCTGCTGGCAAGTACAAGGAACAGCCGGATGAAAAGATGCACACCAGGAACATCCCCCTCTTGCCCTTGTCACCAGCCTCCCCTTCATCCACAGGGTCATTAACCATCTTTTTAAGGTTAAACACTCTTTTGTTGGGAATTGTACTGGTGTCCCACTTACTGAGGAAGTGGAGGAGATTAATATCACACACCTTGTTCTGC
Source organism: Corvus hawaiiensis (assembly GCF_020740725.1). Taxonomy (NCBI): domain Eukaryota; kingdom Metazoa; phylum Chordata; class Aves; order Passeriformes; family Corvidae; genus Corvus; species Corvus hawaiiensis. Next base: position 51,397,916 of record NC_063215.1, on the reverse strand, counting down.
GTAGTAGTGCTTAAATCTGTTGATAAGTAGGAAGTGGATGCTCTGTACAGGGTAGTATTTTTAAGCTGTTCTAGCTTTATCTTGTTAAAAAAGGGAAGAAGAGCAGATGAAGGAAAGTGAAACGTGCTGCCTGCTTTCCTTCTTTCCACACCAAGACAAAAAGGCAAAAAATTCAGCCCTTCCAGATTAGATTATTAAATTTCCTTGTTTTGCATTGGAAATTTAACAGATAGGAATAGTTGCAAGTAAGTTTCCAGTAGTTATGAAAACAATTCAAGGCATAATGCTTAACAGTGTAAATCCATATTATTTGGATACTTTGGTGTGTCACTAGAAATTCAAGTATTTTTAAGTTTTTAATATCCCAAACAGTCACTTGAGCCTGTGAATAGAGCAAGTAGCTTGATTTTTGATCTGTATGCTGTGTTCAACAGTAGATTTAATAATGGATAAATGAAATTGATTTATTTTGTATAGTCTGTTCAGCATTTATTTAAGTAATACACAGCATAATTGAGTGGGTTTAAAAGTGGTTCTGGTTTGCTTTTTAAAACTACTCTAGGAGTCACTGCTAGTTTAATCACTAAAAACTTGAAATGCTTTTTAATTCTGCTCTTAAGAAAATGAGGAGGAGCCTGTACTTTTAGGAAGAGAAAACCTGGTGCGAGGAAGCCAGCCTGCACTGTATGTGCATACCAGAACACAGTGGCACTTCTTCAAGGTGTGTGTCTTGTTTTCTCCACATAAGAACTGTTGGTACAGGCCATGAATGAGGACTTAAGGATTTAGTCTGTAAGAGGAAATCTGCTGCTGTAACACTTATTACTATAATGTTTGTCACCTACTGTACAAAATAATTGGATTATATCATTGCCTTACTTCTCTGGCAGCTTAGTATAATGGCAGCATTATATTTAGCACCAGAGGGAGCCAAGAGTGTTTGTATTGGTTTAGAAAATTACTATGTCACATTTTAATTCTTCATGTTGCTCCTCTGTTCAGTACAATAACACCACTAAAATTACAGTGTTTGGTGCAATGCTGAGTGTCTCTTGAGACTGACCTGCCACTGTAGATGTCTCTAGTGTCATCCTGGCAGAGTTTGCCTGGCAGGGGCAGCATGTAGTAGGTACGTGAATAAATGCCAAATATCTGGACATATGACACAAGCTGCTGAGAATAACACTGGGCATGCAGTGTTCTCTTGCAGGCAGCATAAGAGCATTTGAACAGCTTTTTAAGGAAAGGTAGGTTTGGAAGTACAATTTTAGTGAATAGCTGTTATCTCTCAGAGCAGAACAACATTTAGATTCTTAAAACAGTTGCAAAATCATTAATTTTTTAATCCGTATCTGAATTAGGATTAGATGTTTTCACTGAGCCAGGAGAATTAGATTTTCTTTGCTTTGTATTAAATTGTCCTGATTTCAGTAGATGACATCAAACTGTATATGCTCTGACAGTGATCATTCTAATGCTAGTATAAAGCTGTAGTTCTTTTAATTTCAATTGGCTTGTTAAGATCTTCATATCCACTTAAGTGATAATTTGATGCCATTTTTGAGGAACCTGAAGCTTTATACTGCCCAGGTGGTGAGTGTGTAACAGGGAGTCCTGTGCAGGGAGTGGGGCTGTGAGGAACCTCCTCAGAGTGCTCTGCTGTGTAAAATACACTTTGCTTCCAATAAAAGTGTGAAAAAGATGCTTTTATCTTTTTCCAATACCACTAGTCACCCAGGTAACTTGTGGATGAGACTTCTGTGTATCTTGAGCTGGTAAACTTTCAGGAAGGTTTTGCTACAGAGTAATTATTTTAGCTGTTTTAAAAGGTCACTTTTTCAGATGTGAATGCTAGTAACATTGATGAAAGTAGTTTCATCTAATAGCCTAGATCTTAGCAATAATGAGAGGATGTAGGGTTAGAAAGGACCTGTTTAACCTGACTGCCAGGCCATAGGGAAGACAAGTTGTAGTGCTGTCACTAAATGCTTACACTACTGCAGTATCTGCAATACCAGATGTTCTACAGCCTTTCTGTGTTGAGCAGTCTGATGTTTATGTAGGTCAAATGCTAGAAAATTTTTCCTAATATGATTTAGTCTTTCCTCCTAGGTAATGTTTTCTAGGCATGAAGTAGTTTTTGTTATTCTTTGAGATCTCTCCAGCTGATGAGCACATCTTCCCTGAAGTGTCCAAACTGGCCATTGAGGCCTCCCTCGGGCTGAGCACTTGTCTCTCACAGGCCATGGTTGTGTAATGTTTACTTTTTGTGGTACAACATTGTGGAGTTTTGGTCAGCTGCAGTCCCAGATACTTCTCTGATGAGCTGGTGCTAAACTATTTTATATTGTGTAGATTCAAGTATTTTTAGGAAGTTCTAGTATTTTGCAAAGCTGAGAACAGCAGGGGAGGTGCATGAGTTGCTCTGTGTTTGTCCTGTCAGGAGACTGCAGAAGTTGAAGAGCTCCTACCATGGGAAGGAGAGTGCAGTCCTCTCTCTGAAGAGACATTTTGTCTGTGTCCCTCTCATTCCTCACCCCCTTAATTAAGTAGCTCAAAGCTTTTGAGAAAGTAGAGTTGCTGTCTGTGCTCTTGCCTGCCTTGCTTCAGCACTAGTTCACCTCCTGTGGGTCAGGCAAGCATTTCAAACTTTATGCAATTCAGAAAAGTCATTAAAAAATACCACACAAACCAATCCATCCAGATCAGAGATTCATGTCTTGACTCCCAAAGGTAGTGTTCCCATCTTCCTTCAAGGTAAGTTCTGCTGTGACTGGAAGAAAGGTTCACTGGTAACAATTTTACAAAAAAAGGAGACTTTATTGCATAGGAAATTTGAGATCTTTTCTCATAAGCTTTGCTGATGTTGGAGTTCTTTGGCATTATCTTCCAAATTCCGGAAAACGTAGTCACATTGTTTTTAGGACTTTGTGTACTAAGGATCTCTTTCCCTATCAGTATTCTGCACGTCTGGACTTGGGGTCCCAAGAGATTGTGCCTCTAAAACAAAGGGATATAATGATTTGTATCCAACTTCTTAAGCAACAAAACAAAGCAGTGTATGTCCAGCTGCAGTATGGAATAAATTATAGTACAGAGAGATCCATGTTGTATTTTGCTTTGCATCCTGATTCTGAAGAAATCCGCTCAGACATTTGCACCTAAAGCAGCAAATTCTTGTAAACTTGTGACTTTTGAAGGTAAGCATCAATTGTCATTTGGTTTCTTAAGAAGTTACTAATGACCCTTCTGTGGTGCAGGAAGCTCTGTTCTAAAGTCCCTGAATTGTTTGAAGTTACTGGATCTGGTGCCTTGATTTGGGGTATGGGACTTAGATTTATGCTAATTTAAGAATTAAAGTTAAAAAGCATAACTTGGAAGTTGCGGGAAGGAAGTGCTTCTCAGACAGATGTGTGTTTCTTTCTAAAGGCTCTTTCAATGTTAGAGTAAGTTAGAGTAAGTAAGGGGTAAGATGGGCTTATGGTGAATGGGTGAGCTGGTCCCAGATTCAAGAAATACGGTTTATTTCCAGACAAATGCATGTATGAGTGTCTGTATAAGTATGTGTCCACACTTGTCCTGTGTGAATGTGAGAAAATCATGTGAATGTCAGTTACGTCACACAAATATTTTTGACACTTAAGGAGAAGCAGTTTGTATATTAAGCAGTTTATTAGTGCTGGTCTCTGAAAACAGTCCAGGCTTGTGCACATTTTGTGTGTGTGTGTTCTCTGCTATCCGACATCTTCTGTGCTGTCTTGAGTTTTCAAAGGCAATTTTTTGAGCTAAAGGACAGAACTGCAATTGAATCAAAATAGAGACTTCCCCCTCTTCCCATTGATACTTCATTCTTATGGCTCTAACTTTCTTTGTTCATTTCAATGGGTGCAGTTAGGGTCAAGTAGCATCAGAAGTTTTCCTCTGAGTTCTAGACAGCTTTGTAAGTAGAGCCATAGAACGGGGGGATTACGAATGGAAGTATCTGTGGCAGGCAGAAAGACAGATAAGGAATACTACTCTCTTTCAGTACCAAGGAAATAGTTACACAGAATCAGCATCTTTGGTAGCCTAGTCTCTAGTGTCTCTATCCTACATGCGGATTTCATGTAGGAATGGTAGCTGGTAATTCTGGGAAAGGCAAGAGAATGGTACAATCTGCCATAACAGGTTTTTCACTTTTCCTTCCTAACAAAATATCATCGATCTGCAGTAGTGAAACATGGCTGAAGCCTTGAAATTTTGTTTACAAAAATAAAGAATGTTCGAGGTAATAGAAGAAAAGGGAGCAAAATATGTGTTTACAAGACCTGGAAATAAGCCAAAGTCATTACTTTGTGCAAATATAGGGCTTTCTGTAAATAATCTAGCTAGAATGTAAATAGCTAGCATGTAGGAACTGGGACAAAATAGCTGGTTTAGGAGACCATAGAGCAACACATAGCCACCACTTGAGTCTTATATGTTGGATAACCTGTCACTTCTGCTGAGCTCCCTCAGAAAGAATGTACCCGGGAGCAGCACAGGGAGGATTTGATCTCAAGTTATTTATAAATGGCTGGAGGTTCAAAAAATGGGGTGAAAAGGCATGGTCCAGGGTATCAGTGAAATTAAAAAAAAAAAAAAAAAAGAAAATATAGCAAGCAGGTAGCTTCTGAAAGAAAAAACCCACCTTTAAATCATTATACCTGGAGAAAAAGACAAGATTTCTTCAGTGCAGAACTCTTCTGGGTAATTGCAACAGTCTTCTGTGTACCAGGTGGTCTTTTCCTGTCTCAAGAGGAGTTCAGATTCTCTTTTTGTCTGTTTGTTTCTGCACTGCCACCCCCAGTTTCTGGAGACACCTTGAGGGACAGCTGGAAAGATTTGTGTCAGAAGAGTTTGTGAAAACAATATTATTAGTCTCATGTTTGTATTAATTGATTGGATAGAATATTTACAGTTTGTACATATTTAAATGCCATTTCCTTTTGATCAGTTTAAATAAGGAAAACTAAAATGTCCCTTGCAAAAGGATGTTTTTTATTTTAATTTTGCCTTCTGTGACTTTTTTTTTTTTTTTAACTTTTATTTATTTTTTTTTAAACAAACTTCTCAGCTCTGAGTCCTTTTGGCTGGTTGATGACTTTGGATCAGGGTACTGCCTTCTCTTCTACTTCAGTCTGAGTGTAAGGGAAGGGATGGGTCAAGACAGACACTTTAAGTAAAATAGTGTTTTTTTCCTTTTGGACAAAGGACCTGAATGAAACCGTATGAAAAGTGCCATGACACTTACATAATACATCAGTAAGCCTTCCTTTGCTGTCAACATAAAATTGTAACAGTTATGGGGAAAAAAATGAGGAGATTGTGAAGGAAAGTAGTTTCTGGGGTACCTAGGTACAGTACTTTCACTGAACCTGGTTGTGTGAGGTAGGGTCTGGTTTCTGTGCACTGAAGTCTCAAGGCTGGGATCCTGTCAGATTCCCCCATGCCCTGAGCTCAGGGCACAGCCTGCTCCCACTTGCACTCGGATGGCTTCTGGAAGCACTAAAGGTTGAGGAGCTCGACAGAAACTTGGAGGCACCTAAATGCTAAAGGCTGATTGTATTTAATTTTGTTTTTTTAAAGTGCTGGGCTGATAGATTGGTAACAGGGAGGCTTGTGGGGTCAGCGTTCCCACTGTAATAGGCAACCTGTGTTTTTGAGAGCAACTGAACTTTATAAATTCCCTTTAAATAAAGCTCAGAGTATCTGGTTATGCAGCAAAATTTTTGTTTCTGGGTGCCATGAGGCTAATGCTGTTTTCAGAGAGGCAGTTACGTAAAGAAGTCGTGGCATCTACACAACCTTAAAATATTTCTAGAGTGTGTTTTGTTGGCAAGGTTATATAATGATGGAGAGTCTCATGCTTTGCAGAGTGAAAAGAAGCAAGCTAGTTAAACTCTGTATTCTGTCTCATCTCAGATTGACTTATCTCACCTTTTTTTCCAACAGGGACTTGGTAGGGTAGGGAAAGGATTATTAAAGGAAATACGGTAGCATAGTTCAAACTACACTGGTAGTTTAAAAATATTTTAAAAATTTTTTAAAATACTCCAGGCTGTAGCGTCCAGGCTCTTGAAATCCTGCCTGGGAAGGAAGGCACTGCTAAGTTAAAATCAGCCATAAACAGAAAATCATATCGTGCTTTCAAGGGGTATGTGACAAGTGGATAAATAATTTTAAAACGCGTGGGACAACAAAATTTTAATAGTTCTGTCTAGGAAGTAATAAGGTGATGAAAAATGAAAATTTGCTTCAGTTCATAGGTTTGGATAACTCATACTAAATAGTTTTGGTCTCTGTGATCGGGCATGCACAGACATTATCAAGGTTTTATATTTTCTCATATGATAATACAAACTCTTGGGCTTTTTTAAGGTCTGTTACAAGTTAAGAGCATATTCTTTTACCTAATCTTCCAAAACAAGTTGGAAGCTTTTTGTTTGTAGTGCCATCTTACAGATGACAACCAGAACTGCACACAGTCTTCCAGTATCGCATACTCCTTCTGTGTTTGTACAAGCTTGTTCCATCTAGATAGTAGAGGGAACAGGGGAAGCCTCAAAATCACTTGTGCTGATACAAAGTATTTTAAGGCTTGCTATGGAGTCACATAGATACATTCCCTTGCTCTCTTCTTATTCATTCACGTTGAATGAATTTTTCTAAGGTACCAACAAATGGCAACTTATATATACACTGGTTTTCCATTCATTACTGTTCTTTATAGATACAAAAATAGGGAAATAGAAAAAACACATGTTACCATGTCTTCTTTTTTCTAGCTGAGAAATGTGTAACTTCTACTACATTCAATATTTTTCAAATATGAAATTCCTCTTGTAAACCAAATAATAGGGGTACAGTTGGCTAGGAGAATATGAGTAGCTAAAATGGTCCCTTTAACTGTGTTTTGGCATCCTATTAAAATTTGCAGTTGGCATCTTTTCAACTAACATATAATTCATGTTGGTTTATAGGTTGTAGAATGCGTATTTTGTATGCACATGCTAATGTTTCCAAGATGCTTTTCCTAAACTCAACCCTTCCAAATTTTAAAAAAAGCAACAGATTTTGATAGTTTTCTGTATACTTTGCAAGATTTGCTTTTCCAGTATGTGCACAGGCAGGTCTTTTCCCTTGAAGTTAACCTGTATTTGCTGTTTATCTCCTTCTAAGGTTGGGTTTAGTCATCTGGGTTCAGTGTCATTGTTTCCAGAAAAGCCAGTCATCCTCCATGCTTGGAAGTGAAACTCTGAGAAGAAAATTTCATGCTTGCACGCTGATATATCCTAGGATAAAAAAGAAGGAAAAGTGAAAATTAGCAGAGTGCACAATGCTGGTTTTAAGTTGAGTGAGACGGTCTCTGTGTGTTTCTGGTGGGTGCTGACAGCTCCACTGTGGGGTCAGGTTTTGAGGTGCCTGTTGCTCCATGGAGAGTCACCGCACACCTTGTGGGGCTGTGACTTGGATTGGGGCAGGAGCTGGCAGGTGTTTGCCCTGCAGTTGTGCCTAGTTCAAATGCAGTCATGATTTAAACAGTGATATAATTTGTGTTATAATTAAATAATGATACAATGCTGATACTGTTTCTGCTGTACACTGGCCAGGCAGTTGGTGCATGGTACTTGTTTTAGCACACAGTGCAGTATTTTGCCCCAGGGGAAGTTACATCTTATGTAAAGCAGTTGACTGAGAAAGTCTTAAGCAAAAAGCGAGACCTTGCAGGAAAGCTGTGCTGACTGTCTTGTATAGTGGCCTTTTCTTCTTAAGTTCTTTCTGTTCCCCTTAATTTGTAAATCTCTTCAACTTTTGTCAGAAGTCAGCTCTGGTAAAGAGAGGAGCCAAGCAGGAGAAGTCCAAGTAAAATGAAGGTGCCATTTTTGTTTGGTTTTGTTCTGCTTTCTGTATTCTTTTCCGTGCTTAGACTTCCAACCCTAGCAGCAAATGGCAACAGAAGCCTCCCTCAACCCCCACAAAATTGATAAGAGTTTTCAAATCATATTTCTACAGCTGCAGTCTGGCTGCAGTGGGAAAAAGCCCACAGCTAGTGTGGATCCAGGATAGCTGGATACCATTGTTAATGTATTCTTCAGTATAAGTCTTAAGATCTGTGTTTTTCTAATCTCTCTTCCATTCCTTTTTTTTTTTTTTTCCAAATTAAATTTGTGTATTACAGGCAAAATCAGCAAATTAACAATTTACATCAGAAGATAAGGGAGAATGAAATACGAGCTCAACATGCAAGACTGAGCCATCTTGTGAACTATGAAGAACCATACATGACTAACTTACAGGTAGGATGAATACTTTCATTTCTGCAAAGCTTTCCACTGCCCAGTAAATGGCACCTAGAAGCATGCTCACAATTTTCTGCAGGCCAAAGTGTAGAGCTTTTGTGACTGTTGATGGCTGTGTAATTGCATAGCTGTGAATTGTACAGAGAATACCCTCTAAGTGTTGTAGTTTACCTTATATTTGCAGAAATCTGAAGTTACATTAAAATTTTGTACATACTCAATTTGAAGTCTGATAAAAATGAGATAGCAGTGAGGGATTGTGACCCTGCAAGAGTAAGGGTTTAATAGCATGCATGTATGGTAGTCCTGCAGGGAGATAGTAGGAGAGAAAATAGTTTGATAGGAGAGTATCTGAAAATAACTAATGAGAGGTTTTCTGAAGTGGAGGAGGTACTGCCCAAAGGATGGTTAGACTTTATGGATAAAATAGATGGAGGAGATGTGAGAAGGCAGACAGACTGGTGGAATACCTCTTGACAAGACACCTGAAAAGGATATGGACTAGTGCTCCTAGGGAACACAAAGGGAATGTCTGGTGGTGTTTTGAGTATACTTGGCCTAATTTTCATCTAACTAACACAGGTATCAAGTAGCATAAGGATGACATAGCAAAGGTTCGCCAAGAAATGCAGATCAGTATGAGGGCTGTGGCTGCTTATAGCACACAAATTCCATCTCCAGGCCTTGGCATATCTAAAAGGCAATGCAGCTAGAGAGTGTGAAAGGCAGATATGCAGCGAGAAATAGCTTTTCTGTCCCTCTTTTATTGTGTTATCTTTTTCTGTCACAAACACTGCACTAGGATCTCAGCTAGGGTACTTCAGCATGACATTATTTGTGTACTTGGAATAACACAGCTGTACATCAGGTGAGAATGTGGTTTGTGTGTCAGCAGAGGAATTCAAGTGGAGCCTCACTGTGAACTTAGGTATACAGAGACTTTTTGAGACATGTAGGAATGTGGCTTTTGATGCTTCCAGATCTTCTTATACAAAATACTTCAAAATCTGTCTAGATTAAGAATTCTTATTTTTTGGGGGGGCAGGGGAGAAGATGCAAACAAAAAGCCCAGACAAACAAACAAACAAAAGAAACAATATTGCAGAAACTGAACTTTTAGTGCACATCTTAGTATGTTATGCTTCAAATAAAGCAGCAGGTGCATTCCTCTTCCGTAATTTAAAGAGACTTGAAAGTTTGAAAGGTATTTGGGTTTCTGCTTGATTTGTGTGCCTTCTGTAAGACAAATTTATAAAAGGAAATCTAATGACGGTTTTAATCTCTAAATACTTTGCTGAAGGAATGTCACTAGTTAAAGAAGAATACAGACAGTATTTTTAAAGGTAACCAATTTATGTTATTAAAAGAATATTGAAACTGAAAGCCTAATGGGATGCATCTCATTTTTCATCCCACATGCAACCGACTTCCATTTTGTGCTTGTCTGTCTCTGGGCAGTGGAGATGGGAGTTTTGGTATACAGAACAAAAGATAGGAGACCTGCCTTCTGACTGTAGCTCTAGTCTCAGGATTGTTCCTGCACCATTCTCACCCCAGGAGTGATAGCTCTAAGGTTTGACTAGTACTGATATTCTGCTTTAGGAGGGTCTTGAGATTGAAGCATCTCTTACTACAATATATTCATAGGCATTTTCTTGTGTGTTTCTTCCCAGGAAGTGGTATGATAATGCAGTGGCAGTGATTTGTTTTGAAAATGCTTTTTATCTGCATTTATAGGGATTTATTTTAGGAGAAAAATCACATCTTCCATAAACCTGAGAGGGAAAGTGGCCACACAATGTTCTTATGCATTTGTTATGAGTGTAAAGGTGTCCATCTCCTTTGTCTTTTTGCTCCAGATTCCTGAAAGACATGCTGTTGCCATGTATTTTAACGTTTAAAAAATCAAACCCCACCCTTCCTGACAGCAAAAACAATGCAGGACTGTTTTCTGCTCTGCAGTTCAAGCGTCCAGTGTGTGTTCATTTGTGTGATTATTTTATTTCTTTTCATAAGCAACCACAGTATGAGAGCACACCACTGCAACCTCACATTTCAGAAAGATCAGCATCCCACCTCGAGGAGCTTGAGCGAAAGATCGCAGCAGCTGAGAACAAGGAATTACAACTCAGTGAAATTGTGAAACAACTTTCAAACAAATCTAGTGAGGAGAAAAAGAAGATGGAGGAGAAAGTAAGTGTCTTTCCGTTCCACTTTTCTTTTTGTCACTGTTACAGCAGCATATGTTATGTTTGCTAGAAAGCAACTTGGTACGTGGGTGTCTGAGTTATTTTCAAAAGGTAGCTAAACTATCTGTGATAGAAAAAGAGGATTAATGATTTCAGGTGTTGTTAATGGATAAATCTGGACTTGCAGAGAATATAGCCTAAAAAGTGAAACTAGGTAAAATGGTAATCATGGTAACAGTTTTAACCAGGTATCAGTTAAGCTTTTGGAAATAGAAGAGCCACTCATTCTTGTAGCTTGAAGTGTTTATTAGAGTAAATAAAACATCATTGAAAAACACAGATTGTGAAAATTAAATCCTTATTTTTAGCATGGTTTGTAAATGTGGTGCTCAAGCTTTGAGATGCACTTACTAGCCTGTATATGCCTATTTTGCAGGAGTGCTTCTCTTGTAGTTTTCTTAGGATGTACAGAGTGGACTTTAGTCTGAGAAAAAGACAGCTGTGTTCTTGGAACTGTTTTGACAAAGGGTTTCTTTCCAGGCCGAAGCAATTCCCAGGGGTAGTTTTGAATGTACTCACAGCCTTCCTTTATTGCAAGCAGGAATGTGCCATTGACCAAGGGGTTCCTAATAAATGTTTTAGAGATGCATTGTCACTGTTACCCTCATCTTCTTTAATTACTGGGCTTAAATTATATTAAATCAGGTTAAAGGAATACAAGCAATATGATACCATCAGGTGTCAGGTGGGAAGACAAAGAAGAATGCATAATTCATCTCAAAATTCTCCCTTACCATTTCCTGTGAACACTCAATATGCTTTTCACTGAGGCAGGAAGGGCAGAAGTTGGATACTGCTGCTTCCTCCTGTCTGAGCTTTTCCTGCCTGTGTTCCTCACTGTGTGGGAACTGGCAGGCAGTGGCAGTGGTGAGGACCTGTGCAGCAGTACTTGTGCCAGCAGAGTGGTCTGTAGGTCCCAATTCACTGCACAGTCTTGATTTGCCTGTTAACCTGTCCATTCTGTTCACTGAACAAAAAGCTCTCAAGGAGAGAGAGGGCAGGGAGGGACAGTGGAAAATACTCTTTTTTTCCTGCCTTTCTTTCCACTTTTTTGACCTAGGTAATAAAGCAAAAGAAGGATCAGGAATATGAACAAAGGTAACATAGGACAAAAAGTGTTTTCCAGACTTATGGAAAATCAAGGTGCCTGTAGAAAAGGTATTTAAGAAAGCAGCTATTCTGATGCCTTCTGATGTGATTGTCAGACTGCATCAAAGTCAGGGTTTTGGCTTCCATTTTTGGTAGGTTAAGTTCTTGGTCCTTGTGTTTTAAGTTGTTTTCCTAGTCCAGAGGAACTAAAATATATCCTGATTGTTTGTTGCACATGAACATCTCAGTGGGTGAAAGAATTAACAGTATTTTAAATGTTGAGCTGTTCGTGTTTTCAGTTCATAAGGCACATGGATGGTTCTGGGCAGAGGTGAAGCAGCTGTAGTTTGAGATCACATGTGGGCCTGTAACTTGAAGCTGTTGGGATTAATAATTTTTGGGTTTGTTTTCTGCTCTTAGCCAACCCTTTCATGCAGGTGAGAGTACAATTCTTGGAGAGTCAACAGCCTCTGCTTCCAAAGCAGGTTTATGTTTTACTGTTATCCTAAAGCATGTACTCTTTCTTTGTTCTAGCTTAAAACTAGAGACCGATATATTAATAGCCTGAAAAAGAAATGCCAGAAAGAGTCTGAGCAAAACAAAGAAAAACAAAGACGAATTGAAACCTTAGAAAAATACCTGGCTGACCTTCCAACACTGGATGATATAGAAGGGCAGACTAAACAGGTAAGGTAAAGGGGGTTTGTTTTACATTTTAAAAATTTAAGTAAGCTCCTTAGTGCCTGTTCTCAAGTCTTTTACTGTTTCAAAATCTCTTTTTTTTTCACCTTTACATTTAGGAAGAGAAGTATTTCAATCTTTTAGAAAGCTGTAGGTATTAGGATTTCTCACGGTCAGATAAGCAACATGGGTGTGAAACTATGCAGCAGGTCACTGCAAGGCTGTGGTCTGCCGCAAGGCCTTCTGCTGGTGTGACACTATGTCTGACTAATGTAACCTTGTGTTAGCTGCAAATTCTAGAAGAGAAGAACAAGCAACTTCAAGAAACCATGGCTGAGTTGGAAAAGAAGCTCGGAGAGGCCCGGTCACAGTGCAGAGAGAGAGAATTACAGCTGGTGGCTCAGAAGAAAAAAGAAAAGGAGCTGGTCACAACAGTGCAGAGGTATGAACAGCAGCTCAGGCTGTGCCCTGGAATGGGTGTGCTTCCCCACCTGATGTCAAGACCTAATGCTATTTACAATCTTAATCTATTACAAGGCTAATGATTTTTCATGGCAAGGGTTTTACAATTTGCTGTGTGGCAAGTTGTAATTCATACCACAGAGAAGTTACCTCAGGGCATTCTTTGCTATCTGTCTTTAAGGATGTGGGACACGCCAGCAATGGCATCATAGCCTGCTGGCACATAGAAGATGGAATAAACCTGTGTAGCAAAAGGATGTTATATAGAAGCTGTCAGTAAGGCTATAACTGATCCTGTCATGAACTGTGGGAAAACTCCCTGGATATTGGCTGATGGGTATATGAGGGAAGGGTCAAAGATTTCAAGAAATTCCAGCTGTTTCTTATCTTTTCATCGAGGGTACAGGTATTTACAAGGAGATTTAGCTGTAGTTAGTATGTTGTCATTGAACTTGCCTAAGTATGAAAAAACAAATGGGAAAGATATCCAAGACTATCCAGGTAAGGCATGGAGACTTTGTTACTATGTTCCATTTTAGATCAGGGGAGCTACTTAAACAATTTTTTTATTTAAAGGGAAGAGGGAAGCAGGAGAGAATCACTTTTGAGTATGTGTGGATGTTCCTGCAGTTGGTTGCCCCTCCATTGGGTAAAGCTGCATGCCACAGGAGTCTGAAAGGTTTCCATGATGAAAGGCGAGCTGGCTGGGACACCTTGCCAGCCAAATTGTTGACACATTTTTTCCATCTTACCAATGGAAGGCGTTCGTGCTCTCATAATCTGGAGGGGGATCATTCTGTCTTTTTTGAAAGCCTACAGATATTTGGGGTGACCTCTGGTTTCTAAATTAGACAGCAAGATTAGCACTAATAAAATGTATTTCCTTTCTGAGAGAAGGTGAGCTGACAGAGGCTGTAGCTACACGTATGAGCTTGAGTTGAGCAATGAAGGGTCTGAAGGCCATGCCCTCCTGTGGGTGCATTCCTGGCAGGAATGGCCTTGTGCCCTTACAAGTCACAAAGGGCATGACGGGTGAGGACACCAGCACTGGGCACAGCCTCTGATTCTGGACTCCACTTCGAGTTGTATGTGCCCCGGTGAGACAATCTGATTTAAAAGCTCCCAAAGCTTTGAAGGTTCACAGATGCCTCTGATCTATGCTGGAGCTGTGCTTTTTGGGAGACCCAGCACAGAATATGGTGCATAAAACCTGCATTCATCTGCATGAATCTGTCCTTGTCAGGGCCATGGCAACTTGAGTAGTTTAGAATTTTTGCATCATTCGTGCACTGTTGGTGCATGAATTACATGCTCATTGATAAGACTGGATTCTCCTAGGTGTAGTTTTACAGTTCTGGTTGGAAGATGGCTCAAGTTTCTAATTTTTCCCTAGAACACACAACCCTCTGGTTTGTATTAGCCCACTTAATCTTTCTTTCATGTTGAATGGCAGTTTACAACAGAAAGTAGAAAAATGCCTGGAAGATGGTATCCGGCTTCCTATGTTGGACACAAAACAGCTTCAGAGTGAGAATGAATGTCTCAAAGAGAAGAATGAGAAAGCTAGTAAGGTTAGTCTGCAGATAATCTGCTGATGGCATCTTTAATCTTAAATCCTGCACTTCTTTCTTTTTTTTTCACTTTAGAAATAAATATCTCACTGAAGAATTACATATTTGTTGCTAATTCAGATGACTTTTCAATACCTGTCTGTCTCTGTTCAGTACATTTATTTTGCATGAATTTTGTGTTAGTTGAACAGTTGAACTGTCTTGTCATTTGTGTTTTTAAAGATGCTATTTAAAATCTATGGCTACACGTAGGCTGATTTTTAGACAAGGATCTGAAGAGATTCAAGCCTTCTAAATTACTCTATTTTATATTCTAGGTCATAGACAATCAACAAAATCAGATAACTGGACTGATTTTGGACATGCAGGTAAGGAAAAGTGTATATTCTCTTGTTTACTGTGTGCATTTTTAGTTCATAAGAATAATATTGCTAAAGTTGAGTTTTATTTTTTTTATCTCTCTGAATAGGAGTCAAAGGGAGAAATTCCAAAAACTTAAGTCTTACGGATGGTAGTCGACCCATGCTCTCTTGCAGGCTCGCATTGTAGTCATTGTGTTTTTGTGGTTTAGCACTTAACTGATACTCATCAAAAAGTGAAAAACTGTTGCTATTCTGCTGGTCTAGTGTATCATCCAAAGTACAAAAGCGATGTTGCTTAGGGGCTTCATTGTTCAGTTTGTTAGAAAAGACAGGTGCCTTTCTAAATCATCCCACTTCACATTTGACATCATTTAGGCAAATTGAACCCTGTTCAACTGGTTTCTGACACTTAGATACCTTAACTGTCTCCGTGGATCTTGGGCACCTAGCTTGGAGCCAGAGATTTTTCTAGACAGCAGAGGTTGTCAGTAAGGAGTCAGCTGCAGCTTTCTAGATCTGATTAACAGAGTGTTAAGTTACTCATTGACCACTGTTTGTTGTGGAGAAAAAGAAACATTATCTAGCTTTTAGGGAGAAAGTATTACTTGCCATAGAAAAAGCTGAGCATTTAAAAAAGCCCAAACATCTACTTTCAGCAAATCTTGAAGCCAAACTCTAGTTTCCACATTCCTCTTCTAGAATGTCATTTGCCTATTAAAAGTTGTCTTCCACCGTTAAATTGCTTCCTTTCTCTGCCACAGTAAATAGGAGGCCTGATTCCTGTCAACAGCCATGTATTTGTTTGATTAGATTGCAGTGTATGAAGTGTATTTGTAGAGAAGCAGTAGGAGAATTAAAGTTGCAACATGATGTATGTATGTTAACTGAAAAGGAAATGGAATCATTTAAGCTTCTCAAGGTTTGAGAAGACTAATTTTATCAAACTGAGGTGGAGCAGACTGGTATATGCAAAAATTGTGACACAGGCAAATGTTGTTTCAGGTGTTACATAGTTAAAAAGAAATTCAGCTTGAACTTCATAACCTTTCTGAGGTTCTCTGTCCCTTTTTGTTAAGATTATTTACAGATGTACTCCATATATATGTTGTGCTTATCAGAAGTACACGCAACTTGCTAAATGTATTATCATCAACCTAAATCTTTTCCCATTTCCTAAACTTTCTGGTCTTTTTCTCACCAACACCTTTATCTTGAGACTAGTGATCTTCAGTGTTTTGTGTGTTTAGCGTGACATGACTTTAGGGAGCTGGATTGGGAAATGCTGAATGTGACTGTCTGTGAACAGGGTACTGTTCTGTTCTCCAGGACTTTCTCTTACTTTTCCTCTTGAGGTATTTTATATAAGGACAGAAAATAAGATTTGGAAATGGTGTCAGCCCTCAAATTACTTGTAGATTATAGCAGCTTCTTTGTATCCTTGATCTCCCTGGCCTTCCATACTTGTGACTTGGGAATCATTGAAAATTAGTTCATTAGAAATTGAAATCCCTTATCAGCACAGAGGTGCAATTTATCTTCAGCTAAGATGATCTCATTTTATTCCCTGTCTTCTGCCACATTGTAAACTTATGTTTGAGAATGTATTTCAGTTCACTCTTTTTAACTTGCAAGCTGAAAACAAATTCTGTTTCAGACAGCAGTTGTATAAAGAAGTATTAGTTTCTATTTGCTCATAATCATGGTGAAATTATTTTGATCTTCCTTGTATGGTTTTTCTTCATTGATTTGTTGTTCCGAGTGAGAGGGATTAAAATTCCGGTTGGTCTTGACAAGATGCTGTACTGCACATATAGTGCATCTTTAGAAAGGGAAAAATTGTAGATGGCAGAGGTGTTTTAAAAAAGAAATTCGTATTTACATGATTAATTTAGATATCACAAAACTACTACCAAAAAAGAGAGTAGAAGTAAGTCAGATTGTACAATGCCTATGTTACCCGAAGTACATCTGTCAATCTTGTCAGTCACAATAAACCCCCAACTGTGCCAGGCTGGGAATATTACCACCAAGTTGTAACTTTGGAAAGCATATGGAGAAATTAAGGGTGAAGTACGGAGAATTCATAGCACCATGAGGAACGTGGAAATCCTAGCACTATAGGTTCAGCCAAGCTGTTAAGCACATGTGCTTTTTCTGAGCTTTATGATGAGGGTAACAGAGAATGAAAGATCTTAGGTGTATCTCTTAAAAATAAACACTGATTTCTACTTCTAGTAGTTCCCAGTACATGGAGCTCAGTTCTTGAGCTGAACATGTGCACATTGCTTAGAATATTCTAAAAGTTGTTTTTTGCTTAGTTTGCAGAGTCATGCAAATTTAATGGCAGACGTAGTTCTGCAAATACACTGGGGAAGGTTAATAGTTCTCACCCTGTCTTCCCTACCACCTCCTACCCTCCAGAAGGCTGCACAGTCAAACTTTTTTGTCTGTTGTTGATGGGAACATGAAACGTGTAAGTGGTTGTACTAATGCATCTATCCCAGCTGGGGCTCTGGGTGTCCCTGAACTTGATCTTCATCAAAGACTGTTAAAATTGGAAGATATTTGGAAGCTGGGAGGGTGTTTTGGGCAACTGCATTACCCTGTTCACTTCATGCTTCTTAAGTATGACATCTGTATGCCACAGATGAAGCTAGAAGGACCTTCAGTCTAACCTAGTGATGGCTGTTTTTCTCAGTAGATAATGTTTCTAAAAAGCAATGATTCAACACCACTACAGGTTCTGCTCATCTGCAAGCACGTAAAGGAAATGCCTGAAGCAGTTATTTCCTTCCCTCTCCTGACCCGGGGTTTCCTTTGCCTCCTTCCCCCCACTGGCGTGTGTAGCTGTGCTTTCTCAAAGAGCTTATCTTTAGGATACACATTACTTCAGCACTTCCTTTAGAGGGACATGCTGTGGGTGAAAAGAGCAGCAGGTCAAGTGTATGAAAATGGTTTTAAAAACGAGTAGTCATTTCTGGGTTCTGTCTGCTCATTCTTAATGCTGACATGAAAAGAAAGTGTTGAGGGTTTTTTAGTCCATATTAAGTCTGTAACTGTTATCACCATTGTTTTCCAGTTTTGCAAAGAGTATCACAGAGTACTGACTCCCCACTGCTTATGTGGTGTCAAGCGGAATGTGCAGGGAAATTTTGTCAATGCAACACCTCCTGTGACCAGCCAGGCCTTTAAAAACTTGATTTAGTGTTGGCCTTGCCTTGCCTCTCATTACTCCCTGCCTTCTCGTCAGCACTGGTAAATCTTACAGGTGGCAAGTCGCAGCTGAAGAGATCTCTCTGAAAGCATCAGGAGTTTATATAGTCTCTATTCATTGTTAGTATTCAGATAAGATGGCTTGAATATTCCTCTTTCTGAATTTTTCCAGATGACCTGGAAAGACTTATCTACAGATTTAAAAGCCAAGTAGTGGAATAAATATGAGTACTTTCAAGAGTAAAGACACCTGTGGTCATGCTGCATTCACTCTGAAAGTTCCATTTTGGCAGTATCTCATGATTTCTCAGTTTGGACTCTGTGGTTGAAAACTGGGGAATTGACAGTGGGTGATTCCATATTTTAGTGGTTTCTTTATTTGTTGTTATTTAAGATCATTAACCTGTGTTTTCATTCATTTCAGTCTATGCAAGAGAAGCTTTCACAAGAAAAGCTGATAATTCAGAAGATGACAAATGAGCTTGAGGAAAAAGACAGACATATAGAGCAATTGAATAAAACTCTCTCTGAAGTAAGTAAAATAGCACCAGTAACCCAATCCCTGACCACACCAAAGCCAGGAAGAACCTTACAGAATGATTAGAAGATCCCTTGGTAGGGCTTTATGAGCTTAATTACATACTTGACTGTCCTGGCTCCCATACAGATATATAATGCATACCACCGCTACCTCAAGAAGTGAGAACTTAAAGGGTGAAGATGGCTAAGTAATGGTAACATGAAATAGCCATGTAAAAGCTGTCTGTATGCTGTTCTTTGGAGGAGTACAGAAATACCCATTATATGTTTGGAAATTAATCATTTTGAATTGTACTATTTGTGGTTTGAAACTTTCTGCTACAGTGAATGCTGCAGACTGACTTTACCATTTTTTCTATTTGCTTTTCACAAAGAACCAAAGACTGATGGAAGAGAATGCCTGCCTGAAGGAGCAGATGCGGCTGGTGGAGCAGTCCAGGCAGCCGGTGTCTGAGAAGATGCCTGTAGCAGACCAGTTGTTCAAGGAAATGTCCCATTGCTTGTTTGACTTGAAAGCACTGTGCAGTATTCTTACCCAGAGAGCTCAGGGCAAGGAGCCTAACCTTTCCTTACTGCTGGGAATCAGATGTAAGTGGTGTTGGCTTTCCACTGTTTAATAAATGTTTTGACACAAAGGAATAACAGTTTAGCTAACGTGACGCTTGGACTTGCCAGCTGGACAAGCTTGTGTCCCCTTGCTATGCAGATGGAGCAGTAGTGCATGAACTCATGGAGCTCCTGGGAAAAGCTGGGCTCCTGTGCCTCTAGGCCACTAATTGCATGTGACTACACAGGGCCTTGCCAAGTCAGGAGAGCAGGTAGCTGGCTCTTCGTGTGCACCCAATCATGGATATGTTTACTGCTCTAGAAAAGAAAGGTGTGCAGCCAGGTGTCTGTCCCTCCTGAGACACACTGCAGCTGCTGTGAGGGTTAAGAGATACTAAACACATCTTGTGCTTTTGTTTTAAAGCCCTTGGGGTCAAGTGATAGCAATATCCATCTTCTGTTTGAATATGTATATGTCTGGTTTGGGAGTGGGGGTGTCCAGGTGTTTTAAATAAGCCTTCTGCCTGATAACTTCATCTTTAGTGCTGTTCATCTAGTCTTCAGCATTTACTAGGCTGTTAAATTTAACCAGGAAATGAGAAGCATGCCCTAAAACCAGTCAGACAAAGTTTCTGTTAGGCCTTTCCTTCTAACAAGCTGGTTTTGACCTGAATGTATCATATTCTAATGTTTTCTGAATGTTAATTAGAATTCATCAGGTGGACAGGTTGCTGAACTGAACCATCACAAGGTAGAAAGGTAAAGTTCAGTGCTTGTGCAACAAGAGCTGCTATACACCTGCTAGCCCTCTTTTCTGGTTGACTACAGCAGCGCCCAAAGTCTCTAGAAAATGGTTGCTCTATCCATTATTTTCCACTGGTGCTCTGATTCCTCAGACTTCAGCAAGTCTAGCTCTTGGTGCAAACAGAAAAGCATGTCTTTCAGAGAAACACTGATGGGCTCTGAATTAGGTTCACAGCCTACATTTTGTAGGCTTTTAAGCACACTGAAGCATGCTGTAGTTAAAATGACCTGCTGCTTATTTCCAAGTGGTGACTAGTTGCAGTATTCACAGGACACAGCTGCTGGAGCTTTAACCTTGGGTGTTGTTTTTCGTAGCACTGAGCTGTTCATCTGAAGAGAGTGAAAATTACCACAGCACAGAGACCCTTTCGAAGAAACTCTTGGACGTTTGTCAGCTGCGGAAGGATATTGATGAGTTAAGGACTATAATGTCGGACCGTTATGCTCAGGACATGGGGGACAACTGCATCACTCAATGACAACACTCCAGCTAGTAGCAAATGACTTACTGAGTCCTGCTGTGTCACAGGTCTTTGCATTTCCATTAAGGAGCCATATGGGAAGGCTGCAAATAGCACCAGACACGCATCTCTGAGGGCTGTGTGTGATTGATCTCGGGAGTCTGGTGTGCAGGGGGCAGTCATTGTGTGAACAGTGGTACAAACTGCAAGAAACCTTTCTCCAAACTACTGAATGTAGGAACAAGCTGTGAAGAATGATTCAGTTGGACACTCTGTTTCCTTCATTTGGGCTCATCTTATTACTTCTCCTAGTTTTTGGAATCAGAGCTTCAAAACAGCCATGCTGCTACAATGCTCAGTCCTTTCCTTCATCAAGGGTTTGTGTGGCATTATCTGTGTTCAGATCTTAAGGGAGAGGGTCAAAGAACCCATAGCTGTACATGGTGAAGCCCGAGGCTTCTGCCACTGCACTTCACTCTAAGAATTGCAATTGGAACAATCTTGAAGCACTCAAAAAGTACTTTCTGTCCTAATTGTCAAAAATTAGCATATAAGAAAAATGTTTTTAGTAATAGATGTCTACCTTTTTTGTCCAGTAGCAGAAAAACACCAAGTTTAACTCCTTTATGCAAACAAGTCCCTAAAATGTAGATTATTTGAAACACCCTCATGTTGCTCTAAGGAATTTCAATAGTACAAAGTCTGTGACAAACCCAGAGAAGCTCTAAGGCATAAAACTGCAGCATACTCCATGGCTGCAAGAAAAAAAACCCAAAACAACCAACAACTGTATTTTAGCATTTGTACTTATTTTTCCCCTTAGGTCTTTTCCATTTCAAAATGTTGCTGGTCTGTGTTCTGTTCCTGAAGGCCTCTGGTAAGATTGTGCACCACCTCAGCCATTTTTACCACAGCTACAAAAAGGGTATTTGACCCTTGGCAAAATTAAGGCTCAAAACAGAATGTTTCCAGTTAGCAGTATAAAGTACTTGGTTATCTGAGGACTGAAAAATTTTCCACATTGTTGGGGAATTCTTGATTTCTCCATTTTTGTAGGAAGTAATTACATAAAATAGTAACCTCATGTTTCACAGCTTATTCAGTGAGTGTCACTTGGCAGTGCTGTTTAGCTCCCATGAGACAGATGACATTTCCTGGAACATCACTGCAAGTTAGCTGCACAGTTATGCATGGTGGAAAATTGTATTTAACTGAAGGAAACAAAAACTTGCGAAGAGCAAAACCACTTTTAAATTACACTGTTAAGAAAAATACATGCATCACTTACTCATATGGTATTACAAGAAGGTTTCAGATGCCTTAAGGTGCAAGTCAGTCATCTGATCTGGAGTGGGGATAACAGCAGAAATCTCTTGGAAAGCATAGCAATTCGAACCAAGTTAATTCTAAGGTAACATTTTTATGGCAAAAGTGAGTATCTTCAGTTTTCTGATTTGGTGATGTTTTGCTTTCTGTTCATTGTTTAACAGTTACTGTTCATGTTGTTTTTATAATTTAGTGGTTTAATTGTTTTTAGCTGTATGGATTTATTTATTTGACAGTTTTCTCTATTCTGAAACTAGACTTGGACTAATTTGTGAACAGTAGTGTTGCTATTTATATTACTGTTACAGGGAGTCATCAGATGGATTAATCTGACTGGTTCAGCTCCTGTGAGCACTAAAACAGTGTCTAGATGAAATCTCAAGTGATGTTATCTCGTGTCTACTTCGAGGAAAAAAAATGAGGCCATTTTATTTTAAATTTCTGTGCTGTTTCTGTAGGCACACTGCTGTCTCTCCACCAGGGCATGATTTTCTGCAGTTTTCCTTATGCGTCTCAGTGGTGTGATGCAGGTGCACTTGGAAGTATAATTGTGCTCTTCTCATTGGTAGGACATGTTCTGCTAGGAGTGGGGAAAAGATCTGAACTAATCTCCATTCTTAGACTGCAAACAGTTATCTGGTTGTTATCTGAAGGAATGATTCATTCCGGTAGCTCATTAGCAATATTAATTCCATATTAATACACACCTGCTGCATCGAAGGTGTACTTTTATACTAGTGCAAAACTGAAAACAAGGATCTTTGTACCAATGGGCTTGCACAGTTTGCTGTGCCTCTTGACAGTGCTGGCTTTTGTGACTAAGGCCTCAGCTTGTTCCTTGGGTGTGGTTGGTTGGGTTTGTCCCTGCAGTGAAGTAGTCTTCAGTTTATGGCATCTGTCTCCTATCAGAATTCAACAATAGCATTTCACATAATAAATAAAAAATATTAGGGAGAGAGGAAACACCCAAGTTACACATTATTGCTTCCTTAGATGGCAGTGTTGTACCTATAAAAAATTACCAAAACCCACATTTTTCTACATTTGATAGAAATAACAAGGAGTTTAATAGAGCAATTAGAGGGGAGCAGGAGATCTTTTGAGTCACTTTGAACTATTAAGCTTGTCACTTGGCTGGTGTGCCTCCACTGTCCCTCCTGCTAAATGGTGATACTGTACTGCAAAGTTGAGATCAGTAGTTTATATTTGCAAAGCACTTCAGAGCTTTTATGCTCTTCAAGTATTAGTTGAAAGTCCCTCTGGGAGGAGATCCCATTTTATTCATAATACTTTGACTGCAGTGCTGTAATCTTGTGTTCTAATGTTTTTGTTACAGAACCTGTAATGTTTATGTTGACTTGAAAGCACTTGATTTTAAAACCCCCTGAGTTTATCTGCCTCAGTCAACTTAAAATAGGGAGGTAAATGATGGATGTATGAGCCAAAGATGTAGACTACCAATTGACTATTCACAGCGATACAGTATTTTGCTTTGATTTCTTAAAATTTGGCCTGTTGTAGTGGTAGCAATTACTATATATGCATCAGTTTACAGATGCCTCTAAATGGAATAAGCTTTGTCTAAGATATGCATGACTGTTTAATTGGTTAAAATGTAGTGTGTGTGGTCTCATTCAGCATATTTAATACAGAGGTGATTAACGAATGTTAACATTGGAATTGCTTCGATTTAGTCATGACAACTTTTTGCTGTAGCTATTAGACAATCCCAAGGGCTGAAAAACAGCTGCAGATGAATGGGTACTGTACCATTCTGGCTGTCAGCAAACTGTACAGTAACATTTTGTACAGTTTCAGATTGAATTTATATGATCCTCTAGAAGATATTTACAGTAACTACTGTATTTAAGAATGTATTTTGAAAAAGACATGGAAAGTAACCGTCTTCAGACAAGCTATAGATGATGTATTCACTATATAGAAGTATTTACTATATAGAAGTAATGCAGCTCAGTCATGTAAATGTGATTTAGGTTGCTGAACTCCGCTGTGCAGCTTTGTGGTATGACAGGTGTGTGAAATTGTGGAGATTTGCTGTAACCACCCACTTGGGCTCCAGCATTTGAAACTGATGATGGGTGGTGAAGTCATTCAAGAGCTGAAGTTCTGTCCTTTTCACTTCAAAAGGTTTCCTTCCTTCTTTTGCCCTCACTACCTGTCTTTTGTTTCAAACATTTTTTTGGACATTTTTCTTGGGAAGGGTAGGAGCACAGGGAAAGGAAGAAAGCAAACTCTTTCCTCCACGACCTGCTGCCATAGCATGGGCAGTGACAGCACACTGCGGTCTCTCCACCAGGGCATGATTTGTTCCAGTTTTCCTTGTCCTTCTCAGTGGTGTGATGCAGGTGCAGTTGGAAGTATAATTGTGCTCTTCTCATTGATATGACGAGTTCTGCTATGAGTGGAGAAAAGATCTTCTGAACTAATCTGCATTCTTAGACTCCAAACAGATCAGTGGTTGTTATCTAAAGGGATGATTTATTCTGGTAGCTCATTAGCAATATTAATTCCACAGCAGTATACCTTTGTGCCTTTTTAGCCTGAAGTAAATGTATATTCCCTTTGAACTTCAGATAAGTTGTTAGGATGCTGATGACTGCACCTTGTTTTCTTCTCACTTGCCATTACTTTGTTAATAAGCTTTTGTAGTAAGAACTCTTGCATAATGTCTAGAAACAGAAGTACTGAAACTAGGTACTAGGTGTACACTTCGAATGTTAGGCTGGTTGTAGTATGCAGCTTCTTTGAATATGATGTGTGAGCAGGAAACACAAATCATAATGTGTTCTTTCTGTGTATATTAATTACAGTATATCATTGGTTCAGTGGGGAGGAGTGTCTGGAGCTCTCTTTTTAAAGCACAGCTGACATATGTACTGGATCAGTCCCTGAAGACTGGTAGTTTTGTAAATTGGGTTCAATTTTTGAACTGCTCAGAATACCTCATATGTAAATAGAGTTGTCATGACTTAATCACAATGTGTTCATTGTAAAAAGTAAAGGAGCCACTGGCTGGCTCAGCTTTAGGCTTGTTGTTCTTGCCTCTTTTTGTAATTTTTTTTAAAGTAGGGTTTACAGCTAGAATTTTGAATGCCAAAGTTCTATTTATTAAATAATAATAAAAGTTTTCATTGTTAATGACTGGTATTTTTCCACTGGAATTTGTTTGTTGATGTTTGGGATTTGTATCCACAGAGCAGAAATAAATTTTGTTACAAAAGTGAATTTTTCATGGTTCTTTTTTGTCCAGTATCTGGCATGTGACAGAAGTGACCAAAGCTGGAGGCAAGAAAGGAATCATGAAACATCTTCCCAACATCCACGCCAGCTTCCCTGAGTGGTCTGTTCTGCTGTAATACCAGCTGCTCAAAGTCAGGTTTAGTTTCAAAGTACCACGACTAAAGCACTGCTGACAACGGTAGTAGTGGATGTTCTGTTGCCTTTAATTCAACAAACAAAATACGATTCCACAGGTGGGTAAAAATGAAGCCTTAAACAATAATGCTGCAAATAACACCGCAGCATCTTGAATGAGCACAATTTACAGCAGGTAAATCTGCAGTAGATTGCCTTCTTTATGTAAATTAAGTCTGCAGGATGTGCTAACGATGCTGGGTCGTTTGTTTTGTAAATGAATGGGTTCAGTATACTTGGAAAATTTCCAAATGGCAAGGGAAAGTGGATAGTATGAACAACGGTATTTAATTACATTTTAGTATGTGCATATTTCTTTTCATGCTTTGTCTCAGTTACTCCCCCTTTAGGGGCAGCTGCTGCTTTTCTCCTCCTTTTCTTGGTGTCGAAGGTCTGAATTTTGTGGAGATAAAGGCATGCTTCAAGTCATGGAGACTGCTCTGTTTGTTGAACATTAGGTTCAGCTAATGTTTTGTGGCGCCTTGATGAGCAGTTTGGCAGCTCCCCTGAAGAATGCAACCTTTGGGTATTAATAGACCAGAAAACTGATTTAATGGTCTGTGTACCTGTGAAAGCGTTTGCCTCAAGGAAGGCAAAAGGAAACCATTGTCTGGTTCTGGTTTAGAAAAAAAAAGTCTCCTGCTGAGAGACTAAATTGTAATGCTGAAGGTGGAAACCCCTCCCAGGCCAAATGGGTTGTATTGAGCTTTGAGGTTCCAAAGGAGGGTGTTTCAGAGCCCCACTGCTGTCAGGCTATATTGGGGTGGGGCCCCAGCCATATCCTGTCCCAGTGCTGGGCCAGCTCGCTGCCAGCCTGGCTCCCAGGGCCGAGCTCTGCCTTGGGGGAGCGTCAGGGGCCAGCTCCCAGCCCCAAAACTGGTCAGTGTTTCAGTGTGGGCTGAGTCAGAAGCCGGATTTTCCTGGTTTCTCAAGAAGCTGACGCGCGCTTTGCAGCCCTGCTGAGATGCATTCCCAGGAGCCAGGCAGTGTGTGGACAACAGGACTTAATGGACCAATGCATTTCCTAACCTTCTGCTATTTTTGATCTCGTAATGGTGAAATGAGATGATGCCTAATTTATTGTAAGTTAATTGGGGGCAATCCAGCAAACAGGGAGGGAGAGGACTGATCAGAGTGAGTGATGACACAACTTTGAGATGATCCATCTTCCCTCAATGCAGAGACACTTGAGCTGTTCAAAAAGCTCTGTTTTAAGGTGGTCTGAAAGTAATGCTGGTGCCTGGGGCAAGTCCAGACCTGCAGGGCAGCCTGCAGCAGGACAGGATGGGCTGCTGAGGACCTCTGTCCTGCTACAAACATACCCTGGATGTGAGACAGGCTCTGGAGTCTGACACACCCCACTCTGGTCCTTGAAAGTCCCATTCAGGCACTGTGGTGGCCGTCATGCCTTGAGCACAACCACCCAAGTCTGCATTCAGCTGAGCTACTTGAAAGCTCCCACGGGGTTTTCAAACTGAGCTTTCTCCTCAGGAAGCTCAGGTGTGCCACAGCAAGTTGATGGCTGTCACCCTCCTGTTAATATAGGCAACACCTGCTTGACCTCTACATCAGAGTTGGGGTGGTAGGACCCAGTTCGTGGAGCCTTCTTTGATCAGCAACTTTTGCAATAAGTGGTTTATTGGCAGGTTAAAGCCACAAAACAGCCACCTCCCAGCAAAATCATCCCTGAAGCACTATAACCATGTGCTTCAGCAGTTTTCATCCCAACTTCTGCACCCTGGAGGGGATTTCATCACTTTGGGGAGAGACAATAAAGGTCACAGCTGGGAGGGAGCTGTGCAGTGGGAGCTCTGCTGGAGGAAGGAGCGCTGCAAAGGGCCTTGATTGATGGCATAATCCCATCAGCCCCCAGACACACCTCATTATCCAAGCCAGTGACAATCAGATCATTAGTTACATTATCACCCACTGCCTTGGTGCCCGGGAAATAGCGAGGATAAGTAATGGGATATTTTTAGTTTAAATTGTGGTTTGAACATTTTAATTAAAAGCTTATTATAATCAATCTGTTTCTAACATCCTTTCCTTCACCCTCATTCATAAAAATAAATTATCACTGTGGAAAGCCAGTGTGTGAGTATATCCTGCTCCTGGCCAGTGGCAGCTTCAGAGCCTGGGTTTACTCTCCATGTGGCTACGTGCACTGGGCCAGCCCACATTGCGTGCACAGGCAAAGCTGGTCGCTGGGGCAGTTCACCAGCCTTCCCATGCTGGCCCAGTATGAGGGATGTTGCAAGTCACTTAAGCAAAAGTGATGATCTGCTCAGACATCCATTTATATCTTGGAGGTGAGAAGAGCTGGAAACACATAGACTTTCACCAATCCTAAAAGAAAATTGTCTTCTCAAAGTGCTAGCATTTTTTAAATGTCCCAAATCTTCCCCAAAGTTCTGCTGCAGTGGCTGTAAAGGTCAGCACAAAAGGTAACCCCCAAATGGCTGAGAGAGCAGTTAACAACATGGGGGTACCAGGCAGCTTAACACTCAGTATTTGCAGTGTTTTACTCCGAAACACATTGAGAGTGTAAGAATAAATACAAAGTTAATCATAAAAAAAAATTTAAAATAATTAAGTCATTGGCTAGACTTTGCCTTGACCTTCTCAAGGCTCATCACTGGTCCCAGCCTGCATAAACAAAAGGAGACTTAGGCTTTTAGATGCTTCATTTGGGCATTAAACTTTTTCCAGCAGTTCTGGAGTTCAAAGCAGTAATACTTCCCCTGCCAAAGAGAAATCAACAGTTTTAACTGAGGAATTTTCTTAATTGTTTAAAAAAAAAAAAAAGTATTTGTAGTAATTATCTCATCGGAAATCCACACTGTGTGATGTATCAATCAGCAGGGCTAATACACTTGCAAACTCTACAGTTTTCTGAAGTCCCAGTAGGTGATTTGTGCAATGTGGAGTTGGCAACAAACTATTTCCACAAATCAAACAAACTTGGTTTGTAACATACATTGCAAGTGGTGACTTAACAAAGCAAAAGAGTAAGTCCAAGACCTTGACCTTGATAAAGTAAGAACATCCAGTTCAGGAAAGAAATAGAGTCTCTTTTCCAACTATGGAAACAACTGCACTGTTACAGGCTTCCAGATAAATTAACCGACAGCTGCAATAGGATCCATAATTCATCTTGTCTGTGAGGATGATACAGGAGACAGTGCTGGAAGGCTCCCTAAGCTCAAGGTGCTATCATCCCCCACTCTCCCCTTCGCCACCAAGCAAATGATTTTGTTGTAGAAGTCTGTCAAGTCAGTCATACGTTTTCCCCTTCATAAATCCATGCTGATTACTCCCAATCACTTTCTTGTCTTTAATGTGTTCAGAAACAGTTTTCAGCATAACTTGTTCCATCCCCTTCCCAGGGATCAAGGTGAGACTGACCAGCCTGTGGTTCCCTGCAGCCCTCTTCCTTTCCCTCCTTGAAGATGCCAGTGACATTTGCTTTCTTCCTGTCTTCAGGATCCTCAGTGCCGTGGCTATACAAAGATTATAAGGAGTGGCTTCGCAATGACATCAGGCAGCTCCCTCAGTGCTCATGGGTACTTCCCATTGGACCCAAAGATTTGTGCATGCCCAGACCTTACCTGGGCTTCCTCCATAGTGGGTAAATCGTCATTGCTCCATAATTCCAAGCCTGGGAGATGATCTGGTCTCTGCTGGCTGCATTTAGTGCTGCTGCTCCCTTTTTTTGTGTGTACACCTTTCATTTACTCAAAAGTAAGAGTCTTTCCCTGACTCTTGAGGGTTGCAGATGCTGCTTGCTCAATTAAGGGAGTTAAAACTTCAATGAGTTTAGTAGGTGATGATGCTAACATGATTTTTTTCCATCTTTCAAACAACTTGACCCCCAAAAATGAAGTACAACACTCTGAAATTTCACTGTTATTCTGAACTTAAGCACATGTCCAGCAAAAAACCACTAAATCCAAAGAGCTGTGGAGGCTGGATGGGCCATTTCTGCACTTACGCGCTTTTCCCTCCCCATTTGCCAGCTGCCTCTTTGCCCCTCTGTTCACGGTTCAACACTGGAGCAAAGCCTTCCCAAACCTTTGAAGGGGGCATACCGTGTTGTGGGGCACTCCTGACATGATTTGCAGCAACTGTGTCTCTCCAAGGAACTTTTCTTCTTCTAAAGGATGGGAGTTGGGCAGCATAAGACAAAGAAACCCCAGTGTCACCTTCCACTGCTGGGCGCTCACAGCAGGCAGCCCAGCCTGCTAGGCTGGATACAGAGGAAAAAGATGAGTTGTTGCTTCTCTCCCCCAGCCTGGGGTGGAGTGATTAAGGAAGCAGTGAATTGAGTGTTCCAAGCACATTTGATTGCTTGTCATGACCTTGTTACACAGGTCCTTTTGGAACATCACTTGTTGGCTAGAAGCCACACACACACGCAGATGTATACAAACACACAGAGCCTGCTTTGCAGCTGGATTCCCTACAGTACTTGAATTATTTGCATTTTGGTGGTGCTTAAGCCAACATTTCTCCGTTGTCATCTATGGTAGGCTGACAGAAGTCCCTCATCCTGTGTGGCAGGGAACAGGAGGCTTGGATAGATGCCAAAACACAGAGCCAGGGGAGCGCAGAGGAGCTGGCAGGGTCCTTACCCGAGGAGAAAAGGGACAGGGAGAAGCCTTCACCCATGATAGATGGGTTCCACGAGAGCAGCATGGCAAGAAATCAGAGCTGAGCCCTGCCTTGGACATTTGGAAACAAACCATTTATGTGGCAAGCCAGTCTCCAATTATTAAAATGGGGATAAAAGGAGCTCTCATGGAGAAGCAGTCTGAGGCAGCAGTAGTGACATTTTCTGTGTCTTAGGTCTAGGGTTTCACACAGATGTCCAGAAAGAATATCTAAAAATATCACACCACCATAGTACAATTATTTATGTGCACATTAATACAGAACACCACATGGTCTCTGTCTAATTAAAGCAAAAAAATCTATTACATAAGCTGACCTTCAAATAAAAAGAAATTTATTACCTCTGCACTTACATGCTCTAAATCTGACTTTGGAATGCTTTGAATTGTTTCAGTGTACCTAGTGAAGCATTTGTTTCTTCTTGACACAAACTAACCAAGAAGAGGTCAACCTTGCATCTATGGCATGCCTGAAATATGTTTCAGAGGCACCATGTCCTGGAAAATAGGCACAAAATGCCCAAATGCGGTGCTGGCTGTTCTGTTTGGGCTGAGCTGGACAGTTCTGGGCAAGTAGCTCCTCTCAGTGTCTCAGTGTATGTGTATGTCAAGTGGAAATTACACAGGCTCCCTTGGAAAGCATCTTGACACCCCTGGATGAGAATTTCCACAAGAACGAAACAGCGTCTCCTCCAATCAGCATTCACATACAAGTCTGTGTAAGTAAAATGCTAAAAAATTAGTTGCTAAAAAAATTAGTGCTTTTCAATCTGATCACAAAACTGAGATACTACATCTCCTGTCTTGAGTCCCCTACCACCCCATCTCAGCTGTCCCACTTCCAGAATTGAGATTAGGGGAACTGCACAAAACTAAATCCATTCCTTATACAATAAGTGGGGGAAAAACCCCAGACTTTAAAAACGTTCCTAACTAGTACCTGAAGGACCTAATTCAACCAAAAAGTTGTAGTTTCATTTACATACAGCATGATTTCCCTGGATCCACAGGTTCTTCTGCAAGAAGGCCTGGGATTTTTTTTCTCTCCTTCTGTAGAGCTAGCACAATACTCAAGTTTTCTTTCATCAAGTACCAGACCAGCCTGTTAATCATAAAAATCTCTGCTGGATTCCCCGCATCAGCATCTGCTAAGCTGTGGTTTGGAGATTGTCACCTTGTGCTTGTGCACCATGGTGGAGTGTTGCTGCCTCATGTGCCTGCAGAGGAATGGCCAAGGGAGTGGAAAAAGCTACTGCTTTGCTCAGGCATCTGGCTTTTTTGGGAACTGGCCCGTTGGGATGTCGAGGGAGAGCATCACTCAGCATCTCGGGGCTGTGTTGCAGGGATTTGCTTCCCGCCCACTGCAGGCAGCTGACACTGCCTTGCCTGCCCTTCCTTTCTCTCCATCCACCCCTGAATTTACAGAGCAGCAGCTCCCAGCACCCCTTCCCAACCATACCACGATGGTTTTTCCTCCCCACCCTGCAATGCTGGTGCCAGCAGCTCCCAGTGCCAATGGTCGCTAAGGCACGGACACAGCAGGGAGTACCACCGCAGCCACGGCTGCTGCTGCCCACTGGTGTTGTCTGTGATTTAATTCCTCTGACTGAAAAGCCCCTGCTCATGTGTTCAGTGGTCTGACAGTGCTTCAGGCTGTGTATGTGTAAATGGAAAATGAATTAGAAGATATTATGAACAACTTCAAAAGCTCAGGCACAGGTGTTTGATCCTTGACAAAGAGTGGACAGATTATACTCTTTCATTACCAACCAGGAGAAGAAACATCAGGATTGCAGAAGAACATGCAGGAGGAGTCCTGGCCAAGCAGACAGAGATCTGCAGTGCTGATGAGAACAGAACAAAATATACAGGATTAGTTTAAGTGTACAGATCTTGGATCATGACAATCACAAGTGTTTTATTTGCAGTTCTATTTATTTCCTTCAGATAAAAAAAAGAAAAAAGCAGTTGCCTTCGTCCCTTTGCTTCACACCTGAACACCAGCAGCTTGGGATATTATCCCACTGTCAGTGCATAAGGTCTAGCAGGAGGTCCTTCTACCTGTGTATCTTACTCCATTTTAGGGTCCAGTCTTTATCTGTGGCAAATGAAGAATTCCATCCCTGTTATGAGCTAGACTTCCTGCACTCCCCATGTGAATGATATCTGATGCACCTCAGCAGCAGCAGATGCTCCCATGCATCAGTGATCCTTCACTGTGCAGGAGCATCATGGAAACAGGGGTTTGGCCTCAGTGCGGGCAGGCAGCACCACTCAGTCCAACAGCCACAGTGAAAATATTCCTCAGCCATGACTCAAATTTTCATTAGTACTTAGTAATGCTTTTCCTAAGAATTGACAACCTTCCTCTAACTCCTTACCTTTGCAGTACAAGGGAGCAGAGCAAAGCCTGAAAGCCTGAGTGCACATCCCGTGTCTCACCTCCTGTGATCCTCCTCAGTGCCTGTCAGGCCCTGGTTGTACCATCAGTGTGTCCATTGCCTCTGCTGCACCCACTGCAGGAGCTACAGGGACATGACTCAATCTGGCTTGAGGCAAGGAATGGAAAGGAGCTGTGTGAGCTCTTGTTGCCCATACTTGGCACAGACAAACTGAAAGCAAGGGTCAAAACCAATCCTGACTTAAATCCCTGTGCATTTTGCTCCTGTGCACCTTTCTCTTGACCTATCAATTACTCTTCCCACCACTTGACATTTTGCTAGCTAATGAAAAATGTGTCTGGTCTTCTCCTAAGGCAGACTCAATAGCACAACCCTTTCCATCTTCCATATGCAGAGGGAAAAGGTCACAGCCATTTTAGAAACATCCAAGTGTCTCTGGCTGAAGTGTCCCATCAAAGAGGGATAGCCTTGAGGAGAACACCTTTTATTGGCTAATCTAGCCATGAACTGCATCTTCAAAATGGAGGTTTTTATTTTTGAATGCTTTTGGTTCAGCATCCAGCATGTGCTGCCCAGCAAGGAGTCTGTCTTCACTGCAGACCACACTTCTACCATTGCTTATTGAAATGGTGTGAGTACTGACCAGGAAGAAGAAAACTTCTTCTACAAGTGAACTATCAAGTTATTGCAAAAGAGAACCTGGAGAAATGACTGTGAAGTCTTGAAGACTCATGTCAGTTTGTTAGTATGTAAGCATCTGTAACTAACAAGATCATTGTGAACTCATGGTACTGCTCTTTCAGTCAGTACTACAAAGTCTCTTTAAAGCAAAACAAAATTAGACTGGAGAAAAACATTCAACTGTACTACTAGTAAAATACTGTATTGGATTCATGAGGAAATAAAGTGAATTCACCTGAGGAATAAAGACTATCCACTCGTGCCAAGAAAATCCTGTGCAGTACAGCTTCCTCATCCAAAATGCAGGTGGTACATTTCTAACAATCAGATCCTGTTCTTGCACCAAAGGGAGAAGGGAAAGGCCTACAGACATTTCAACAAAAGCATCACTAACACAGATGCAGCCGGTTCAGTGCATGTCAGGAGTGCTTGTGCCTGGGTGCCTCACTACGGCTCATGGAGAGCTTTGAAGGACAAGGGACCTCCTTGAGATGTCCTCTGCCATTCACAGAGTTGTCACCTGCAAATGAACACACTGCAGGACAGGAAGGGAGATTAAACAAAGGGAAGAAAACCCCAAAACACCCAACTTCAAGAAAAACCTTGAAAATTAAAAACCTGGATATTATGGGTCTGGTGCTTGGAAAACCCTAGACTAAGGCAGGATGTGTGTATGTAGCTTCCTTTCTGCCCAGCAGTTTTCTCTGAATACCCAGTAAAACTGTTTAGAGGCCTGGACTCTACAGTAAGAAAAAGAGGGATTGGATCACCTTTTTTGTTGGGTAAACCTTTAGATCCTGGGACGGTTCGAGCTCTCCTCCATTACACTTCTGCAGACAAATATTTGGAAAGAAAGCCACACTGGCCTCGGGAGACCATGGAGAGGGCAGGAGCTGAACATCCCACCTATGGCTTGTGTAGCTTCTCCTCATGCTGCCCTATTCCCCACTGTCCCAGCCATCCTGCCCACCCCCGGGCTGAAGGGCAGAGCCCAAGTCCCCATCACTCCTGCCCACACCACCACTGTGCTCTGGGAGACACCGTACCTGGCTCTGGCAGCAGCCTGACTTCTGCTTTTTGTCAGGAGGGAGTGGGAAGAAGGGAAGAGAAGCAGCTTGTCAGGAGCAGGCACAGCTCATACACATTTGTATAGCAAACACTGCTTCTCCCTCACTCAATTTTTGTCCCCTCTGATGAGGGAGGTGATAAAGAAGGATGGTCAAGGACACAAAGTTGTTCCTCCCTTGGGGGCAAGCACAGTGCGCTGCTCATTCTCCAAAAAAAAAAAAAAAGAAAATAAATTCAACATTTGTGCAGGATGACCCAAATTTCTCTTTTAAAATATGCATGAAGCTTTAATCTTGTTCTTTCCTCTGACATATAATTTAAATTCAGAGCAATGAAGGTGTCTATATCCTGGCAGACACTCAGCCCATTTCATTTAAGGCATTCATAAAATATTTCACTCACTGAGGATGGCTGACACTACAAAGAGCAATTCCTACATAACTGTAGAAGGTATTATGATACCATTGACATATATATATATTATTTGGCAATAATTTTTTTTTTTTATTGCCAGGGCAGAAGATGATAAAAGAAAAAAAATGTAATATCGAACAGGAGTACAAACAAGTTCACGTGAAGTGCCTAAGCCTTCACCCTGTAAGCTACTGACAAAATATAATCTGTTTGCTCTACACATTCATGCCAGACATTTCTCTTTTTCAGGCACCACTTGAACAGCTCTAGATGTAGGCACTGGGTTTGCAGTAGCCCACGTTGCCTGTCTCAAAGCACCGTCAAGGCCACAGAAAGAACTTGCCATAAGATAGATAAGCCACCACAGCGGGAATGTGAGATAAGCACAGAAGGGAGGAATTTGCAAGAGGCAGGTGCAGATTCCAGGTCTGATGGTGAGATCTGAGAACATGAGGCTCTCCATCACTCCTCATAGCTTCCAAGAACTCTTAATTTTTTCCATGTATTGCACACATTACCTGGGCAGCATCCACATTTTTAAAGCAGTGGAGAGAGGAGCTCTGAATTGGTAAGTCTGTCTTGACAGGTCTAAGTCCAGTCCATCTAGGCCCCATAACCATGATTAAAAAAGGCATCTGAAATCCATTAATATAAAATCTGCTTGCTTGCCTCAGTGTAATTGAAATGCAAATCTCAGCAAAACATCATGGCTAAACTAATGGTTTCCTCTTTCAATCACACAATGATGCCATTCTTAGAGAACAATTTGTGTGACACAAAGCACCCAGGCTCTGGATACCCCAAAATCTACCAGCACTTAAGCTTACAAATGTTAAAATTATCACATCAGAACATGAGAAATTAATTGCTGATAACAGCAGGACTTATCTGATGCACTCAATTTAAAACATGCTTCTTTGTAAATGTAATGAATTTCCCATTTAACAGACTTTTACATGGGACACAATTGTAGCAACACCTTTATCACAGCAAACATTTGCAAGCGCTTCAGAAAAAACCACACTAGTGCTGAAATAATGTTTGGGACAGCAGAGAATTCATGAGATGGAATAATTTTAAACAAAATTTCCAGTCCAAACAGAACCAGAAACAGCATATTATTTCATTTTTTAATGCATGACACCAAAAAATTGAAGAGTCTGACTCGCTAAATATCAGTATTTCAGAAAGTTCACTGCAAATCAGAATTTAAAAATCTGGCATATGTAGTACATTCACAAGTGTAATATATTATGTACAAATATGTAATGTAAGTGCATGTATATATACACATATATTGCAGTAATTATGTAGGCACAAAAATGTCAAATTTAAAAAAAACCCAAACCAGCCAGAGATTTTTGGCAAAAAATGTAAAGATGCTTGAGTACCTATATAAAAAGCACATTCGAATTCAGTCTTGGATCATTCTGTATTTGTTATCTATATGCTTATATCTAATAGGTTTTTTCTTGTTTTAGGGCCAGCTCTTCTAATACTCTTCAGTTTCTTCAATGCAAGTTCTTTGCACCTTAGTTCATAAAGGACTGAACCACATGGATAGAAAAACTGAAACAAAGGCCCTAACCCAGAGTGGTTCTTATTAGTGAGGGCCTTGGAGTTTCAGTAAGATATTAGAGTGTTAGAAAGCACTATGAATGTGTCCTACAAGAAGGTTGTCTGCTTGACCTAATGCCCACAGTCACTTTTTGTGAGGACAGGGATGAAGCAGACAACTGCAATTCCAACCTGCCAGTAACAACCTGCCACAGCGATGGAGAGCTTCTGTGTGGAGCTGTGACAGTGCTAAGGAAATACGGAACAAGACCAGTGAAAAGTTGCCATAGAGTTCCCAGCCAATGCCACCTGTGTTCCAAGAAGAACAGGACAGCTGTCAATCTCTGAGTAACGACATCGCACATCAGAAGCACGGTGTAATTCTTCAAGTTCTACTTCAAAACTTCTGGGACTTTTTTTGACCTCTGAAAAGCAGGAAGTAGATCAGGGCAAATTCACCTGCGGCATAAACCTATTTATTTCACTCGATTTAGATTAGATATGAAATTGGTTCCTACCAGGATTTTAAATGATGATTAGATTTGAAATGTCACTATCAGGCTTCAAAAAACGAGTAGAAAGGAAGTGGTGTTGAGCCACCTGGAGAGCAGCCATCCATCTTCCTGAAAGAAAATCATTAAATTCTTCGACCAGAAACCTATCAAGGTAGAGGACTTCTAACAGAAGGACTTCTAACCTTCTGGGTGTTGTACTTTCTCTCGCTGAGAGTTGCAGAACTTGCCCAATTTCATTATGGTCAGGATTCAAACCCTGTGTCCAAAGATCTGCGGCATCTGTACAAGACCTGTAACAGCTGCTGCTCGAAGGAGGGCAGTAATTTCTCTCTTATGTGCTGCAGCTGGCTGACAAGTTTGTGACACCATTCCAGTTGCTGGCAGACAGCTGTTCAGCAACTCTGCAAGTAATATAAAATGTGCAGAGGTTCTTGTGACTTGAACATCTTCAGCCCTCATGTCAGCCTTTGTCCAATTTAGCCAGGCAGATCTCACCACTTCAGTGGTGCTCATCAGTGGCACAGGTGGGAAACAAATGCAGTTTTGACTTATTTTGAGAGTTGCTCAGCATGATCTAGACTGAAACATCTTTGCATTGTAAATGAATCATTATGGGGGGAAGCAAGTATTAAGACCTAATGACTGCCTCCCTGTACCCCTGAACCTTGTCTGCAAACATATTCTACTTTAACAGCAAACAAAAACAATGATAAATCTTTAAAAATTTGATAAACCTCCTACCTTTAAAGCCCTATGAAATCACTACCCACCCTAAGCTTTTCTGACAGGCAGTATTGGAAACTTGGTTTCAGCAACTCCTTTGACAAAAATCAAAATTAATTGCCTTTCTTGTGCCAGCAGACACATGTTTCCCTCCCACTGAAGAAGATTAGAGGTGCTTTGGTGTGGATGCCTTTCCCCCAGGTGATGTCATTGTGGATTTGTGCTAAGCTCCATGTTTCATTGCCTGTACCCAGCCTCACTCACAGTGTAAAATACACAAGTGCTCAGCCATGATCCACCTCCCCTTTCCCACAAAACTGCAGCCTGTGTTGCAGAGCAGGTTAATGAACTGTGGATTCAGCTCTAAGCTTACTCACAAATTCCTTGTGAGCAACAACAGAGATGTTTTTCTTGCCTGAATGCTATTTTAACCTTGCAGAGTGCTGTTCGGTGTGTGTGCATCTTCTCCAAGTGCTGTGTGGATGGTAGTGAAATGTTTTGGAGGCACAACTGCCCCAGAAGGCCCCCGGTGCAAAATGGGTTGTCTGGGAAAGAGTGCACAGTGGGCACATGGG
The DNA here is from genome assembly GCF_020740725.1 of Corvus hawaiiensis. Taxonomy (NCBI): domain Eukaryota; kingdom Metazoa; phylum Chordata; class Aves; order Passeriformes; family Corvidae; genus Corvus; species Corvus hawaiiensis. The sequence goes on along the minus strand of NC_063215.1, from coordinate 51,360,251 downwards.
AATGCTGGGGAAATAGCAGTAAAAGGGGAAACACTGTTCCATCAAAGTTTGGGTGAGTAAGTTTTCAAAACATATTTAGGGACTGACAAATTATAGGATCAATATTTGGACCAGAGGTTTTTAAAAATTGCTTCAAAGTTGTTCAAATTTGGCCCTCATAAAAATGAAACCTTTACCATAATCTATGATAGGAGAAAACTTTGAGGTCAGTGCTTGGTTCCTATTGAAACAGTCCAGCAGCAATATCTAGTATGCTGAAACAGTATTATCATACTCTCTCAAATACAGTTATGAAATAGGTAAAAAGCAGGGATAAATTAATATCTGGAGTCATATCCAGCTTTCCGAGGTGGCAAGGAGATCACTAGGAATGTTAAAATCAAATCCACAGACAAAAGGCAACACTGTTCTATCTCATTACACTTATTTTAAAGGATTAGAATACAGACATTCACCCAAAGAGTCAATCTTGTTGAGAAAATAAGGTGGAAAGGGTAACTGCAACGAGTTAAATTTTTAGAGAGGCATTGAAACTATTTAGATTTTTCTCTTTGGGTGCACAGAGCAAATTAAAAAATCACAAAATAGTAGAAGAAAATCAGGAACATGGAAAGGAAATCTGCATGTCTGTATGCCAAGGTAAAAGGTATTAATAAAAGAAAGGAAGTATCTTTATGAACAAACAAAGCATGGTGTCCTTCTAATGAGGACTGCAAACTCTGCAGCGCACAGACAAAAAATGTGCAAGAAACAGCTTGTAAATGGTATTAAAAATAAACAAAAACCCCCGATGACCTACCCAACACTTTTTTGAACTCATTAAGGTTAGAATCTAGAGGACATACAGATGACCAACATGTGATAGAATTTTCTGGAGAAAATAAACCATGGTCAAACACCTCAGCGAGTCTTTACATCTGCAATTATCATTAAGTAGTTTGAAGAGGTTCCAGTGCTAGACCTACTCCCTCTTTTTGAGTAGAAGACATGGGAGATCTTTCTCCAGATGCAAAATTGGCAGAAGGACTATGGAATAATGGACAAAGTGAAGAGAAAGTGAAGATGGGGCAAAAGGACAGAATAAGCAGTAGCAAATGGCCAGGACCTAATTGAATGTGCCCTGGATCTTTCCAGAAACTCTGAGATACAGTAGCTGAACAGCTCTAAGTGGTGTGCACCCTCTCTCCTGGCACGGAAAGGAAGGGGAAGGTGGAGACATGATAACAATATTCCTAGGAGGTGCCAGGGCCACCACAGAGCAGGGATTATCAGATAACAGGAAAAACGTTCTGTGCTGCAAAGAAGAGCAGAGCTGATATTTCCCATCCTTTCCAATACAAGTAAATGGGGCATCAAGTGATGCTAGTGAGTGTCAAGTTCAAAATGAAAAAAGTGAAGAGGTTGATTCCCACAGAGGACAGAGAGAAGATGATAAATTCCTGGTTGAATGACATTATGGAGGCTAAAAATGCTATATGGGCTCAAAGGAGCACCTGGAAGACTTTATGAAAGAAAAATCCATCACAACCTATTACACAAAAGTTACTATCTCTGTCTTGAAGTTCTCCTATGGCATTTCTGCCTGCAGCTAAAAACGTGGGTTTGGAATTACTGCTCTCGGTTTACCTTGACCTTATCCTCTCCTTTAGGCATCTGCTGCTAAAAGCAGGAAACCTGGCTATGTGTGTCTTTGCTCTTTTGCCAAGAAAAGCCTCTCTTTTTCTCTGATTACTCTAGCCAACAGGAAGCAGAGTACAGACCTGTCCTAAGAGGAGAATTAGAAAAATACTACGTGAAGTTAAAGAAATCTTTTATCAAAGTGCAAGACCAAAGTTCCTATTGCACCTGTGTATGAAACACTGTGTAGGCAGTTTCTGTTTGCTTTTAATCAGATCCATTTTCATCTTTCACTTTGGAGTCTCAAACCCATTACTAAATTTCAGACAGAGTGCTAATCACTGGAACCAGGCACATGTGAGCTTTTTTCCTCAAAAGAGATCAGAAATGAGCACAAGAAGGCTAGAAGTTGAGATGTATTAATTAGTCCTTCCAGTGGCAACCTTATCCAGAAGATGTCACCAAAGCACAAGTAGTGCTCAGAGTCCCTAGAACAAGGAACATAAATGGAAGGACTTCAGACTTGTATAAAAACCACTGAAAAATCAAAAAGGATGTTGAGAGAACACCTCAAAACGTTGTGTGATAGCTGACCCCAAGCCACAGCAAAAACCAGGTGGTTGGTCAGGGTGAAACCAGTGCCTGGAGCAAAGGCTCTCAGTGCTTCAGAGAGCTTGGTCTAGCATGGCAGAAATGTGGATACTACTGCAACCTCAAGCGGATCAGCAATTAACAGATGATATCTGAGAGGTTAATATCATTTCACTTCTTTGTGACAGCTGAGTGCAGGTATGAGCCAGCACGACTCATCCTGATTAATGCACTGTTGTTCAGAACAGATCCTATTGCGGGGAAAAGTTCAACATAAAGAACACAGACCAGGACATCAACCAGCAGGAACTGTCCTGAGCCCTGAGCCTTGTGTTCAAGGGTTTTCTTGACCCTCTCTGGCAGCAGGAGACGAGCCCCATTCCATCACATTTATCCTGCTCTAAGAAGAAACCAAAACAAATCTACCTGATAATGGTAAAATCCACAGGTGCTTTAGGACTGACAGTGTGTTAGAGCGTATCACCACCTGCGTACCACTCTCCACAGACCTCCCTGACTAATGTGTTCTAGGAGCAATTAGAGTATGAATAACAGAGCTTTTAAACTCAACACACCTTTATTCAGATCTTGTTTATGACTGCCCAGTTTGCACCATTTTGAGCAGAAGGTTAAAAATAAGACTTGCTCCAGTGGTATTTGCACTATTATGGGAAAAGATTTTGTAAGAGGTGCTCCTAGGAAATGATGCATAATAGTGACATATTATGAGAAATCACATTCTCCTGATATCATTTGGCAGGTTAAGCCTTATTTCTAGGAAACAGGCTAATGGAAACTGTGTCCTTTTGGATTCCGTATTAATCAAAACAATGTCATGAGACCAGGTCTACCCTAAAAAGTAATCTGAAGGTATATCTGTATGAATTTCCAGTGTTCTGAAGCAAGCAGTAGTCTAAATAAATTTTGTTATATGCATCTATAGTTCATATATATATAATATATATAAAATATATATATATACAAGCACACACTATTAGGAACAATTCATTGCCACAATTAGATTTTCAGTCTACCCAATGCAATAAGGAAGTCTTCTGTGAAAATTAGTGCTACTTGAAAGTCTGTACATCTAGCACCTGCTAAACAAAACAATTTTTCAATTTCTAAAAATTTACAAAAAACAATTTAACAAGTAATGAGGTGAAAAGAGAACTTCTTTAAAAGCAGAATTAATTTGGGATTCAAAAAGTGAATAGCATGCTTCTTGGCTGAAGATGTTCAAATTGCAGACAGGGCTCTTAAAAAAAGTCAATTCATGGCATCTGGTCTTGTTGCTCATGTCTGAACAATCAAGCCATTGCTTTGTTTCAGATAAACAGTTTCCTTAGTGATCTCAGAAAGTCAAAAACCACGGCAACAGAAGAAGAGGCTTAGCTGCACACACATGGTTAAAGCAGTAATAAAACTGCTGTTCTACTACCATGTTGGATCCCAAGTCATGACAAACAGACAAAATCAGCATCCTTAGACACCATATAGTCCTGAAGTCCCCTACAGGCTATAAATTCAACAAGGTAAGAGGGTCAGGAAGTTAAAAGCATTCCTGGGAGAAATCGGCTGTGTGGTAAATGTAATTCTCCAGTGCTTGTGTTGAGGAGCTGCCTGGTTTGGAGAATCCTTTCTAGAAAGCTCCTCTGATTCACCTCTCTTTCTGAAAAAAGGATTTGCTTTCTGTTTCTCTAAGTGAGAATAAGCAGAAGTGGAAGGAGTGGAGCAAGCTGATTTTTTAGCAAAAGCTAGAACTGGACATCAGGTCCAGTTATTGACAAAGATTCTTCTCTTTGTCACATATCAAGAAGGTCAAAAACTTCGTATAAGTGTAAATTGACATCAAAAGCTAATGCCTGATTAAGCATAATTTGGGAGATTAGGCAATGTAAACAGGCATCCAGCCTTTCTGTGTAGAGCAAAACCAGAATTTTAGCCTCTGGGAATCTCTGTTTGCAGGTCTACCAGGCAATAAATCACTGGAAATGCACAGACATTTTTATGACAGTAATCCTCCTCCATTACATAAACTCATTTCTTTCTCTCTTTGTCATAAACTAAAAGAGGATGCTTGACAATAAACACTCACAATTCTCATTAATTGGCTGCTGTTTGTGCAAAACCTCCCTGGTCACACATAGACCTGGACAAGGAGTATAGTTAGGAAGTAGGATGCTGTTGGCCAAGCAGAACCAGCATGGTTCAACTAGGTAACTGAGGAGATATTCACAGTTTTCAATTTCAGTAAGATTTCAGTGTACACTTCTATGAGCAAAGATACATACAGAGAAATGAAAACAAGTCAAGTGATGCTGAAATCCACTTTTCTTTCTTTTGGTAATTTGCAAGTAGATCCAGATCCTATTCTGTGTAGACATCACAGTTGGCCTTGCTGGTAGACCCCAAGACTAACATTTTTTTTTAAAGTACTTCCAAATGCAACTGGGGAGCTACTGTAAGCTATGAAACTATGTGCAATTGGAAAGTCCCATTTTATTTCACATGCTGGTCAATTACTCTTCTGTATTTTCAACCTGTGCTTATCAGTGTTTGCAGGTTATACATATAGCAATTAAAAAGAAGTCATAATTAAAAGAAAATTACTAGGTCTTTACACCCAGTTTTATATTCTGTTCTGTGCTGTTGTCTATATTCATGGAGCATAGAACATTACATACTGCTCCTTTATCATGTTTTATCATATGTAGCTGCCATACTTATTTCTTGTACTCTAAGGAGTTACAGTCTTGGAGTTTCCATAGCTGGTGTACCCAGAGGACAGACTACTTAAAAACGGTATGGAAAATGTAAGGAAATAAGTGTACCTTTGATTAACTCAGAGCCCTCCTTCTTGAGGAGGTTACATTAGAGCTGATCTCTCCCTTTCTTTTCTGAATGTTTCCACTGCAGGCAACAAAAGAGAAGCATTAGTTCAGAAGCCACACTACCATGGTGGTGATGATCCACTGCCAAATTTGGCACTGGTGCCAGGAACAGAGATTTGAGCTGACACTAAGTCACAATGTCTTTTAAATTTATTTGGCATCAAACATCAAAAAGGTTTGTCATCAGTTTCCTGTAACACAAGTACAGCAGCCTGACAGGAACAGTAAAGGCTGTAGCACTTTTCTCTGTCAACCTGGGTTCTCAGTGTTCATTTTTCAAACATAACTCCTTTATCTGTGTTGCTCTGTTGGAGGAGGTGCAGAGACAGTTCCTACTCAAAACACAGTGTGTGTGAGGCTGCGTGAGCTCTGCCTCCTGGTCCTGGCTGTACAATTTGCTCCCTTAGCTGAGACAGTATAGCAGTGATCAGAAATAGCAGAATTGAGTGTAATATGAGAAGAATCTGTCTTTCACTGGTGAAAAACATTGGTCACATCTCTGATGAGACGCGACTCTGACAGTTGTCATCCCATCACCAGTACTTCTTACACCAACCTGTGGCCCCTAAATCAGGAGTTTGTCAGGGACAGGTAGGTATTTTCTCTCAAAGTGCAGAGAGGAAAAAGAATTCTGAACAGCACCATAATTAGAGACTACTATTAGGAAAAAGGGAAAAGAAGGTTAACTGAGTTCCTGTGACCATTCAGATTGATAAGGATTGATAATTAGGATAACCTGTGGATAACTCACAGGCTTAACCTGAAGTATATAGTTAAGTACATGACTGCATGGAAGCCTGTACTGTCAGCCACTGAGACACTGGAGCATCCTGGTATTTAAAACATTTTGTGGTACAGAATCCTGTCTACTAAAAACTAGTCTGAACTCTTAATTTACTTTATAAGCAAATCAATGAAGAAATTTATATTTCAGTAATCTTCTCTTAGCATGGTTTGAAATAAATCATAGTAAGCAGGAACATACTAGGCAACCTATACACTTTGACATCTCAACTTACACATCTGTCTTTTCAAAAAACAAAAAGCAGAAATATGCATGATCGTTCCTTTTTATTTGGTAAATGACAGCATCGTTTCATATAAAACAGAAAAAGAACCATGCTGATCAGCCACCCACACACTTTCTTTAAAGCTCTTATGAATTGGATCAACATTTAGAAAGCACAGCAAGTACTGGCATTTAAGTAATATTATAAAAACAGTCAAGCTGTGATAGTGAATATGTATCCAGCCTTTGTGCATTAGCTTCCCTATGCACACACAATGTTATGAAATGCTGTTCAGAAATACAAGAACATGATTTTCATGGGAATTTCACAATTAGAAATCACCTCTTCCTTTACATACATGAGCAATGCAGTTAAGCTCCCCCTCTCCCCAGCACCAGCTATTCATGGAGCTGCTCCCTCATCCTGCCTCTGATTACACAGCTATGCTCCAAGATCAGCATCTGCATCTTCCGATGCAAAAGGCTGGCCCCAAGCTCCTATACAGTCTACTTGGTCCTCCCACACCTGAATTTAAACTGAATTGGATCCTGACATACCTTGGGAGCAGCTACAGCTATTGCCATGCCATATCTCTGCCTCAGCCAAGGTTCATTGCTTTATTGGTGATATCCTCCTGCATACAGAAAAAGACAAATTAAATATGGTAAGTCCTTTGCAGGATTTGCTCAACACCAAAACATACAGTTACCATTTCATCCTTTTTCATATACAAGGCAGTTGCATGAATACAAGTTTGGGTTGGTTTTGTATTCCAGGTATCTCCAGAGCCACTGTGAACAGGCAGTGGTGGTTTCTCATTCTGCTACTCTGGCTCTTATTTAAAATTTGTGTAGTGTTTACATTCTTCTACACTGATTTTTAATGTAGTTGTATCTTGAAACACATACATGCACACAAACAGCTTTTAGGCTGGTCAAGATGCATTATTATTATCCTTTGAAAGAACACCAAGTGTTTAATGTTTACCCTTTTTATTGCCAATCCCTCTTTAGCACCAGTCTGATCTTCTCCACTTGATGGGATGTTGTGAAGGGGAAGGGGAGGAGGTTTTGCCTTGAATTTTCAGTAGAGATTAAATTTAGTAAGTTTTGTGATATTGTTACTGGTCCAACTGAACCTCTCCTAACCAGTGAGGGTAACCCTCGTGAGATGCATTGCCCAGGAGTATGAGCTGGCTTGCCTGCTTCTGAAGCACCCCAGGGAGGGCACAACCTTCCAACAAGAAGCCACCTCATGTCTGGCCCAAAACCTGAGCAGGAAAGCTTAACATACACACCAGCATTAGCATATGCAATCCACTTGAGTCTTTAGCTCCCTCATATTTCAAAGCTGGGATACTCACCTTAGAACAACAGAGCTACTGCAGTGGTTTGGGTAGTCTGCTTCCCACTGACATCCTTGTGGTCTCCTCTGGAGCACACTGGCTGCTAAAGCAAGGCAACTATCAGTCTTTTCTGTGAAATCAACCTTGCTTTCAGTTTGCATCCCAGTGTCATTAGCATCAGAGCTGTTGGTGAGCTGTAATTCTGATTTCTTTGATCTGTTTTGTTTGCCTTCATAATCGAAAGGCAAACACACACTTGTCGAATGAGCAATTGCAGCATTCAACCTTTTTTAAATTCCTTCAGGGAATGCCATGGCGTGGAGCAAGGTCTTTGTAGCCCCTCATACCATCAGGATGTGGGAGGGAATAGCACCCTCGGCTGGCTGAGGAAAGAAGAAGATGAACCCACCTGGTACTGAGTCTGGGAGTAGAATGCCCAGGACTGCAAGGCTTCCCAGGGTGCAGAAAGGACCTCCCTCTCCGCACTCCCCAAGGGTGGCCACCGGCTCTGGGCAAGACCATGTTTCCTCCCTGCCAGCCGAAGACGTGCATGAAGGCTCACACGTTTTATAAACCACATTCATGGAAGTTGAGGAATGGCTGTGGCCATGGCATATTCTCTCTTTAAATAGAAGTGATGATGCCTTCAGTGGGACACTACATCCTATCATCTGCACTCCAGACAACATCCATCCACTCACTGGGTGACCCAATAGGTTTGATCTGCTTGGGCTAAGCAGGTACCATGCAATTCATTTTGCTCAGAAGCGGAATTTAAAGCAGAGTTTAAAACTGCAGACCCAGAAAATTGATCTTAAAAAACCACTCAGCCCTGTGAAGAGCTCATAAACCTAAAATTAAAGCTTTAAAATAAATGCAAAAGCCATCATCTACTGCATTATATTTCTCACTTACACCAATTTAAAATTTTCACACCGAGATAATCCGAGTAGCCCAATTCCATGTCAGTAATATCACCTACACTAACACCCTGCAAGCACAGCAACAAACTCTCCCAGGCAGGAGACCAGGTGCCAGCACCAGCCACTGAACTTGAAATCAATTTTGTCTCTCAAGTGTAACTTTATTCTTGTACTCTACGAATATATCACTGTGTACAGGGACAGCTGTACACACATTTTACAAAGATAAGTAAGATGAAACCACTGACTTAATAAATTCATTTTTTATAGACGTACAGTACTTCTGTGCAGCTGTGTAACATAGAGTGGGACTGAAGCAAAGTACAGCAAAGCAGGAAGAAAGAAGAGATCTTTAAGATCTCTTAGAGATTCTTTCTCTGAAAAGTAAATCCCATTTCTGTCATGTGAGCTTTATTATCTCATTGAGGGGTTGCTTTGAGGGTTTTAACCACTGCTGCCTCAAGGCTTCATTTCTCACTTCCTATCCTCTGTGCAGGCAAACTGTTATTTGCATCCCCTGTTCTTCTCCCATGTCACAAAAGTTTAGATTTTCCTGGCCTTTAAATTGTCCCAAAATAACCTGAACTTGGAATACTCTTGGCATCTTCCAAAAATAGGGAAAACAGCGTTATCCTTCTCTGAGTCAATAGATGTAATTAATTGTTTCTAATATTGAACAATGGCATATAAATTCACTCAAATGTTTAGTTGGAATTGAAAAAGAAGACAATAAGGACTTAAAACTATTTTCAGAATAAAGATAGCTGACTGCAGAAGCCAGCAGATAACATTCTGCTGGCAGCAGGCGGAGGTATCTGCATTTATTCTAAAAACTAGCAAAACGGGAAGATGCAAATCTAACATACCACTGAAGTAGGAGAAAATGCCCTCTTATAGCCTTCTGTTTACAATCACACTGTTAATAATCTGATCACCTGTTCTTTCCCCCCATTAGACATTCTCTAATTCACCACGAGAGTTGGTTAATGGCTCCCTCTAACCCCAGGGTCACACATCCCAGCTTGAGATCACACTTTCAGCAGAGGCATCCTCCCCACGAGGCAGATCCCTCAGCATTTGCTGTGACCTTTTGATGCTTTTAGAACAAGCAGAGGCGTTGTTTAGGCAGAGGTGCTGTGGTCGTCTTGCTCTAATGGCACCGTTATCTGGCACCGTGCCCGGCATCTTTTGATGCCTCGTTATCTTGTAAAAGCAGAGCAGCCCCACACGTGGTACAGTTTTTCCGATGAACAAGTCACAAGACTTTCAGAGGTACAACTGGTGAAAGGCTGTTGAAATGCTCTTAGAATTATAATGACAACTTATCAATGCTTGGAACAAAATCATCCTTTTACTGATTAATTCATAGGCTCCAGGAAGAGTGTTTGCTTGTGAAACTTCCTCTGCTTTTTCAGTGTCATTTCTTCTTTATTTTCTACGGGTGATCTGTAAAAGGGGAATGTTAATAACAGCAGAGTGTGGACTCTTCTCAATTTAGCTCTGTTATCAGATAGCTTTCTTGGGAGACTAACAGATAAGAGCAAAACATGACTTTTCTCACCAAATAACTACTGCTTTGACATGCACAGTTTGAGAGATAAGCTGCCTGTGCATGTCACAATCTGCAGACCTGTGATCTTTCTTCTACATCTCTGCTGCCCACTGGGTAGCCAACTCTAAAATGTGGGCATCAGCCCCTCTGTGACCATGCAGAAAAGGAAGCTCTTTAGGTCTCTTCAGCTGAGCAGAGATTCCCTCAAGTGAGAGCTGGTAATGAAGGAGAGCTCCAGATAAAACTGCACCTAGCTTTTATCCACAAAGAATAGGGAGAGTCTATATTTCTACCAGCAGCCATCAATTAGAGATCCCTTATTCAGTGCGCTCAACCTCAGGAAAAATTAAGGTCTGACCTAGGCTGCTTGTTAGCACATACTCAGCTGATAGACTACTACCTCTAAAAATTGCATTCTAAGAAAAAGGATATGATGATCAGAGGACACTCAATATTAGGAAAGAACTTTTCTGACAGGCCTGAATCACACTGTCCGAGGACAAACAACTCCACATCTTTCCAAAATAAGCTGCAACACAGCTTGTTTCAAGCAGAGGAATGACACTGAGGGTGCCACTGTCACCATGTCTGGCTGTGAGTCCTTCAGAAGTCACAGTGACACCCTCCCTGGCTTTGAACACTGGATGTTAAAAGCCAGAGCGATCTTCACACTTCAGGGTGCTGGACAGCAGGTGGTTTGCATATGTGTTTAACCCAAGAGGTACAACAGCAGGGTTTATATATGATAATTAAAAGATCCTCTATGGTAAAGAAAAAATGCCCAGAAACCACCCCTCTCTGTTCAAAACCCAGGATAGGGGGTCTTTGCAGAAGAATTCCTGTGTAGAAAAGTCCTGTATGCTGAGACCTGGCCAGTGCCCAGGCATGTTCTGTTTGCAAACAAATCACTGAGAGAAGAAAAGGACACAGTGACATGCTTCTGAGAAGTCAGATTAGAGGCTAGGAGCACTAAACCAACGTTTGCCTTGGCTGGAAGAGGAGCCTTAAAGACAAGTTGCCAAGTTTTATCTGTGGCACTTGTGTCCTGCTAGGGAAAGTCCCTCAGGCCCACACTATATGACAACACTACGGTGACCATGAGGTTATCAGAAGTTTCTTGTTTTCAGGAGTGCTTTTCTCTTCAGGTCTAGCTACAAGGCAGGGTGAGGGCTGGCAAGAGATCACAGCATCTAGAGGAACTCTTACCTCTTGAGGAAAGGAGCCCAGGACACATTTGCCAGCCTTTTGAAGATTCATTTCTAAATGGAGACAGAAAGCACTTTGCGCTGTGTCCCCAGGACAGGGATGAGCATTTTGCAGTGTTGAAACCTTTGTATTACTCACTGCTCTGGTTACAACTTTCCACCTTTTACTGTATCTGAATCTGAAAGCATCTTCACTTGTCCTTTCAGTTACAAATATTGAACATTATATTTTGGTTTCTTTGCAGAAACCCCTCTGCTTACTGACCATTATTTATCAATGATAAATTGTCTGCAGATGCCCAGTATGTGATTATGAAAGATTAAACAGTGCAGGCACAGCTTTCAGAATCCCAAATGCCAGTGGTGATGATGCACACAGTCATGGGTTTATCATTGAAGAGGGCACATCAGTAATGCAGTTGGTACTACTCTACTTTAAAATTCTCTGGTAATTAACAAATCCTGGAAATACCTTGGAAGTTTTGGAAAATAAAAAAAACTGTCTAAAAATCTTTCTTGATGATACCATTCCCTAAATTGAAAGGTTTCTTTAATTTCTAAATTCCCACTAATCTTAAATAAAACCAACATCTTTTTGAAAACCCAAGCCATATCCCTAAAAGTTGAATAACATTGCCAAAAAAAACCAAAACAACAAACCAAATTATTCATATTGCAAAAAGTAAGCAAGCAAACAACTTTCCCATCTCTAGGATGAAGGACAGGAATTTCTCCCTAACTGGTTTGATCCTTATCTTTCCTGACAGCCACAGAACACGGGAAGCACAATCAGTGCTGCTTTGTGTTGAGTTCTGCAGCGGGTGAGTATTGACCCACTGCTCACCTTCCACTGGTTTCTTTGACATTTTGGCCAAGTGGATTTTATGGAGTTGTCTGCAGCGTTTTTGTTTATTTTGGTTTTCTATTGTGTTGGGGTTTTTTTGTTTTTTTTTTTTGCCTCCCTCCTCCTTAATCTTCCTTATGCAGCCTTTGAAAAGGCTATGATAGAATGATGCCACACTGGTAACAACTACAGAGTGTAAACAGATGTAGTGAGCTCTTTCATCTCAAAGCTGTTTCCAAGAAACTAAGGTACATATTGATTAAGAACATGAATTGTACACTCTCATTTGAACACTGACTGTGCAGCTGAGAAGGCAAAGGAAGTACTTTATCTTTATATATTGAAGATTGATTTTGTTCACTCACACTGAAAAATACTTTACTCTAAAGGATGTCTTGCCAGTACCAGTAGGATACTTAGGCTTTTAGTCCCATTAGATCAGGCATTGGCTTATTTCTAAATAGAGAGAGTTGGAAGAGTCCAGAATGAAAAGACTCAGGTGCATAGCTCCAGAAGCAGCTCCACAAGTTGGACAGATGCTCGCTAGAGTCCAAGCCTTTTTATCTTTTTAACAATAATTGACCTCAATTAACTGCAAGAGTTTTCCAGCTTGGTAAAACCCAGAAAGAGTGAGGTGGCATAACTAATACAGGAAGGCAAATATTGTATTAGGATATGAAATACAGTGAGCATTATGCACATAATCTGAAAATCACAGCTCAGTGCTGACTTCTAATGAGATTTTGCAATTGTGCTAGAAGAGGCTTCCCCAACAAGGGAGTAAAAATCTGAGCTGTTTATCATTTACTGATGCACACTACAACTGTTAGAGACAGCTTCTTCAAAATCTAATATTGCAATATCTATTTTGACAGCCGTAATCTTGGGTAAACAACACTGAACATAATGTGATTAGCAGTTATAATTTCCATTTGATGTGAATGTAATAACCCTAATTCAAATCTAAACCAGAAAATGAGGAACTGTGAAATTTTCACCCAGACAGCCCTGGAAATAAAGAGACAACCCATCTCCATGGTGGGAACTGTCCAGGGCTCTTGAGACCAAATCACTGGAACCTCAAGAAATACCACTTCCAATAAAGACAATATAAGCATCTAATATAAATTTAACTGTAAATTACAGAGGGCACATGTGTTAACAGAATAATGAAATTTTTTATACTGCATCAGTTAGCATAGGAAGGACTGAATCCTGAGTAGCAAATGTGTTATTATTGCCAAGCAGCACTCTTGGAAATCAGAAACAACAAACAACTGGTAGGTTATTGACAGTGTGGTCTAATCAAAGAGATTTTCTTATCCTTTCTTTTATTTCAATTTTCAGTGGTTTTTCTTGTGTTGCATTAAACAACCTACCTAAGTAATGCAGCTTCTTCATCATGTTTTAGGAAACCATTCAATTTGATAGGTAATAATTACAAATTTGCCTGCAGGCTAAATTTTTTGCGAATTGGTTTATTGCTACTGATCTCAGACTCTCTCCCCTCTTTGATATTCAAGCCTTTCAGGCACAGTTATGGGCAGATAATGTTATATTACCTACTTGTATAAAGACTTTTTTTTTCCCCACAGAACCAATCTCCCCACATTTCAGACATTCCTGACAATCCCTCAAAACTTCTTACCCTTCCTGCAATTACACAAATTGGCCAGAAACAGTTCTCTGTAAGTCAGATATCCGGGCCCAGTCTTAGTGCAGTTGTACACAAACCAGCCCTGGCTGAGCTCTGCTTAATCACAGAAAGCAGCACATATCTGAGGAAGACAAAAATCTTTCAGAGATTTTTTTTGGTTTTTTTGTTTTTTGGTTTTTTTTCAAAGTGAATACAATTTCTTCCTCTCCCCAGGTTTTCTCACAATCTGAAATTAAAGAGCAAATTTTACTCTCTGAAAGATGTAGTTGCTGTTGGGGAGTGAAATAAAATAAGCCTCAAAACTGAAAGGCGTGTACTGGAAAAGAAGATAAAGGTTATGTGCGAAGGTTTTCCAGTGGTCTTATGTGATTCATTATGCATGTGATATAAGATTGCAGATAGAAGTTCAACCCTCAACTTCAGAGGTCCTGTGAGAGCATCAGCAAAAGATAACTGATCCATGTTCTGCATATGCACTGAGGGAAAGTGACAGTAATGGCTATGACAAATGGTTATCCAAGGAGACTGTCAAAAACCCTGACTCGGGACCAAAGCCCTACACAACCCTGCAATGTACTCTGTACACATAGGATAAATTAATCTTTATTTAATAAAGTCAGGGAGACAGCTCCACTAACACCTCATTCCTATGTGTCAGTCATTGACCTTTGCAGCAAGCCACAAGCATTGTTAATTAAAAGAAAAAGAGCAGCATAAACATTTAGGAAGAATTCCACTGTGCAGCTCAGGTAGCAGATGTGATGTTCTAGCTCCTGCCACTGTTCCCAGAGCACACATCAGAAATCTCTTGCTAGCAGTGGTGTGCATGTACCTGCAACTTCTGCATTGTACATTATGTCCTGTTCCTTATCTTGCTTGTAGGGTCTCATTGTGCTGTGTTTTGCCTATCCCATTCCTTGTGACTCAGGACGAGCTGGAGTATGATATGTGGAAACCACATCCAGAGAAGACTGATGCATCCCAGATCTTACATTGGTGTGGAGTTGATGTGTAGGAAGGGCATAAATACAGCCAAAGCCCTTCTGACTCCCAGGTCAGACGTAGCCTCCATCCACCTTCCACGGCTTCTTCCCTTCCACCTGTTTTTCCATAGCATGTGCCCCTTCAGCCCTCCTGTTGTTGTTTCTGCCCCTTCATAAACAGTTAGGTGGTGTTTAAATTGTACATGCTGAGCATGACTGCAGTGAAAGAAGGGAGATCCATATACACACACCCTCTTGTATAAAGAACATACTTGTCTTATCCTGCAAGAACCAGGTTAAAATCTGGACACAAGATGTTGCATCACATAAAAATGCAAGAAGCTATATTTTCAAGAGGTGCTGCATAGGTCTCGGGTTTTCATATGTATTTAGCATTTTAAAATTTCAAATTAATAAAATGCTTTAATTTAGCATTAAAGTCAGTCAGAAAAATAATTTCTGTGGTCTCTTATCAAATGTTAATTGTCAGAAAGGCTCTAGCCAGAAAAGATTCTGCATCTCAGTATTTCAGTTTTCTGTTGCATTTCTATTAAAACCAAGTCATGTCTATAGGGCACTAAGGCACTCATTCATGAACTTCTTAAGGAACAAATCCTCTGTTTGAACAAGTGCAAATGAAAAGTTAAATCCTGAAATTCAATTGCATTCTGAGTTTTCACTGCAGGCCACAATGTCCTAATAACCTAAACATTAGAAAATTAGAAAATCTACATGGCAATGTAATCTCCATGGAGAAAGAAAACTCCAAATTCAGCACAAGTGCTTTTCTCTTAATACTGAGCACATCTTATTGGAATTTGTAATCCCCCATTGTAACCCTGTGTTCACTATTTTGACAGAATGAACTGTGTTTTCAAACTATATAATTTTGACATCAAAACAAAACTAATCAGCAACTGCAACAAATAGAAAGCAGATGAAAACCACCATTTGATCCCATAGGGAAGAATGGTCCACTCACTGCTGCTGTGTGGTAAACAATTAAGTGAACAGAGGCAAATTCAGATTTAACCCTCACTTCTCTGCCTTTAATCACAGGCAATTTGAAAATGTTTCAGGCTGAACAGCTGATGGACAGGTTACAGAATGCTTTCGTTAACCCTCAACAATGTCCTCAAACTACATGTTTTCCCAAAGTGAGGTAAGGAAATGAATAGATATTAAAGTAAGGGAACTGAAAGTTATTGTTTTGTAGCAGGAACGGGAAAAGTGTTTTGGATGGAGTAACTGCAAGAAATTTAAAAACTCAGTGTTGCTGTAGAAAATAGACAAGGACTAACTGCACAGTAGCAGCCCCACACATCATGGCAATTTCTCCCTTTTTTTTTTAACCCCCAGGCAGATAGATCAGGTGGAAATAGAGAGTTCTGGAAAGAGAGGTAAACCTGGAGAGATTTCCCAGATTAAAGACTTTTGTTTTAAACTGTTGGAGTCTAAAATGAAGATGTTTTGTTGCTGTTGGGACTGGAGTACAATTCTTTCATATAAGGGCTCCAAAACCAGTGAAGATAATTGTAAATTTGTTCTTGTTCCTTTTTTTTTTTTAAATTTGTAACCCCCAAATCAGTCCAGTGGAAAGGGGCAGAGAGTACTCTAAACTGATGAAGGGAAGGAAGTAAAGGTGCAAAGGACTTGTGACGCAAGAGACCTTAAATGCTTATGTATTTTAATATTTCACTGATTTTTTTGCTGTTGTGTTAATAGCTGGAACTTCAGGTTTGCAATTTAATACAAGAGAAGAATAAAAAAATCAGATCTTAAGACTCAAGCAAACAAAATTCTTCTAAATCTTGGAACATTTAGAAGTAAGACATACAGGAATGAGGGCTTTAATGATCTTTCTATCACTGCTTTTCATATCTAAAGAACAATATTAGAAGTTTTGAGTCTGAGGGGAAGACTGTATTGTCAACCTGCAAAAGGACAGCTTAAGGAAGTTGAGTTGGAGAGAGACCCAGAATACATATTTTCCACCAAAAGTGGAATTCAAATTATTTGTTTATTGTGGAAAATAATGTCAGAACCAGACTTTCTTCATTGGAGGGAATGAGGGAGTAACTCTGCATGAGACAGGACACTGGATAAGGAGCATCTTCCTCCTTCCCACATGTGAATGAATGCCTGTGGTAAACAGGTGCTTTTTGGTGGCAGTTACTTCACTTATTTGAACAATATCAGCTTTGAAACAGCCAAAAAAGGCAGTTCCTGGGGGACCCACCCTCTGCTCAGCATGAAGAGCATGGTTCTCTTCTCCAGGCAGACTCAGTGTTGAGCAACTCCTGCATAAAGACAATTGCAGCTGACCTGCTGTCCAGGGATACCAAGCACTTCATTTCCAAATTAGCTATCTACATAAATACATAAATGTCTCTCTGCTTTTATATTTCAGGAAAAAAAAATAGTTGTATTGGAAAATTGTGAAACAAATGCTATAATCATTTCTGCTCAAGAAGTAACTTCCAGCATTTCAATTTCCTTGGCTGTGGTGATTTGTTTCATGTTCATGTTGCCATCTTTAAAATTTTTATAGGTCTTTGCAACAGGGGAAGTATAACCCCATCATGTGAAAATCCAAACAGAACTGAAACCCTGTACATCTGGTTTATGTCCTGTGGTTTAAATATTCACATACCAGTAAAAGGCTAAATGACCAAAAAAAATCACCGTAATTGCAAAATTTAGCTCTACTTCACCATTCAGACTTTACATAAAGAAATGTAGCAGAAATACCAAGATTTGTCTGAATATGTCAGCCTGTGTGAGGGCACCAGAAGAAAATGAAGGGTTAAAACAATAGGACATAGCACTCGATAACCAAGTACACAGACACACACAGAGCAGTCAGCCTTGTAAACACAGAGAAACGTGTCGCGGTCGGGATGCAGGTCTTCTCATCTCAATGTAAACAAGACAATGGCAATAAGGCTACATCACATGTGACATTCCCACCCCTCTCACACAACCAGAAATCAAGTTGCAGCCAGAAAGACAACCAAAATAAGGTAATGAAGGCAATGGGTAGCAACAGTACCTAAGATTAATGGAAGCCAAGATAAGCAAGGCTCGGAGGCACAAGCTCATCCCATAGTAATTGTCGAGTTCTCAGAGGCACATCAAGTCTGTCCAGAAATGAGTTTTCTTTCCCGAGAGATCTGTTGAGGAAACTGAAATCCTAGTTCTTCATGTTGTTCAGTTTTGATTGTGGGCAGCTTGTCATCATCTGGGTGTAAGTGCAGCCCATGAGACAGTGAGTGAGACTTGTTATTTAAGGTATCTCTTTCCCTTTCTGTACAGTCTTACACAGACTTCTGTTCCATTAATTTACTACAGGATTTCGGGTACTAGAGGCTTGCTCTATTTGAAAGGAAATAAGTGACTAGCTTCCTTTAAAAAGAACCCCAATACAACATCCATTTGTCTGATGCCAGTTGAATACACACTTCAGTGATACACAGCGAGGAGCCTCTGCTGCTGGAGACATTTGTGCTAATTATTTTTCCCCCTTCTTATCAGCAATGGAAGTGAAAAAGAAGTGGAATTGATCTCTTAAGTGCTGTGCCCAAAGAACAACCTTTAAGGAGAAACTACTTTAATTAAAATAAGATGAGCAGCAGCACTTCAGGACAAAACCGCACAGCCATCAAACAGAGCAGTGGCTTCAGGACTGCAGAGTTCACAGTAATTAAGAAGAGAGATGAGCAGCTCCAGTGGGAAGAGACTGAGCAAGGCTTAAGTCACACTGTCACCCACAAAATTATGTCAGTGAGACCCACACACAGTTTAGTCTTGACAAACAAAGCTGACCAGAACTTGAGAGAAAGTTGGTATAGGAACAAGTTTACTCATGGATAAGATGCAGAAGGAAGAGAGAAAGTGATCAAGGAATTAAATTCTCCAGGACTTAGAGGAGAGCTGGAGGGGGGCACAATTAAGAGCATTCAGAAGATAAGTTGTGAAGCTGAGAAGGGCTGAACCATAAAGACAATCTTCTAGATCTCAGGGGAGCGTACAATTGCCAGGCTGGACAGATGATGTCAAGGTGTTTGCCAGTTAAACAAAGGGAGGAAGTGCAGGACCAGAGATGTGTTCATAAAGATCTTCCCAAGGGCTGAGCAGGAGACATCCTGAAGCTTCAGCAACATCTGGCAGCTGGGAAGAAGGCAAGAAGATTAGCTGCTGCCCAGCCAGCTAATATTTGCACAACATACCTCCAGAAAAGGTCAACATTTGAAGCTGTCTGTTACCCAGTAGCTTCCAGCAGAAGTTATTCCAGGTGTACAGATGCCTGAAGGCATTGTCCATCACGGGATTGAGATGAGAGGGAGGCATCCAAAATGAGAAAGCTCATTTAAAGAGAAACATCACCTGACAGCTCAAGAGAGCAATGCATTTCAAGAATAATCTGTGCATATTTGCCACAGGTCTCTTTTCTGCTTAAATGCAAAATCTACTAGGTTGCTCCTATTTTTAAATACAATACAACACAACACAACACAATACAATACAATACAATACAGTGAATATCATACATTCATTGGAGAAACAGATATAAATGTGGAAACCTTGGTAAGAGCAATACAGCACTTATGGCATTAGTTTTTAACTTGATAGCATGTTTAAATTTTAAAACCTATGTCATTTAAAATAAGGAACGGGACAAACATATTTCAAATACTTACTCCCTTTGACATTTTCAATTGTGTCCTTTAAGGGCTTTTAAAAGTCTAGGACTTTTATATCTCAAGTATATTCCAAGCAGAGATGTAAATATACAGAAAAAAAATGGATATTAAATCATGGCAGGTTAAATTATTAAATCATCTCGGTGACAAGACCCAGAAACAAGACTTGGCCCTGCCATCACTCAGAATTAGAACTGATCACTTGCACCAGCAAAAAGATGTATGAAGGCCAAATGGGCACAGTACAAATGTCACCCAAAGGATGCATGGAGCAGCTCTTTATATACAGCTCTGCAAGCACAATAGAAGCATTCAGATCTAGTTACGTGTTTCTCCATGTGAAAATTCAAAGTCTTGGTCTTTATAAGAAACAAAGAAAATATTCTTTCCCTTGAAGCCCTGCTGGAAAGTCCAAACATCTTCAGAATGCAAATAAGCACCACCTTCTGCAGCCTCAACAGACTGGAAAAAATTCTGCTTGTATCTAGGTAACATAAATACAAATAACTGTATGTTAAACTGCGAAAGTGAAAATCACCTTTGTGTATAGAAAAGCCAGGTTCAGGTCACCAGCTGTAAGCAAGACCCCAACAGAAAGATTTGTTCTGTGGGGCTCTGAATGAATGCCGCTTGCCTCAGAAGGTACAGCAGCTCCCAAGGAAGATATGTTATCCCAGCAGGTGTTATTGCAACCTGAGGGCAGTTTTGCATAAACATCTTCCATTTAGGGATTACACCTTCTGCCCTCTACAATGGATGGTGAGACCATCTGGGTCATTTTCTGTGCACCACACCTTTCATTTTAATGGAAATCAGAACGCCCAAGCATTTCAGCTGTGTTGTTTTTTCAAAATGCATTAGTGACATTTGCTGATTGGAGTAGTTCTTGGCTAGTGGCTGAAAGCTAAAAAAGTTCAGTGTGCTCTAATACGTTCTGCTTCACTCTTTTTTCTTTATTTTCTTTATCAAATATGTGCATCCTTAGACTCTGGTGTTAAAGACTGATGTATCAGTAGGCAAATGGAGAGGAAGAGATCAGAGCAATTGCAGCGTTACTGCTTTAGGAACTCACAATTACATAGGTTAAGCCATCACACAAGATGTCCACAGAGTCCCAACAAATTTTTCCTTTATTTCTCTCCCCCCTTCTTTCCTCCTTCCTGATAAATGAGCAGTGAAAGAAGGGACACGTTTATTTCCTAGCTCTGCTGCAAGCCAAGTATGAGGCAAGCAGGAGAGAAAATGTTAAGCATAAGATCTGGGAGTTGTTTTTGTCCAGAAATGTTGATATAACAAGACTGATTTATTTTATAAGTCTTAAAATTTTTCCAAACAAAATATTTTGAAATAACCAACAGAAGGTCCCTGGCATTTCTCATTACATTAAAGTGTCAGTGGCAAACTCTGGATGCTGCTCTTACAGTGCCTCAAACACACCAATCGCCATTCAGCTTGTGCAAAGAACAGTCAGAACACAGCCAGTATCAACACTGGGAAATACAGAAAAAACAAACTAGGATGGGTTATTTTCTCTCTGCTCAGACAAATGAACTCTTTCATGTTCACAGATTGCAAACACCCAATGCAGCAATAACGTTCCCTCATACATTGACAGACTTTTAAAAAGTCAGTGTGGGGTGGGGGCTATTTGGAGGAAAAAAACCCAAAAAGCAAGGCAACAGGAATATCTTGTCTGACAACTCAAATGAAACCCTTTTTCATGCTATCATTCTTGCCTGAGGAGTTTTTCTTCCATCTTGAATATCTGGGAATAGTTGTTCATTGAGGGGCTTTAGCAGTGTTTGCTTTAGGTTCGCACACATCCAGCTCAAGCACCCCAAGTTGCAGCTCCTAAGGAGAAGCCACCTACTCTAGTTTCACTGGGCTGTCAGAGCACCTTTCCTTTGCAGACCCTGCTGATCAGGAGGAGAGCTAAAGCCTTGGGCTTTGCAGAGTTTTGGCAGCAGGTGAGGTCATGAACCTCTCTCCTACCCCTCTTTAACCTCTTAAAAAACCCTCCCAGGCCATGGCCCCTCTGCCCCAGCCTTTCTTTCTTTCACAACTCATGTTCCTTCTCCAACCCTTCTCCATCCCAAGAGACTCCCTCTCTTTCTCTCCCTCTGTCCATAATCACCACTTTCCTCTCTTCCCCACTGCCATGTCTTTACCTTTCACAACTGTGAGTCTTCTCCGTCACCATCACATGGGGCTGCAGGGCTCTGGACCTGGCCTTGCAGACACCTTCTTGCCTAGAACACTTACCATATGAGCAAGGTGCGAGACTGAATTTCATGTGACTGGAAGTCTTTTGGGCTGCCCAAGCCTTTTTTTGGCCTTTTTGTATCTACATTTTGCTCCAAGTCTCAAATGCTGATGTGGAAAAGGTCTCTTGGCACCATGTATGGGCAAAAAGAATGGAAAACTCACAAGAAAAATGCACAAGTTGAAATGGGAGTGCTACGGTATTCTTTTAACAAATGTGTAACTTCTCCCTGATATTTCATGATGCACACTCAGAACAGAGTCCATCAGTATTCCCTTGTCATAATAAAATAGCTGTGCTGTAGCTGACAGGGATGTTTACCCTTCTACAGCAGTAGAGACAAGTCTTTGCTAGTGTAGCTGCTGCAATTACTTTCTTCAGATCAGCAGCTTACAACAATAATTCCAATTAAAGTAAACCTGTGGAAGGTGCAGGGTGCTGGCTCTGCAGGGCATGGCCCTATACCTAGTAACAAAATCTGAACTCAAATAGCTGCAGCACGACAAGCTTTCTCATGCTGTCTTGAGCCTACATCCTTCCTCCTACACCCAGGGGAAATAAAAGGAGCTCAGCTGAGTCTGTGTCTCCATTGTCTCACAGATATGGAGGTCTGTGGTAGAAGTTAACATTGAGGCTTGGGGGCTGAGGGCTCACAGTCCTCCTCCCAGCCTGTGATGACAAATGCCAGCTCAGCCACAGTTCACTGTTTGCATCAAATGCAGCTCAAAGGAGGCATTTGTACAAGGAGAAAGAAGCAGTTATACCTTGGATAAGCACTTCCCTTTATTTTTCTCTCTTTTCTTATTTTTTTAATGGATGTAAGCCTTTCTTTGGTGACACCAGACACAGAGAAGCTGGAGAGGAAAACGAGCTTCAGGAGAGGAAGCCAATCTATATATGTAAATGGATCATCAATGCCATCTCTGTTAATAATTTAAATAATTACAAGCTGGAGAGGCATTTTGCTTTTTATGCTTGTCTTTTCCATGAGGACAGAATGATGTGGATTACCCTCACTTGCTCAGTCCAAATGTCACCTCACAGCTGGAAAAAATACAACTACTTTTGTGGCTGACTTGTTAGAGCCAATGACCTGAAGGGTACCTCCATCAGTGGCTCATCCTCCATCAGCCACTCTTCTTTCACCTCCACTGCAAGTCAACTGGCAGACAAATGCACATTGCTTTTTGAATCTTCTATGACCAGTTTCATACCATACTGGTATACCATTGGCTGAATATCATATAGTAGAAGAGCAGGCATTTTATTTCTATTTTAGTTTTTTTTAATATCGCCAGTTGCAATGGAGTGGGGCTGGAATCTGACGTTCATGCAGAAACTGAAAGAAACTCCTGTTCAAATATTCGGTGACCGGAAGCTTCCACGTTGAGGCTAGGAGTCTCTTTGGCTGGACTACAGCAGCAACAAAGCTGCAAGATGTTTGTATGCAAGGTCAGTGAGTAGGCAGAGGAGCCACGCTAGAGGCCAGACTGGGAGGGAGAGACAGGATAGCTAAGGATCTTGAAGCTGTGAATGAATTCATTTAGGTCAGTGATTCAGAAGGGAGTGTGACTAACTTCGACCAAAAAGGTAAAGGTGAGCTTAGCAGTTGTTTTGGCCACATGGAGATTGGTGGATTTGGTGATTTGGGGAAAAAGATTGTCAGACAAACTGGATAACAGAGGACAGGTAGTAGGAAGCTAAGTGCTATCCTCTTCTTTCAATATATACACTGGTTTCACTTTAAATCCCTGTTTCCTTCTGTTGTGTGTTGTCTTAAAGCTCAAGACTAAAATAAAGACGCAAATTTTACATTTTCCAAATTCTTTGCTGGCTGGTGTAGCAGTACACACCATCCAAAGAGGTTGTGTCACCCAAGGATGCAAAGTCAAAGCAGGTCCTGCAGCATCAAGGTTCCTTGTCAACTTAGTTATTAAATCAATCCTGCTGCAACAGTTTTAAATGAACAAAATTGTGGGTACTGTTTTGTGGGTACTCTCCTTTCTGTTTAATGACAGTGTAGGCTCACAGATAACATATGGAGACATAAAGGCTCACGAAATTTACTCCGATGGCTGCATACATGTGTGACCTACATAACATCTGGAAATCTGTGTAATGCCAAAAACTACATTAGATAGTTCAAGCCACAGCTCACAGTGAGTCACATAATGAGGTTCTTCAGATTATTGTGGTGACTGACCCATTCCCTTCCCCCCTTTCACTTAGGAAGTTCATTTAGGCAAGCAGTCATTTTAAGAACGTGCAAACCCTGACTGCTGGTTTCTATGGATCTGGCAAGCAGCCAGGCTTCTGGGATGCTGTCTACTATAGGCAGTGGGAAGTTAAATATGCATGCCCTCACATAACATTGATCCATGGTTCCACAGGCATTCTGCACCTGTAGAAATCCCAGCCCAGCAATTCTGCATGCAAAGTGTCTCTGGCATTGTCTTCAAATCACTTAGTGCTTCAGTGCTCAGTGATCAGGTAAACTCAGCACATGTTCATTATCTTTCTCTGCTTTGGTAAGATCTAGAATAAAAAAAGTCATTATTTAACCATGGTAAATCCAGTATTTTGCTCTTGACAAGCATGTACATATTGCACATGGGAAAGAGGAGCTGATTTCATACAGAAAACTCTGCAGCTATGTTAAAATCTGATGAGTTCGCTGCTATCAAGATGTGGGGAATAAAACACAGTAGTTAGTATAAATAATGTATTTAGCAGTAAGGAATTAATAATGCATTATTAAGATCAGGGTAGCACTAGGCAATTGCCAGAGGACATAATACACAATAAGGAGTCAAAAAAAAAAAGTCAACTATAGCTCAAGGTTATAAATCAGAACCTAAGTAGAATAAAATTTATAAATCCAATAAAAACAGCTTCACCTACTCTCAACCTACAAATATTTGTATAGTATGTAGGATTGACAATATCTGTATTCTTAAAGAGATTCCATAACATTAGACTATTCATAAAGGGCCAAATTCTGACCTCATGAATACCAGAGGAACTTGGGGCATAATTTTCAATTAAAAATGGAACTTCTAGGATAAGAAAAAAAAATACCCCCAAATAATAGCAAATGTATGGTTTTACAGCAGAAAGGACTGCACAGAATGCTGACTTTTCACTTCAGACCTCAAGATTTTCTTTGAGCCAGTTCCTTTCCTCCACCTTGTTGCTGTATCAGCAGTGGTAGCAGGGGCTCTTCCTCATGGAGGGATATGCCTCTGTGAGAGGAAGCACAATGGTAGTGATCCCTCCCTGCACCCAGCCAAGTGACCTCAGTGGGATCACTGGGCACCTGTGGTGTTTTCTAAGGCTGTGGAAGATGCTCTGTGCCACCCAACCAGTGATGTGGCCTGAAGGAACACTGTGGGCCTTTTAGTGAAACTGAAATACCAATTGAAGTGCAAGTTATTTGAGGGCTACCGCTGGCTTTTTGTAGCCAATTTGTAGGGTTTTGTCTCCTGTTGGTGGCTTACAGCCAGTCCATGACTAATCACTGATTAGTGATCCCAGCCCTGTAGAATTAATATCTTCCATATAGCAGGATTTTTAACAATAAATACCACACTGCATGAGCCTGCATTTCAAATTTGAGGAAAAGGATGGCAAAGACAATGCTCTACTCCAATATTATTATTGCTACATTGCTGGCATTTGGTATCCACTTTGCAGCTGCTCTGGGAACTGGTCTGTGGCTGTGCAAGCAGAGGTGTTCCCTTTCACAAAGGTTTGGCTTATTCCTTGTTTATTTGACAATTGTTTATAATTGCAGAGCAGACATAACAAAACAACTTTTCTAACTGTAAAAGCACAAGCTTCCTTGTTTGTATGCCACAACATATTGCTGCTAAGCATTCAGCTTTGGGTTTGTAATGTTTTGGAGAACTAGTTCTAAATAAACAAAAACAAAGGGAGACTGTCAGCTTTAAGCTGATTGAGTGTCCTTCAGTGTTAAAACGTGTTTGATTTAAGAACAGAAAGATTCATTAATGCCTATTTATGATCTATTTTTAGGGTAATTCCACGCAATTACTATTCATATGACTCAAGCACCCAGGCTGAATTCTAGCCAGGCAATAAAAGGATAATTTTGTAATGCCAGAGAGTCTCTCGAGAAGATTTGGAGGAAAAGGCAAATCAGCTCTTAATATGATAAAGCTGTGCATGCTAACTCAGTTTCTGGAGCTCTCTATAACATAGGAAACATTCACAGAGGAATATCAAACATCAACCAGCCCAGGTGTGCATCACCGCTGGCTTTGTAACATCTGGGCTCTGTGCAGTTGCAGTGCAGGAAGCAGCTGGAAATGAGCTCACCACTCTCCATTCCCTTTTATACTCCCAGCAATGAAGTTATGTGAGAAATACTGATGCAAGTTTCCCAGGGAGACACCAGGCAAAGAGGGATGGAGAGGTGCCTATGCTGGAAAACACTCTTAGAAGTAAATTAACACATGTTCACAAAATCCCTTGCTCTCACACACCAAAGATCTTCCTTTCCTCTACACGTGAACTTTCAATGACTCAAAGTCTTATTTTCTTTCTTATCCTGATTTTGCTCCTCCTGACACTCCTTTCCCCTCAATGCCTAAATTTTTTCTCAATCCTTTCTTTTCAGGACTCAGCTGGGCATAGTGTTACAGTGCAGGTCAGAGCAGCTGGGAGGGAGGGCTGGGCAAGGCAGCTGCAGGCACTCTGCCAGAGAAACCCTTCAACATCATGCACTTGTCAGATTAATTCTACACTGATTAACCTCCCCAGATTAATTCTAGACTAATTAATAATTTCTGGAAGGCAGTGGAGAGAATGCTTTTGTCTCCAAATGAGAGCAGTGACTACCAGGCTGATAGCCTGATTCCCTAAGCTAGCCCTAGGGAAAGGTTAGATATGAGTATGCAGGAGTCCTCTTATCCTTCTGGACCAGTGCTCTGGGGCCAGGCAAGATACTTGAGGATGCCTAATAGCATCTGTTCTTAGACACCTTGGAAAGAGTTCTAGGTTAACCACCTCACAAGGGAAAGAAGTCCTCAGCACAGCAAAAAATTATTCCCTGCATTCAAGATTTACACTTCTGAAAAATCATTTTAGGCTAAGACAGCAGAAAGGAAACAGTCAAGAAACCAATAACCCTGCTTTCATAAAGCATTTATTTTTTTTATTTGAAAACATTATACAGGCATTACATTGCCACAGCCAGTCCATATAGGTGCATGCAAATATCAAAATGGAGAAAGGTTTATTCAGCTTCTCAATGCAGGATTTGGGGTTGGGATTTTGTTTGCCTGGTTTTGGTTTTGGTTCATACTTCCATCTGTGTGTCAAGATTAGTGTGCTTTATTATGGCATTTAACAATAAAATCCTACCCATGGGGTAAAATTTATATTTGTAGCTAGCTTAGGAATACCAAATGGTTTCAAAAAAAAAAAAAAAAAAGGAAAGAAAACGATACTACACGCTTGTCAAAATGTTAATAGCACAAGTTAGCAATCTCTACACTATACATTGAAACTTCTTCTTATGACACAGTGGTGCAAAATTTTCAATTGCTCGGTCTATCATTGTGTGTTTCAAAACTTTATAGCTGGAACAAAGACAAGTCTGTCTCCCAGTGAAGGTTTTCATCTGGTAGCAGAAAATTACATCAGTCTTGCTAAGGGCTGCCCAGGGCCAGCAGTACGAGAGAGTTTCGGTTTGTTCAGGCAAGGAGCTATGCAGAGCTAGAGACGTCCTACGCAACACGGAGAGTAGCTGCCGTTAGATAGCTGAGCCTTTGCTGGTGCGCACTGAGGGCTCCGACTGCAGAACACAAGCAGGTAGAAGGAGTGTTTTCCTTCACTAGACCTCAGTTTTTCAATCAACACAGTCATTTGTAAAGCTATACTACTGTTTTCCTTCGAGGTCCATCCAGGACTAGCGTACTGGTGCTAATCCAAGCATCCACCTTGTTTATCAGGAAACAGCCAGTGAAGCAGCCCCTGTTTGCACATCAAACTCCTCCTGCACGGGTAGCACAGGGGATGGTGGCTGGTTGCACAGTGCACACTGAAACATTCATAACTTATTCCTGTACAGCAGAGCCTGTTAGAATAGCCTGGTAAAATTGCTCCAGGTGGCACCTCTCAGCCACCCGTGGATCGCAACCCCTTGTAAGGAGAAACTCCCAGCCTCATGACCTGGCTGGGAGCTGCCTCCTGCCCAGCTGTTTTACAGAAGACTCTAACAAACATCAACAAGTTAGTGTCAGAAAAATGAGGAGGGGGAGGCTGAAGGACTACAAACATTTGGCTTAAAAATAAATACTAATAAGAAATTAATCAAAACAGTTATGCAAAAGGAAGGAACTGTAAACATGAAATAGACACGCACACAATCCTCAAGGTTCTCAGACCAACATGGGGACTAATGTTCAGAGAAAGGTATTTAATTGGTACAAAAGGTAGCAAAAAAGACTGAGATGACAGATGCCCAGCAGTGTGCTTCTGGGTACCTGAGGGAGCCATGATTGTAGTTAGACCCCCTTCTCCTGGGGAATGTACAAAATCTACCTTAAGTTGAGGCTCTCACAGGGCTTGACCCAAGGATCTTACCCTGAAGTGTCAGGTAATCTTTCTTGTGTGTTTTTTATTTTTTTGATTTAGACTTTCCTTAATATCCCCAGGATACAGACTGTTTTTCTGCAGGAATCCAGTGTTTTTTTTTGTTTTGTGTTTTTTTAATCCTCAATAGTTTAAGGAAAAAAAGTTTGGAAACATGAGTGCTAAAAGAGATTAAAAAAACAGAAGGCAGGGGAAAAAAATCATACATTTGTTAGTTTAGTACCAAGGCATCTTAACCAAAGCTTTTGGGCCAGTTTTGGGCATGATTTGGCAATACTGCAGACCCTTCCCTCAGGTGCAGCAGGATCATGGCAGACAGCCTAAACACAGCGGGAAAGAAATCACCTCTTCTCCACAGTAAGAATAAGATACAGCATAGTTCTGCTGTTCAAGAGCATTTTGGTATCTGCCACTTCATGTATATTACACATATACACACTTCTCTCAGTCTGCTTCGGGGAAGTTCCTTCTGTATTAAAGCAGAACAGGACTATAAAAAATGAATATTACCGCAGCAGAAATTCATCCTGCTTGGTTGAACTGTGTGACCTTTCTAATCTCCAGTGTATAGATTGATCTTTCCCTTCTTTTTAAAATAGAAATAGGTAAGCTGTATTTTTCAAACATGAAGGCCTACATTTTTGCTTGAAACAGTCTTTTTCAGCAGAATAACATTCAAATCAAATTCATCTTCTGTGCCCACAAGCAAAATATTCATCAGCCATGCTGTAAACTCCATTTTCAAATACAGTGAATGTATACACACTTTTACAGCACTATTATGTACTTCTTAAATTCCTTCTTTCTGAAGATCCTGAAGCATTTTAAAATAACTTGGTCCCATAGCACCCCTGTGAGGTAGGTAAAATGTCATTATTCCCGTATATACCGATTGGGAAACTCAGCCACACAGAAGGTAAGTCATGCCCAAGGATTCATGCAAAGATGTGGCAGATCAGTGAATAAAACCAAGTTCTCCTAGGTCCCTCACCTGTTGTTAGACACAGGAACACCTCTTCTTCCTTAATTTTAAATTAAAATAGATAAAGGATACTGAAATAAGGATTTCCTTGTATTGGGCTCTCAGAAGAGCAAACACACAGGCAAAGATGGATTTTTTCATGGTGGTGACTAAGATTTTCCCCCATTCTGATAAGGCTTGTGAGGCAGAAGTACAGTTGTATACAGAAGTGTGGAGCACACCCTCACTATTTTCACACATCCCCAGGAATGTAAGAAAACTGCTGAATTCTTCTGCTTCACAGTTAATGAAAAATAATTGGCTGCACCCTGCCAGTAAAATGAACACCAGCAGATGGTCCAGTCTTTCTGCTCGTGAATTCCTCACTTAATCTTCCTGATTTTTACAATTTGTGGGTTTTGGTGAAAAAACTGACACATTTCTAAATAGCTATTGTTAGAATAATGAACCACAGGAGACTAAGCAAACTGGAACAGCAGAAGGCGCCCTCGATGCACTGAGTATCTAAAATAAGTGCCCTGATCCACATGATATGTCATCTTTCCATGGAGAGGTACAATACTTAGGAAACTAGAAAATGCATTTTTCTTTCTACAGGTTAAAATTTAAAAAGTAAGAAATCTGTATTGAGTCACGACTACAGAGAAACTGACTCCCTGTCACCTGATGCAGAACCTCGGCCACTAGGAAATCTGCCATGGATCATAGAGAGGTCAATGCTTGAGTACTTCATTTCTGCAAATATAGAAAGGCTAAAATGCTCACCTTATACCTATTCCTAGAATAGAGACGGAAATTTTAAGTTGTCCCTTCTCTGGATTCATGGATCAGATTACCTAGAAAGGGCAACTAGACAGATAGCACAGATGAACTCATTTTATTTCCCTCACCAAATCCAAGGTGCTAGCAAAAATGTGTCAGGCTGTTGCTACCATGACTAACCCATCCGCTTTGTGCAAACAAACAAATCTTAGAGAGAAATTAACAGTGACTGCACAAAGTGTATTTGCTGTAAAAAGGCGTTTTTTCCACAACTGGTGTGGCTTAGGCATAATACCACTCTGTGTGTAAAACACCCTTCTGTGAATTTCTTTTTTGTAATTTCATATTATACATTGAATACCATCCACAGGTAGTTTGACACTAACTGATTCATACACAGTAGTTTGTGTTGAAAACATGCCACTCATTTCGTAAACAAGGGACTGGCATCTCCTTGCAAGGAACACCCTGGAACAATTAATTTGTGTTTTTATGAGCTTTCCTTGTTTGCTACCTTGCAGCTCACCAGTGTAACTGCACCTGGTAAATACCTTTCTCTATGTACAATACAGAGATAATGGATATACGAGCTCCATTGTCAGTAGGCGATCAACAGCCGTGGGTTTAAGCAACTCTAACGTGGGGCTCCTCTTCTGTCTCCTGCCCCAGGCTGGTGTATGTCACCGAAGGCTCCATCTGGCCGGTGGCTGGCAGGTCTACAACAGGTCCGGAAGGGTTTCGAAACTGCTTGTACACCCGAGGATATGGAAAAAATACACCCGAGGATCCTGGGCTACGTACGTGGATGTGGAGGAGTAGAGCATCAGCCCAACAAGGATAGTGAAGAATGACAACAAGTAAAGTCCTGAAAACTGAGCAGAAATAACAGTAGAGTCATTAGACACAGCGCCAATTACCCTGAGTTCATGAAGACCCACGGACAGGGGTAGTGACAGATCCTTGTTTTGGCATGCACTGCACAGAACAAACTCCCTATCATTTGGATGTTGAATTTTTATGGGAATGACTCTTTGAAGGTTGATTTACTCCCATCAATGTCCCTGTCCTCCATAACCAAGAGCTAATTGGTGCTTCCCCTGAGCCAGGCATGTCAAGTATTGACCGCTGGGACTTGGGAAAGCTGAGTTTTGGTCACTGATCCAAAACTGATTTTTTTCATGCTTTTTGATAAGCCAGCTACTCCTCCGAATCCATGTTTCTCCAGCTCCAGTGTGAGGTACCTTCATCTACAGTTGTCAGACAGGCAGCGGACAAATCTGAAGTTAGTTACAGCTAAACTACATGTCTGTGAAGCTAACATGCTATTGGAAATATAAAAATATAATTAATTAATAATTTCAATAACAATTTAAAACATAAATATATACATCTATATATACTTAAAGATATATTTTTAAAAAGGCACTTAAAAACTACCCCATCTGCAGCTTCTCTTGCTTGTGAACAGAAAGGAGGTGCTAGAAGATCCAGTGTGAGTTTGGACAGGATGAACTTCAGCTGTGAACCGTGCTCTGGGTCAACATCATGAGGTTTGAAAGTACACAGAGAGGGCAGTTAACTGAAAGCTCAAGTACACATATTTTGGCACACAGCTTCACTAGATCAGAGGTCAGCCTGAATTTTTTGACATATACAGACTCATGTCTGAACTAAAAATACAACACAAAGAACATTTTTGGCAACCTGTTAGCCCTTGCAGATAAAGCTAAAGGCAAAGACAGGGTTTCAAAAGCACAGACCATTGGGTACTAGCTTTAGATACTGGGTTCTGGCTATTGGGGACACAAAAATGGCATTAAGCCCATATGACTTGTCTGCTGATCCTAGACTACCAGTTATTTCTTCATGCATGTTGTGTGTGGGAAACCATGAAAGACAAATTGCAAAGCCACCTTGTTGGTGATATAAATGATTTGTATTCAGTGGAACTTCCAGAAGTGCCTGTATTCTGCAGCTGTCAGGAGTCTGTACCTGAACACCATCAACTACCTGCAACATGCTATTAGGTGCTCCGTGAGGTACTTCACAATTTTATGTAAAGGCGTCTGCAAGTCTGTTTGTTAATCCTGACTGACTCTGCCTTGATGGATGCTCCATTTGTTTCCTCTGGATCACTTTAGCACAGCACAAAATGGACAGAATGGACTATATTATATTGGAAGTTTTTGAGCAGTTCTTCTTTTTATGCTTAAAGAAATTATCATTGTGGAGAAAACAAATTTTACTTAAGCTAAATTTGTAGTGGTGTTAATTTGTTACTATTTCATAAACCTACAAAACCTGCATCCAACTTCCTGCCTGAGGAAGCATGTGGCCTTTTTGCAGAATCCTCAGTATCTCTGAAAACTTTGGACATATAACCCATGGTGGTACATCTGTGTGCGTGTTTCCCACACCCAGTATGCATGTTTAACAGGGAAAGTACCATAACGAGGACAGTTTTTAAAGCATGTCAGAAAGATTAGAGGGTAGGAAGAGTTTTGCTTTTCATCAGCTTTTAATTGTTTTTTCCATGTATGTCACCAGGTCCTCACGTGTTGTCTGGCGGCACAATTTGATGAAACCACCCAGCTGTGCCACCAGTCACAGAGACAGTGACAAGCCTCACCCTGCGCTGATGAAGGATTTCTTCCATGTGACACTGCTCTGATAGGGCTGCTTAAGCTTAGATCTCCCCCACGTGGCAATCAAACACAAATCAAACACAAAGTT
This sequence comes from Corvus hawaiiensis, assembly GCF_020740725.1. NCBI lineage: Eukaryota > Metazoa > Chordata > Aves > Passeriformes > Corvidae > Corvus > Corvus hawaiiensis. Next base: position 51,327,569 of record NC_063215.1, on the reverse strand, counting down.
AATAATTTCAAAGCAACTTCTGGTTGATTTTTCTCCCTCCATTTTCTGTACAATTTTGTTCTCAGCACTTTCTTCCCCACTTTCACTTTGCATTTGACCTTGAGTATCACTTGGCAACAGTGAAGTTGACTATGTTCAAGCAAATCTCAGGAGCCAAATGCATCTAGTTTCCCATCCCTGGTTTCCCACTGTCCCTCATTCCCACCTTATGCTTGAATTTCTCACCCTAGCCAGCCAATTGGCTTGGCCCACTGCATAGCCAGAGTGCCAGCCAGATTTGTGATTGCTTTGTGTCCTGCTGTGAGGAATCTGTGGGACTTCCAGCAGCTAAATGTGCTCTTTTTCTTGTTCTAGGAGCTGCCCAGACAAAATAAATTCATTTTTGCTTTAGTTCATGGCTCCAGCTCTACCATTTTCCTCTCCTCCTGGCCATACCTCTCATTCCTCTCTCAGGGGCTTCCTGCCAGTGGGCTCTTTTGACAGATAATATTCTTTCCATGGTAGTGTCCTCCCTAGTGGCAGCTCTCCAGCCTGGGAGAAATGGTTTGGGCATAGCTTGGGGAAATCTAAACAAAGGTCTGTGAATCATTTGTCTTTGGTATCTGTGCACAGCTAATGCAAAGAGACCTGGACTCTGACAGTCCTATGACAATTCCTTCATTTTTACCTTCCTTAGAAACAAGGTTCAGGCTGAATTTGTTTGTGCAGCAGCTCTCTGCAGCACTGAAGTAGAAGGGTAGTTAGTGAGGTTAACACAGAAATACATACTGAAGTATATGACAAATCCCTGGTTTTTGTCAATACCCTGTCAGACTGATCCAAACCCCTTTGAAATAAATGGGTATTTGCCTCCTATTAGAACAGCAGTGAATCCAGCAGTGCGATGGGAAGATGCAGACTTAGTTCCCCAAAAAGAAAATTTGTTGTTCACTGTATTGTGTTACTCAGACTCCAGCTGAAATCCACAATTTATGGAAGATTTCCAGGCACACTCTACTGCTATGTAGGTCCTGGAGGTTTTTTTTATCTTGAGCTGCAAACCTCATCTACTGAGATTTGCTATTAATAGACAGGAAAACAAAACACATTCAAAACCAGCAGAAAGAGCTATTCCTAAGGAATGAAGTGAGGGAAGATCACTTTTCATTGCTGCTCTGTGGAACTGCAGTTCCAAACTGTAGGTTCTTGGGAAGTGTGTAATTCCTCTATCTGCCTAAAAAGCTACTTGAGAATGATACTGTGCTCATTTTACTGAATGATCTCTTTTTACAGAAACATATTTCCTCTAAGAAAAATTATTTTTTAAATATCCAGATTTGTATGCCTCTCCAAATCCTTCTTCCCTCCCTGCTAAGCAGGATAACTGTAAGTTGTTCAAGGAGTAACATGGTCAGAAACTGGTTAGCTCAGATTAGCGAATGAGTGTCACACACCTTCAACAGACTGAAAATCAACTCTTGTTTCTATATCATTAAACAGTTTTACTATGGATTTTGTCTCTACATGTAGGTACCTATGTAAATAAACTTCCTTATCCATGAAGCTTATGGAGAGACCAGATGACTTTGTGGTGGGGTCAATTATCTAACACTCTTGAGTCCCTAGGTTTGATTTTCAAGTTGTGAATTTCTTTTGTGAACCACAATGATTTTAGATGATCTTCAGTTTCTTACCCATTTAAAAGAGATAATAACACTTGGTTACTGAATAAATATGAGTTTACAGAATAAAAATGGGGAACAGGGATATCACCCTCTGAGGAGAAGGCAGAGATCTCCTTTGCAGGGAAAGTGCCTTACTTACAACAACATTTCAGATTTCATCACTGACATGAAAAGCATCTGCCAAAGCTTTTTTGAGCAGTCAAATAAAATAGTTAAATCAGCCCTACAGATCTCACCATGTCTGCTCTGCTCTGACATCTGGGTGTCTATAAATGATTCCCCAATCAATACTGTTCAATATGGATCATACAATGATATTCACAAATGTTTAAAAATTATGAAAACACAAAAAATATAGTATTTTTGTTGCAAGTGAATCAAAATTACGAGTAAGTCAAGCATCACAAGGTTTCTAAAATAAAGAAGATGAGTGTAAAGGCACCTGAAAATTCAGGATTTTTAAAAATCCAGAATGAACTATTAAACCTTTCAAAATTTACTCCCTACTAGTTTTTATCCTCTACTTTTTATTGTCTGTCCATGTGAAACCTGTCTTTCACATATCCTTAAATCACTATGGGCAAAACACTTCTACTATTTCCTCTTGAGACTCTTATGCTTTAAAGTAATCTGCTTGGAAAGGTGGGAGGAAAGGAAGCTTCTTGATGGGGAAACAAGAGTGCATCTGATTTCGTTGTCTTGAACAGTGATTAGACAGTAACAGAAGAAGAAAAAAAATAGAAAGAAAGACTGTTTAGAAGGTAGTAGATTCATGCCTGGCTCTAGAGAGAGTGAGCCATTCTTCAGTACACAGGCCATGAATTTAGAAGGGAAAGCCCAAAAAAGGCATGGAAGGAACCACATCTAGGGAAGGCTGTGCCGACTGACTGACTCCTGCTGAGGGAATCAGCAGACAAGTAGTTCTGACTGTTACAGATGTCCATGTCCATGTTACCACTGACACCAGGGCAAAACAGTATCCTAAGTGACATAATGAGACAGATGTGAATCCGCAGAAAAGCCCACACAGACAAAAGAATTCAACAATTTGCTAATTTTGGGTTTTCGCTCAGCCGTTATGATAATGATCATGAACATTATTATAACAGTTATGAAAATGCAAATTCTGTTTTACTCAGTCCATTGAACTGGAAATAGTTGCAGGAGAAGACTATTTGAGCTGCAGCACTCCAGCACTCCATTTGTATTTCAGAACAGCAGCCACAGACTGAATCTCTTGGTAGGTAGTACGAACCCTAGCTCCTAGCCTATGGCAACCCAACTGTGCTTTTTAAGTCTTTCAAAAGGTTTTTTTCTTAAAGTACTAACTGAAAATTTATAATTGCCATGTTTCACATATTCAGTGATAAAGTATGAAATGGAATAACTACCTTTTTCTCTACCTCATCAGGCAGTTCTCCACATTTTGGCATAAATGGATAAAGAAATCAGGTCCATTAGCTCAAGTTTTAAATCTCAGAGAAAAGTGACCTCCTCAGAATCACACTGATGAAGAGGGGGAAAAATGTACTTAGCAGGTGGAATTCATCAGTTCCATATTTCTCCTGATACCATCCATGCTCTCTAGAGAGGCAGTTCCCACCACCTTCTTCCTTCCCATCAGTGGGTCTGTGCAATACAGTGAACTCTGCTTTCCAGACTAATTCAGTTTGTAGCATATGCTGCACAGCCCATCAAAGCTAAGGCCAATAGGTGTTCTTTCACCAACTTATGGCTTTTTCCCCTGGGTGATTTCACACATGAATACCTGAGCAGGCTGAGTGAAGGGAGTTGAAACCAAATTTCTCTCATTATCTTTTATATAGCAAACAGACATTTCCACTCTGTTTGATAAATTGATTGAGAGGCTGAGCTTCTTTCCACAATTTTCTATTTTTGTCTCCAATATAGCAAATGAAGCTCACCGTGACCTAGTGCAAAGTTGCACTGTGGGATGCACACACTCTCCAGCCAGCAGCAGTACCAGAAGGCTGAGGCAGGGCTCTGAGAGCTAGGAGTTCACACAGTGCTTTCACTTGCATGGCTGGATGCTACAGCCATATTACTTTATTAATAGTAACAGGAGCCAGCATCCTAGTCATAGCTCACTGTGCTCTTTGATGACTGCCTTGGATCACACCCACGAGGATGTGACTGACTCTGTCTTAGATCAGCACTGTGACTTAAACTACTGCTGACTATTTTTGTCCCAGCCTACAAGGAAGATATCTCTTTAGGATTCAGGGCTTGATCTGCTTATCAACAGAAACCAAAGCATCCCCCAAGAGTGAAACACCGTACTTTGTAACACCAAATGGCATCACACACCAGAAGGGCTGCTGTGAGTTTTCCAGACTGCATTGAAACAGATAAAAAAAATTCACCTGAACCTTTATGTATCCTGCCAGATCTCTCAGTTTTAAAGAGATCTCCAAAGGGACCCAAACCACTGAGATATGGTTTAGTGTGCCTTCCCTGCTCACCAACTGCAGAAGCTGGAATACTTGAGCAGAAGTGTTGGTTCTCTTGCTGAGAAGGACACCAAGGGGTGCTGGATAGCTTCAGTAATGATGATAACTTCTGGGCAGCAAGTCTGTCCACTACCATAGGATTGCATTATCTTCCCAATTTAATGACCTCCAGCTATTTCTCAGGCAAACCATGAAGATAAAGTCTTAAATGATGACTTAAAGTCCTATCTTGCCCTCTGAACACAGCTGGGATGAAAAGTGAAGTGTGTAGCCTGAGCAACAGTGAAAAACCTGACACTGCCCTCCTTGCCATTTAGTGAAAACAAAGAAGTCAAAGGAAGTTTTTCCTGTCATTTCATGCATGGCAGAAAGGCCATACTTCTCAATTCCTGATGCTTGCTTGCACCCTCAATATGACCTAACTCAGATGAAATGCTGTCCATTACTATGGCTTATGCTGAATTGCAAATGTTGCATAGAAACCATGATGAGAAGATGACACATTTTCTGTATTTGCAAGTTGATTCTGCTCTACTGCTTGCTTGTTTTACTCCATGTAAGACATACTGATCAATGCTTTCTGTCATACAGCAGCACCCTCTCTTCCAGTTCTTGCATGATATTTACTGGTGAGCACAGTTCAATTGGTAAAACGGTAGTCAGTGGGAAATTCCTAAGCTTTCTTACCTTTTAGATGCTGAGGTTATCTACAAGGGAGAAAAATGAGGAAGGTTTACTGGAAAACTGTCACCACAAATTCTGTTAAAATTTAGGAAACGTAATAGATTTCCTGGAATTCATTGGTGGAACGAAACAAACTTATGGAGAAAACTGATAGCATTGGGAAAAATCTCTGAGCTTGACATAGGCAGCTGTAAGGCAAATACTGATTTTGCACAAAGCTGCATGATTTCATGCTTCTCAAATGCTATAATTAGAAAAAATTAATGATAGCCTGTCCTTTCTAAATACATGCCTGCTAGGGCAAAATGTTTGTGGGAAATGGCTTATCTTCCTTTCCTGAGTGCTGGGAGGGATGGGAGTGCTGCTTTCTCTTCTGTTTCCCTTTGTTGCCTCTGCCGTAAGATGTAGAGAAAAAACGAGCCTGTGTTCAGTACCCCTGCGGTACCAGCAGTCTGTCTAATTAAAAAGTGCAAGGTAGAATGAGTCCTGCAATCTGTTTTAGTCTCATCTGTGTAGGAAAGAGATTTTTATGTGAAGTTAAAACACTTTTATTACATTGCTCTAATTTCCTGTGAGCATCCTTACTGTGGCGTAAGGGGGCTTCATTTCTTGTTATTTTATATCAATTACTTGGCAAGAAAGTGGTAAAGGACATATCCTTTAGGATGATCTTAATAGAAAAAGGAGGAGCACAAAAGAAAAGCTTGTAAAATCAATTTCCCCTCCCCACTTTTACCTTTCAATATTCTTTGTTGGTTTGCCCTACCAGCTGCCAGCTGCCATGTGTGTTTTTGGGTTTGTGTGCAAGTATTTAATATATTAGCAGCTGTCTGCTGTAATTGATTCTCTATTACTGTACATGAGGCTAATTGTGCTCAGTGTGCTCAGAACCAAGGTTACAATAACTGATTCATCTTGGATTCTTTTTTCACATTTTTCTGCTGAATCTAACAATATATTCCTGTAGAAATTCCCTCCCAGATGGTGTCCTTTTCTCCTGGCAATACAAATGGGGAGCACTCCTACCCTGAGAAACAAGGACTATGCAGCTGCAGTTATCACCATGAGTGACCATGCCAGCTGTCTGGAGGGAGTGTGACATGGCTGTTTCACGTCAGGGTTCTCTGTAGTGTAACACATTTGCTGCTGGCAACAAGAGGCCAAACTTCAGGAGCTCCAAGAGCTCTCAATTGAGTCAACTCCCAAGGCAGGCACATGAGGCAATCAGAATGGAGAGCGTGTCCTAAACTGTCAAATCCAACCCCCATTATTGCTTACAATCAGATCCCATATTCCATCTGGCAAATCCTTCTCATGCAAGCATTATTAGGGCTTTTTTTCACTTCCCACTAACCTATTTGAAATTGTTCTGGAACCTCCCTGCTATGATACCCAAAAAATCCCCCCTAATTTCTACACATTCTCAGTTTCCGCCCATATGTTCTTGTATCATTAGATCACATAATTCTCATTTTCTCCCTGTGAATTTGCAGATTAATTCATACATGTTAAGGTTCCATAGTCCCTTCCAACCTGTCAAAGCTATGTTACATACAATAAAGATTTTTTGGGGATCTGCATATTCAGTACATTGTTAGCAGACACATGGTTGCTCTGTCAAGGCTTTGCAGCAGATAAGAGAAACAGCCCTATTTGGTGCTCTTGAGCTGACAGAAAAAAAAATCTATAGCTACAGCTAGCAAAGTGCTGTCCCTGAGATGCTAAGTTGTCCTGTCCTATGGCATTAGCACTTCTCCATCAATACCAGAAATACCTAGACAGACTCATTTGGAAACAGCTTTGTCACAACCGTGCTCAAATTCTTCCCATCTGTTGCCACAGACACTGCCTCGCACTCTGTGCTTCACAGCATTTCTCAGTGTCAGCCAGTTCTAGTTGCCTGATTATTCTAATTCTTCTTCCTACTGAGGGTGCCAAATCTATTACTACAGTCGCTACACAAGACTGGTCTTCAGACCAACTCTTTGGGACCTCCATCAGTGAGCTCCTTCAAGCAAGCTATTTCTCTCTCAGTGCATTGCCTTGTCCTTTATACTCATTAGCCAGTTTCTCACCTGGCTTCCAATCTTTACACCACTAATTCTGTTCTTTATCTTAACTGATAATTTTCTGTGCTGCACTGTTCAACAGATCTACCATTTGACTTCTCTCTACAAAAATCTGTTAAATTATCAGACAGACATCAGATTTAGAATGGATTATCTGTCTTTTGTGAACCAGCTTGCATTTCACCCAATTTTCCATCTATCTCCATGCCCCTAATTATGTCTACTTCCGATTTTATTGTCTACTCCATATCAAATTATTCCAACTGTCTATATTCATAAGCTTTGAAGCATTCAGATTATTGCATTCTGTTTCCACTTCTGACGTAGTAATTTCCATTTTTATTAAAGATGGTGCATTGCCTTCGCACTTAACTCTCATCTTTACTGAATATGACAGAAGGTCCCAATTTTATTTTGGTGCCAAGAAAAAGGTAGTTTAATTTTGGCCTCCACTGTCCTTGCATAGCAAAACTATTTCTTCTCTTAATATACAAGAAGAACTTTTCACTGCTTTTTTCTTCATTGCCAAGCTTGGTTTATCTTGTACAGTAATTAGACTTCACTCCTTTTCTTTTTTACCTGCACAGTATTAGTTTTCTTTTGTGATTCCTTGTTTTCTGTTTATTTCTAACAATTTTTTAAAGAGATCGTTTGTCCAGTTGCATCTGGAGCTCTCCCCTACAAATTGTCCTCTTGTCCTTAAGATATAAAATTCAGATTACTTTAAGTCAAAGCTATTAAAATCTCCTTCAGACCCATTATGAGCCTTCTTAGCCTTCTACCTTGCTAAACTTAACCCATGTAGGTGGTGGGAATAATTCCAGTAGTTTAGTCCAGCTAATGAAATTGCTTGTCAGCAGTGCTGATTGTCCAACACCTATCCCATACTATGGGTTTGAAAACTCCCAGTTTAGTGGGAAGGGGGAGTTTAGACAAAAAGAAGATATTTTTTGTAGATGTTCTAGAAACTAATGAAATACTCCACTGCTTAGATTGAAAACATGTAGAAGTGACATTTCCTAACTGATGGTTTTTTTGCATGTTGATCCATTCCTCCATTTTGGTAGGAAGTAGAAGCTGATGTGGATGCTTTAACCCTGTGTGTCTGTAGCATTCACTGATTTGGCTGGTAGGAGGCACAACTGGAATAAGCACTTCAATCCAGTCATACACCAAAACAGATTTTACGTATGTTCCTTCCCGGCAGCTCATAGACCATGGCATAATTTGTAAGCCAGACATAATCCTTTGCACACTTCCACCTTCTTTTCCGGTCACTTATTGAAATAAAGATGAACTAAGTTCCATAACAAATCTCCAATTTTATAATGAAATGATTGTATTTAACCCTTAGCACTTTCTTTCAAAGATGATTCTGTCTACATCTCTGAGGAACTTCAGTCTTTATTTCCATATGCAAAGGTGAAAATAGCATCCAATTAAAAGAATCATAATTTGAAAATATTGCAGATTTTCAGTAACTGAAACTTGTTTTAGCTTTTGAATGCAACTGCTGCCTTGCTAATTCATGACTTTTTTTTTTTGGCTGTCTCCTCTGGGTTGCAAATTATTACTGAGATATGTAACTCAACACATTCATTGTACTCCCTTGTCTTCAAATGTATGCTTGTCTTGGGAAATGCTGAGGTTGTCATTTATGCTGATTTTTTCCCTAGCAAGTAATTATGAAACTTATCCCCTTGGTCTTTGTTTTCATATTCATTGAACATCATTAAGAAAAAGTATGTTGTCAGTAAGATCCATATCTTTAGACAGGATGAGTTTATTATGTTTTTTCTGCCTGCATTTTTTCTTGTGATAAAGAAAAAGGTACTTATTTGCTACAATATTTTTTGCTCTGCAGTTTGCAATCCATTTTCTGGTTCTTTGATATTATGCATTTTTTATTCTGTGATCCCCAAGATTTCCTTTTTCAGCCCATATTCACCATCACCTTTAAAATCAATATGGTTTCGTTGAAGATTTATTATCCAAGAGTTAATTCCAATAACAAGAATATTTCCCCTAATGTGTTCAAACTCTCATACTGTGTAGGAATTAAAAGATACTTATTTCCTTCAGATTGTAACAATTATACTTCACAATCTACTCTTGTGGTATATTTAAGAGATCTCTGAACAACTTTTTACTTATATTAGAACACAAAACTAATTCAAACAAGCAATATGAGATGGCTGTTACTTGTTTCCAAGGGCTCAAAGCCCATTGTTACAACACCTGGCTTTGTGTACACCTTCCAGTTAATAATATCAAATGAATAACTTCAAATGAAAATGACTGACACGTGGAGGCTACATGCTAAACATAAGGATACCACTGCATATTCCAGTACCATGCTGTTGCCTCCCCTTGGCTGTTCTAGCCCTCACATGTCTGAAGTGTTGTTGAGCTTGAGTGCAGAGGTGGGAAGAGAAGGGACTTCTGGGATCATCTCTTCTGACTTGGACAGCAGTGACTTCAAATTACATGCAAACTGAAACAGCATCCTGAACTACCCCTCCTCCCCACCAACACACCAATTCCCTAATAATTTCTTCACTAGTCCCATAAATTTTACATTTTAACACTTGAGGTATGCAGGAAGATTGTGACACTGAGACACAGAAAGATGTGATTCAAAAGTTACCCACAATAAAAGGGGGGTGGTGGTGGTGTTTCCTTTGGAGTACTCTGAGATCAAGATGTGCTTACTCAACATTTCTGTTTTGATAATTAGGCCTTTCCAACAAAAATGCATTTTCCTAGAAAACTTCAAATCAGTTCTGTTGTGTGCAGACTTCTAACATGAGACCAAAGGAAAAAAATCCCAAGCTAAAAGCACTGAAAACAAGCTAGAAAACTTGACATTTATGATGAGCTAGTGTCTGAAAAAATATATTTGAAATTGAAGCTTTTATCATAACTCCTGCAATACGAATGCCACATCATTTACACCCTTCTTGATGGCTTCCAAAGAGTGAGTATCCATGTTTCACTATTCATGCTTTGCAACTAATGAATCTATTGCAAGATAGCACTGTGAAAGGAAGACATCCTTTTAGAAATGCAGCATTTTGAAAAAGCTGCCATATCTGCGCTGTGTTGTTAAAAATTTATCAGGCCGTGCAATATCTTGGTGGGAGGCATTTAGTTTTCCAGCTTCTACTCTTTTCTGTCATTTTACTTCATATCTTTTTTATTGTATGCCATCCTGCACCACCACGAAAAGGATGAGTGGATGGGGCCCTTTCTGTCACAGTAATTCAAATGCGACCTAAGACACACCTAACTCCTTTCCACCTCAAGCTTTTAAAATACAGACACCTAACTATTCTCTAATTGACTATAATTTGGAGGAGGAAATTCAAATAGCTAACTAATGAAATAAATAAATTTAAAGAAATGTGAAAAAGAAGATTTTGAGATGCTGCTTCGATGAAAGGGGAGCAGACTTGTTGAGAGGGAGTCCCCATGTAAGAAATTTAGTACTTTGGAAAAGGAAAGGAAACATGAATTTCGGTTTTTGCACATTACCAATGACATAAAGAATTAACAAGTAATATCCTCATTATTATCAAAGGCTTAGAAGTATTCACAAGGATAAAAGCCCTGTGCAATTAAATTCCATTCAAACAGAAAATTTATGGGCCAAGCAGCTTGCATACCCAATTTCATCAGGAAAGTACCTTAAAGTATATGACTGAGGAAGTAATAGTGTAAAAAACTAGTATTTTAGCCTGTACTGCCTGTTCCACTAGAAATAATGATGCACCACTGACAGTACCACTGACAACACCACTGTCAAAGTTTAAAATAGGTCGGTGTTAGTTCCCTAACAAGTGCAAGCAAAGAATAGGATCTTACTGACTTCAGCTTATGCTTTCAGGGAAGTTTAAAAAAAAAGGTGAGAACATAAACTGAAGTATTTTCTTAGTTAGATCAGAGGTTTGGGAAAAATCTCTCAGATGTTTATGGATGTCTGCGAAATAAAAATCAAAGTAATAAACAAACAATCCTCCCCCAAACCAAACCAACTTTATTTAACTCCTGCTATCAACCCACAGACTTTGTATCCATCCTGCTTCAACAAAACTCAGGACTGCCTGAAGCATATAGAGTCACAATAAGGTTTCATCTGTATAGTCATGAAACTGAATTTTTTTGAAGATTATTCCTTGAGTGGCAGGCTTTCCTAATTTAGGAAAATGAACTGAAGTGCACCAAAGACAGCAGGAGATCTCACACTGGCTTCAGTGAGATTCATATTTCTAGCAAGGCTCACATTTTCACTACAGTGAAGACTATGTAAATTCCAAATTCACAGGCATTGCTTAGGATCTGTGCTGGCAAAAAAGAACCTGGAACCCCCTTCCCCCAGACTGCACCCTTTCTTCTCCATTTGGTTAAACCCCAGTCTCCTGCATGGCTTATTTCTTGATGTAATGGGAAGGCTGTCATCTGCTCCCTTCCATTGGAGGGATGCTGTTAGAATTAGCATTGAAAAGTAATTTTTAGAAACATTAGTGAATATCAGCAAATGAGGTTTCACCCAGCATAATTTCACATTTCTGGTTCTGAAAGGTTTTGAGTATCATGTTTATCTGTGCATCCAAGTCCTTTGCACAGATACTCTCTGAGATTCTAAATCAAGATGCATGGCTTCCCTGATTTATTATGAAATACATGCATTTTCTTCATTAGGGAATTGCTACTATATCCAGAAACTCTGGGTTTTTATATCTGCATCTTGGATAAAGTAATGAATGAATTTGCCAATGCATAATATAATTGATTGTGCTTGGCTTGCTAGGTAATGATATAATATAGTGTGACTCAACCTGCTGGTCCAGGACACAATCAGTATTCATGCCCTAGCTCCTGGAAAATATAAAATAAACTGCTTAGATTATTTAGTGAGAACCCAATTTGCTTAGAATGAGTACAGACAACACAGAGCTTGCAAAGGAAAAGTAATAAGTCTAAAGTTCACATAACAAAAGAGCTAAGGCTAAGACTGAAATGTAGAAAAGAATAGTCTTAAGAAAAAATGCCCCCATGTTTATACAAAAGTTCTAACCCTGTGCACCCGGAGAGGCAGCCCTGAATTTTTTAGCACCACTCGTGTCCACGTATCCATAACAAAGAACGGACAAGGACAGTCCTGTTACTTGTGCTAAAGAAGGAGGTAAAATGAGAGCAGACAGCTAGGAAAGTTTTGAACATAAAAACTGTATAATACATGTCAATATGGTGAGAATTAAAAAAAAGTATTGAAGATATGGTGTGGTATACTTAAATGCTATGGCAGTGGTGGATATTGAGCTACCAAAGTGGGCAGACACATTTCTCCATCTGCTGGAATATTTGGAATCAATTACCGATTACAGAAGAACTAGAAAGACAGCTTTTATTTGGGGGATGCAAGAAATTTTAAGAATGATGCATTACAATCTAGTAATCTATCTCCAATTGAAAGCTATATATTATTACATTTTAATGCAATAAAATCTTGAACATTTAACATCTTGAATTACATGTATATCACCAGAGTTGTGTCAAGTTAACAAGCTGAATATCTGGCTTCCATGGGCCTGGGAAGTGTTCAATGTGCTAGGAAGATGCCTGCATGTGGGGTAAGACTAGAGATGCAGCTGTTTATCAACTCACTCATGTCTTGCATGTAATGATGTTGCAAGGCTGTATTATACAAAAATGAAATGCTAATGAATCAAAATACTTCAAAGGCAATCTTCTCTTTAGTTTGGTTTCAAAGGCTCTAAAGCCCAGTTAAACTTGTTTCCTGCATTGTCCATGGATTTTCATAGATTTACTGCTAAGGGTGCAATAAACCTGTCTGGTGATAAAAGTAGCAGCACAGGGAAAAATCACAACTGTTTCTTGAAAGCCTCATAAAATGATATTCTGCAAGGGACACTAAACCACTCAGTTGATCCTACTTCAGCATAAACCCATTTGCTTCCCAGTGAAGTGGGGCTGTGCCCATTGGCCCGTGCAGCAAAAAGCAGAAGCAGCTGCATGAGATGTACAGCTGGGCTAGGAATGAAACAGCTCTTTAAAAGCTAGGAAACAAGCAAGTGTACACAGTCCTAGGAGGGGAATTAATTTAGATCACTTAATGCTAACATATCAGACTTCATTATTGAGTGCAAGTTACACATTTCACAGTTCTGCTTCCTCAGATAAAATGCTACCTGATAGCAAGCCAGAAAGGAAAGGAGGAGGTCATCTAAGGATAAAAACATGGTAAGTAAAGAGGAAACCAAATAACTAAGTGGAGTTTTAAATCTAGATCTTCGCACACAGCCTCTCTCTTCAAATTTTATCTGCAATGTAAGTTTGAAGGGTGTGAAAGGAGACACTGACAGCTTGAGAAGTTGATGCTACATTTCAGGTAAAGGTCCTTTCACAAAGCCCTGATAAAGGTCTTCTCTTTATCAACACTTCAGCTGGGAAGAACAAAGGAGAGACACATGAATCGTATGGATCTCAGGATGAGTACAAATCACAAAAGAAATGCAGTGATGAAAAATGTCAATGCAGGCTTGCTATCTATGGGGTAACTGGCTTTCTAGAGAAGCAGAGACAAAAGCATTGCACCAGGTGCTGGAGGGACCAGGACCTCAAGCTGAAGGGGCTGTCTCAGAGAGGATGAAATCCAACCAGATGGAGGGACCAGGACCTCAAGCTGAAGGGGCTGTCTCAGAGAGGATGAAATCCAACCAGATGAGGTGCAGAGAAGGACTTGCTCTGATCAGTGAAGTAGGGACTGAGAGAAAATACGATTCCTCTCTACTGATGTACCAATGGAATAAATGCCATGGAGATGAGCATTCTTCCTGCTAATGGATACTCTTGGTAGGAAGATGAATGGACCAAAACCAGGCACAAGTAAATTTATGCTGGAAATAAGGAGGTTTGTAACTATTGGAGAAGTAATGTTCTGAAAGTCTGCCAAGGACAGCAATGGGGGCAAAAAACCTAAATAGGTTTAAGTAACAGTCTGATAAGAGTTTATGAGAGTGACAGCATGATATATACATCAACCATAGGAGAATGAGATTTTTGGTTTTCTAATAAGAAGAGCAAGGGGCAGAGGGGACCATCAGTTACTTCAGATGTGGAACTCAACCAGTTTATCAGGACACATGCTGAGATGGATGCTTTCAACCAAAAAACATTTCAGTTCTGAGCCTTCTACTCTTGAGCACTTTTTCCATACAGTCTTAAAGAGAGACCAAGATGCCACTATGGATGAGAGCTGACATGCACTTACTGCAGAAAGATGGGTGTCAGTAAAGCTGAAAATTCTGCCTTCCTGGCTCTGCTAATGTATCCATCAACTAGACATAGGGAAGAAATCAAACTTTTTATGTGCCTTTTGCCTTTCAAGTGCCTGAACTTTAAAGCTTGCATTTGCAAAATTGCCTTTTTTGTTATGTTTGAGCAATGCTGAGCACAGAGCTGTCCAACCTCTGCTGCCTTTTGAGTCTCTCCCTCTATCAGAGTTTGATTTTGCTAGTACCACTGTTTTCAGAATCACATTTGCCTTTTACAGTGTAATTCAGTAATTTTTCTTAGAAGCAGTGGACTAACACCACTAAATATATTTATCTGTGGTACCAAATAATATTGCTAGGAACAGATAACAGTTTTCAGCTTATACCTAGTGTCAAACACTTTGGGTTTGAAGCATGAGGCAGAAAGAAGGAGAAACCACATCACCATGAGACAGAGCTGCAAAGCAGCAGACAATTCCCACATTGTGTTTTCAGTCAAATTTTTGTTTCTATTCTTGCTTCTCTTCTGCCTTCAAAATTCTCAAAGCCAAAAAACCAAAATAAAAGACAATAGTGACGAACAATTTTGTGTTGGACTCTGAAGCTTTGAACTTTCACTGTCTCATTCAGATTCATTCAGGTACTATTACTATCACAAAATCTGATTTGAGTTGATTAGACACGCAGAATTTTAAGCCTTCTTTTGCCTAACACTTCTAACACAATTTTAGCTATCAAGTAACCTCCCTCCTATGAATATATGATGATACAAAGCAATTGCTTCCAGCACCACAATGTCATTTTCACAGGATGGACACTGTGGGGGGGATACTTGTCAATAATGAAGTGCCATTCCTTGTAACTGGAGGTCAAATGTGGTTCTGTACAACATGGTGTTTTAAGTATTAGAGGACCTGGGAGGTCAAAGTTTGACTTCAACACAAATATGCTGCACATTTTGGCATTTACAATAAGAGGCAAGCCACTGGTATGGCCAACAGAAAGGTGTAATATATGGACAATTTAGTTATAAATTCAGAATCAGTATGAATGAAACAACCTTATTCCCAGGCAAAAAAAATCTATGGGAATTTTGGGAGAGTCCTTCCCTTCATGCTGCCACCTTAGGTCTGTTCACAGCAGTTGAAAGTTACCTTTGATAAGTAAGATGAAATTATTGATGCAGTGGCTGATGCTTTGATAAGTAAGATGAAAATAATGATGCAGTGTAGCCACTGCATCATCAGCCACTGAATCATAGCAGGTACTCAAATCTTAAAACTTATAACAGAAAGACCAAATGAGCTCAAAATTATAAAATAAAATTGTTTTTAGTGTAGGAAGCCTGAAGTAAAAAAATCAACTTGCACTTTTACTGTTTAGACCTAGCAAAGCTTGGAGGCTTCTTTTGTTTCCTTGTTATGCATTGATGTTTCTTCAGGCATACTGCTATTCCCCAAATACATCTCTCATTTCCACATACCTTGTAGTGGAAGAGGAATAATCCACAGAAGAGGCTGTACAGGTCAGCTGTGAGTAGGGAGAGGTTGACTGCAGTAGCACTGGTTTTCTTTATGACCACTGGCATAAAGCTGTAGAGGCCAAACATACAGGCACTAAAGCCGACGTACAGCAAACCTGCAGAAGAGAAACAACAAGCAAAGTGACCTTCCACAGCCTGCAGAAATGACTTTGTTAGGAGGAGGAGGGGTGTGTTTTAGGAGAAGAAAGAATAATGCTTTGTCAGAGAAACATTCCAATTAATAGTATACACATATATAGAGAGTGAAAACCAACAGTGGAAATGATGTCCTTTGGGATCTCCATAACAGCAGAGTTCTTTCAAATTGATGTCTTATACTTCCAGTGACTACTTCATGTCCAACATGAATTTGGACATAATTATGCATTTGGACATATCAAATCTAGTCTCTTAAGGAGCTGAATGTCGCCAACATCAAGTGAGTTCATTTGAGTTGGATGGAGCACACAGTATTTTCTGTGAATGGACCCAAAAAATGAATGCAAAATTATTTGCAGAGGAGTTAATGAGCAAATGGATGAATGCATGAGGACAGCACTCAAGTGTCAGAGGTCCTAGTCCTACTTTGCCACCAAAACTGACAAATCACTTTATAGTTTTGAACCTCTGTTCCTCTACTCCTTTTTGTCTGCCTTCCTTAATAAAGCTTTTGTGAGCTGAAACTCTTTCCTGTCACATGTTTACAGATTGCCTCACACAAATTAGATTGTTAGACACTAATATAATAAAAATACATTACAGTGAAAATCTAAATAAATTTAAAACCCTAAATAACTTACTGGAAAAGAATTAATTGATTGAGTTATTACTTGATAAATCCCAAGGCAAATTAATCAATATGAAGTTAAAAAACCAGCAAACATTTTACTCATCTGCTCTCATGCAAATTATATTTCTTAGGCTGCCGTATGCTACAGAATTCCCAATGGATATGTGCATGAGCCTAAATTTAGACTGATGCCAGCTCTTCAGAACATGTTGTTATTGGCTAAAAGTTGTAGAAAATCTGATTGCCAAAGTCCTCTAAGGGACTAGAAAGGATAAAAAAAAATAAAAAGGCCATATAATGGACATGTATCAGCATATGGGTCCATCTAGTTAAAAATTCTTTAGAAAAGCTATCTAAAGGACAAAATCAGCTGTGACAGATTGAATCCTTTAGAAATGTATGAACTGAAGTGTACATTCAACTGAAAGAAATTCAGCAGACACAAACTATCAGTGTCCATACATGTTATGGCATGATAAGGAATTTGAGTTTATATTCAGAATATGGACCATCATGGTAAAAAACTGATTTTACCTATAGGTAGCAAATTCATAAGGCATGCATTGTAAACTGGTAACAGAATTAAGTTCTGGGCAGCGCTTGAAAGGTGCTTTATTCAAACTCTGCAACTCTTCTGTAGCAGGCAAATGATTGCACCATATGGAGTGTAGTTTTGGTCAATGGGAAATTGTTTGCATACAGGAGCATTAAGCCAGCTTTTCTTTCAGGCTTAAGAAGAACAGGTCAGGCACTAAAGCCATTCTGGATCAGAAGTCAGCATTGTCAAAGAACACTCTGCAAATCACCAGGTGGTCCACCAAGCCTCCTGTTGTCTGGATTTAACACAGCTTTGCTGGTTTATGTACTCAACTTATGGTATAATTTTATGGTACTGCCTCGGCGTTCACATTATTTGACAGACAACTACATGGACTTCACATGCTGCTTTTCCAAAGGGCATTTCAGTTCCAGTGGAAAATTGCTTGAACTGTAGCTGTCTTAGCAGAGGTGAATATAAAGTGGCATTTAATTTACAGCTTAAAAATACATGTAAAATCCACCAGCTGGGTGGCATTTAGTGGTGATAATAAAAACTGAAATTAACATCATATGATTTTCAGATATTGCTTCTTAGAGGGCCGGTTCTGAGACTAAAAATATGTTTTAAGTCAGCAGCTTGAAGCCTCAGCCTCCTCAGGTACCCATGCAGTGCAAATAGCAGCCTTGGGAATTGCCACTAGTGCTGCAGTCCCAGCAGATTCCAGAACCTCTCTGGGCAACTTGCTCTGCTGCCTGCCTGTCCTCAGTGTGAAGATTTTCCTTTTATCCACTCTCAATCTGTCATTTGAGCTTCTGCCTGTTGTCTCTCATCCTCCTGTGAAGACCTCAGCTCTGTCCTTTTGATAACCTCCTTGTAGGTAACTTCTTTTCCACAGGCTGAACGAGCCCCAGTCCCTCAGTATTTCTCCATTTCTCTTTAGACTTGCTGTCTTCACACAAATGGGCAGGATCTGTCCCTAGGGACCATTCTAAAATAGCCTAAATAAAGTACTACTAAGACCAACCTGAATTGAGAACTGCTGGTCTTGTTCCTGAGCATGCTGGTTGAATGTTGCACAGTGCAACGATGCACAAATGTTGCCTTTGTGCTTTTACTCCAAAAGCAAATGTTTAATTGGCATGAAATGGAATCAGTTATGATCTTTCATACTATCTTGGAACCAAGACCATTCAGAAATATTCAAACCCCCAGTAACAAAGGGAACTTCCTTGGAGCTTCAAACGGGCTTTTCTCTTAAATAAAACTGATGTGAATTTATTTCTTACTATTTCATCTATTGCTATAAAACACATCATGGTCTCATATGAAACCACTCAGTCAAAAATATTTAATCATCCTCCTTTCAGTCTGGTTGTCAGCAAGTATTAACACTTAAAACCTCAAGGATTCAAACAGAGCTACATTGATTCACACTAAGTGTGAAAATGATGATATGTATCAGGGCAATTTCCAAAATTAACACCAGGAGGGCCACAGCCTGTTTTAAACATGATAGACATAACAGATTGGCTTTAGATCTTTATGTTTAAAAACCATTTGCATCAGTTAAAAGGTAGCTCATCCAATCTCAAAAGCACAATTATGGCAGATGGCAACGGGCCACCTTGAGTTATTTATTAGGTTGCCTGCTGTGACTTTATCACCACAATTTGGATGGCTGATGATTTAACTCTGCTGGACTGCAGGTTTGAGTCTGTCGCAGTGGATAACTACTCTGGACAAGGCTGTGAACTCCCTGACACAGATTTGTCAATCACTTCTCGACAATCTTGTATCACTGCCAATGCAATGAAAAGTACACCAGGTGCACTGAAAGACACAGGAGAACTACAGAACTGTCACCATTTAATCCATGTTCAACTACACCACATTTCCAATTATTGCTATAAGAAAACAAGTACATCTCTATGATGCTTTTGCTAAGATGATCTCAGCCTTGTGAAGCATAAGGACTCTTCAGTATTAGTAATCAACTTTCAATGACATTTTAGCGGCATTACAGATGAAGTAAGACCTTATTTTAACAGCACATTTCACTGATATTGAGTTAGAACAGAAATCTCACAGAAGTATATACGACACTTACATGGATAATAGATTAATTCACTACGACCACTGCTAGTTCCATCAGTACCAGATTAATTATGTCCCTAAGCTCCTTCTCATGAAATATAAACAAACATTGATGCAATTATGCTAATTATCTCAGATTAAAGAAGGCCAATACACTTATAGTACACAGTTGAGAGTGTTTCTCCATGGATACTTTAAATTGATTTGTCACTTAGTTTTTCAGCTCAACCATCAAATTTCCAAGATTTCCAGCTGCAGTGTTTTGTGAAAAATGTGCAGTATTTATCAAGGTTTAGGACAATGAAAGGAAATTGTGAATTAAGTTTAAAGAAACCAGCTGTATTCCATAATTTGTATCCGCTCCCCTCAGGGATTCCCCACATAATCAGTTGGTTTTGCACACTTCTGAGTTTCATTTTGATGTTCAGTCTGAAACTAGGCAAAGACCGATTGTCAATGGACTGCCAAAGCTTGAATCCTCTGCAATCAATCAGATCTATGCTACTAGTATTCTTTTCTTTCTTCTATTGTCATAAATAGCGGAAGAGTGATTACAGGGACTCCCCATAATATCGATTTGCTTTTAAAACAAATAATTCATTGGACGAATTAGAAGGGAGACATAAACTCAGCTTCCAAACTGAAACAGGAAAATGCAATCCCTGCTTGGCAGAACACCATAACAGCTTCACCGGGCACGATGCTCCCAAAGCTTGCCTAAAGGACACATCTGCTATATTCTACCAGGACTATTTGGAAAGCAATTAAACACTTCCATACAGAAATGCTCCCCCTGGAAGTGAGTTTATGAGGCTATAATACGCACTGCAAGTACTTTTTTAGGTTTTTTTGTTAGGTTCCATTTTCTTTCTTTGGCTTTTGTTGAAAAGGTTTGGCTCTTAATGACTACCTCATTTATTGTCCCATGTTGCACTGAATCTTAGAATTGGAACCCCATTATTGTTTTACTTCATGGCTGTCTGAATGATTACCTTACAGCATTCATAAGCTTAACCTAATGGTGCAAGGAGGGCATAACACGGTGCTGAAGGACAGACCATTTAAGAACAGTTATGAGGCATGTGGCTCAACCCTTGGCAGTAAACAGTAGAAAAGTCACAAACATTGGCTCCCCTGAAACCCTGTGGCCACCTCCCCAAACACCGGTTGTCTCCATGCCTCCTTCAGCAACTATCTTCAATGAGGTAAAGTGTGTTCTTACCTATTTGCCAATCCCAGGGGACTTTCAACAGCTCTTTGTGTTCCATGATTGCACTAGAAGAGAAGAGAAGGCAGAATTTGATGGAGGAGAACAGAAGTTAAATTACTTCCACTCATTCAATTCAAATGCTGGACAAAACAACATAAATAACTTTATAACAAAAAATCCCTGTAGGAACCGAATGCAATCAGAGTTTGCTAACCCACTCTGGCATTATCCCTGTGCCTGTGTATTTGAAAGATCTTCAGGGCAGTAATCAGATGTGATAGCATACAATTTGCCCTGGTTTATTTCCAGCTTTATATATACACCTGCTCTACATGACCATTCCCCTAAATGCTCAATCCCCTTGTACTCTTCTGACTTAATATTCTGAAAGCTTTTGAATGTTAATTATTAATAATGTATCTATCTGAGTTATTCACACTTCAGAGTAGCTCTGCAGTGTAAAAATAAATAGATATCACAGACTGGCTTTGGGAAGCATACTGTGATTTGTTACACACTGAGAGAAACCAAATAGTCGCAGCAGTGAAAGTCAGGATAATAAGCAAAGGATGGGCAAACCTGCAAAAGTCCACTTTCAGTATCTTGTAAATCTTGCATTGTACATTAATATCAAAATCACAGATCCATAAAATTCTAAGGTGGCAACAAGTCCAGGCAAACAGACCCTTGGAGATAAGGTATCTCCCAAGCTTGGTCTTCACTCAGGTAACTGCTTTCTCTATCTGTGTGATTTTCAGATAAATCCTGCTGTGCAGAACTCTGCATGCTGGTCTGAGCCCTATTTTAAACAAGTATAAAACATGGAATTATACAGATTGAAAAACAAATTACCTAGTACAAAAGGTGGCATGTGGAAGACCAAGTCTAATAATAAAACTACAGGAGCTCAGCACCTTCCAGATTAATCTAGTCTAAAGAGTTGCATGCTGGAAATTCTAATTTGCTTGCTGCTGATGTGTGGCAAATCTAATACTGTGTACAGAATAATAAGACTATTTTGTCTGCAAAATAACTAAATTACAGATGTCTTTGCATGCATAAGGCATATGTCTCTTTTATCAGCAATTCCTGAAGAATATAATGAAAACAAACTGCAAAGTCTCTTGGTCTGGCAAAAAAAATTTCACATAACTTAAACGTAGGAACATTGCTTTCATATTATTGCTTAGCCAATACAAAAGAAGTATAAAACAATATGCTATGGCTTGTGATTCCTTATGATCTGTGAAACAAAGAGGAGTGAGAGAAACTTTGCCAGAAGTGGCCATTTAGTGATGCAAGAGGCACTGAAGAATTGGAATCACAAGGACTTTGAAAGGTTGCAGTAGTTGGAGGAGGTCCCTGACGACTGAAAAGAGAGAAATGCAACATTCAGTTTAACACAGAACAAGAAGTATAGCCTGGCCAGCCTTATGCTAACCTTCAGGAAGATTATGGAGCAAATCTTCCCAGAAGCCATTCACAGGAAATGAAGATGATGCCACTGGGAACAGCCAGCACAGACTTCTCAAGAGCAAACCTGACCCAACTGACTGCCTTGAGGTGAGGTGACTGGATCAGTAAATAAAGGAGAAGGAATGGATGAGAGGATGTGTTGTAACCTACTGTAACTTTAGCAAGGTTTCCAACATGATTTCCTTAAAGATCTTTAGAGACTGAAGAGGTATGGATTAGATGGGTGGCCTATCTACAATGTCGTCTAAAGAAAAGGGTGAGAAGAAACCTCATGAATTTCAAGAAAAGCAAATATTAACTCCTGCACCTGGGGTAGAGCGACACTATGAAACAGTACAGGCTGGGAGCTGACCAGATAGAAAGTTGTTTTCTGGTAATAAACCTTAGATTCCTGGTGGACATCAACCTGAATTCAAGTCAGCAATGTGTCCCTGGAGCAGAGTAGGCCAACAGCATCCTGAGCTGTGTTAGTAAAAGTCTGGCCAGCAAGCTGAAGGATGTGATTTGTGAGACAGCAGCCAGAGTACTGTATCCAATTTTGGGCTGTCCAGAACAAGACAGACATTAACAAATTGAAGGGAATACAGTGGAATTCTATCACAGTGGTCAGGCAGGTTGAGCACAGGATGTAAGAGGAGATGCTGAAACAGCAGGGTTTGCTTAGTGTGAAGAAGAGAAGGCTAAGCTGGGGCAAAGGGGGACACGACAATAAATTTTCCATCTTAACTACATGATGTGTAGTTACAGACAATATAGCCATACTTTTCTTGGAGGTGCATAACAGAAGGATGAATGACAATGGACACAAGTTGCAATGTGGAAAACTGATTAAATATCAGGGGGAAAAAATTAGTCAAACACCAGAACAGGTTGCCTATCATGACTGGCAGTTCCATTCTTGGAGATACCAAGAAATCAAGGGAACAAGTTCCTAAGCAACTTGATGTAACTTTGGAGTTAGCTTTGAGTAGGAGCTTGAATCAGATGACCTTCAGGGGGCCATTACAAAGTGGGCCACGTTATGATTATGTGATTCCATCAGATAACCTTAGCTCCATTTGCTGGGTAGTTGTGACATCCCCAACTCTTGTAAACTAATATTCTTCCTCCTTGCTTTAATCACATTCAAAATACTAAGCTTCTCTTTCCACCATGTCTGGGTAATCAGCCAATTCATTAATTCACTGTTTCCCCTGACACCTTAGCTCTTCCTTTGCTGCACAACAGGCATTATATATGTTTATTTTACGTTACAGTCTAAGACTCCTTCAGTTTAGAGGAGCTAAAGGTCCTATATTGCACCAAAGTGGCCAGTAGTCTTTCAAAGAAAGAGCTCTTTGAAATAAGTGATAGATTTAGTTAGATTAAATCTCTGTGAACACTTAACGGTGTGACTTCTGCTATTCATTACAGGTAAAGGTAAGAAAAAGGCACAGGTATGAACTAAGTGTAGTTGGGTCTCTGGAAGGTGCCCAAAAAGCACTATCAGCAAAAAGCTGCAGAGGCCAGTGGAAAAAAACCTGTTGGAGCAAGATTTTGGGCCAAAGGTTGAATAGAAAAACCTTTGGGCTTTCAGCAAAGAATTGGTTTCTTACTGTTTCCTTCCACTTGTGTCTTCTTTATACAAAGATGCCTTGTTCCAAGACCAGCTTCTCACCAGCAAAACGGTTCACAGACCCTGAATTGTGACTAACTGCTTGGGTCACGAGGGAGTAATGGCACAACGATTAAATTCTGGAATACTAGACATTTACATGACAGTTTACACACATAGAGCAAGACAAGGGCATTGCTTTGATGTCATCAGAATCAGTTAGTATCTACTTAATCACAAACACATAAAAAAATGCTTTAGCCAAATATACTAGGCATGTTTACATGCTCTTAAATTCCCTCTTTTTGAAAAGGGAACTGCTTGTATGGCAGCTAGTTAACATAAATAATTTTAAGACCCTTGTTCAGATCCCAAATAAATAGATAAGCTTTCTAGCTAAAGAAATAGAACTATTGAAGTAGGAATTGATGGGCTGCGTTTTTTTGATCAGTCTTTGTTCTTAAAAGCAGAGTAGCTCAGATCTGTAGAGAAGCAAATTGTTTTGGAGTAATAATAAAAATCATTCTGTGTTATAAGCACGGGTGACAGACTTGCACAAAATGCAGCAATCTTGCATGGCTACTTTTACATCAGTCACAGTACTACAACACTGGAAGCCACCTTCCAACTATTAGGCTTGCAGCTGAGATGCTCGTTAGGTACACGTGCATATAGACCAGACCCATAGATCCTGAAATCCATGCAACAATCTCCTCAATACTAAATATTTTTGAATTGAAAAGGCCATTTTCTTAAAGGCTTTTTCATTATTTCTGCCATATCATAATGTAGTTACACAGAACAAGCGAACCAGTAAAATACTTTCTGACGGGATGTGTTTTCTACCTGTTTAGAAATCAAAGCAACTTTTTAAAATTATAAAACAGAACCAGAGGAAGCTGTAGATTTTGTTATTCATAGATTAGATTAACACATGAAGTATCCACTTGTCTTTCAGCACTAAGATGATAGGACGTGTCTTCTCACTCTTCATGTGACTACTCGAAGACACTGGTCCTTGAATTAGAGCACTTCAGTAAAAATTTGTGTTACTATTCAAATCACCAATTTGAAATATGAAAACTAACAAAAATTCCAAGATTAGAAGACACCTGGTCCACAGGAAAGGGCTAATTTTGAAGAGGTGGTTAGTGTATCTCAATGCAGGCTACAGCTGCACTTATTTGAATGACTTTGAGGCTCAAACCTGCTCACTTACAGCTGAATTCCACTGAAGAAGGAGCCAAAGAGTCCAATCATGCCCAGGAATTCCACTCGACTCAGATTTCGGACGATGTACTCCTCACAGACGTTCGAGATGCCGTAGAGTGTTGCTCCGCCAAGTACTAAGAGATCCCCTATCAGTTTATTTTCACCTAGGGACAAACAGAAAAAAATCAGAATGCCTCTAAACAACCATCTTTTGTCCAAAACCATTGCAAGTTCTTCCCTGCAGACTTAATTCCTTAGTCACTAAGTAGCCCTTATATAGGTTAATAAAATGAATGCAAATGTTCTGTCATTTTAACAGTTTTCATTCAATACACCAGCCAAGTCTAGAAGAGACAAAGGGAGAGCATATTCCTTGCTGTAGAAAAAAGAAGCCAAAAAATGCCGAAAAACTTGTAAAAAAAAGTATAGAATCCAAGTGACACTCTTCAGAGACTAATCCTTTTTACTTTATTATTACCACCTTTATTTTTTCTTTGCAGAGAGAATGTGACTCAGCTCTATAGAGCAGTTTGCATCCCATCTTGAAATTCAACCAGTCTAAAACTTGTTCAGTACTTAGATCTGAGGACAACTGAAAAATTCTGTGTACCTGTGAAATGAGTGAAGAAATCATTACAACCCAATATTGACCTCATTCTCACATGGAGCTGTTTGACAAGAAAGAGAGGAGGAAGGATGGGGTGTAGACAGGGTGATGATAATGACAGATTTTTAAAAGAGGTTCAATTAACATAGCAGTACCTAACTCATGCAAAGATCAACAAGATGTATTGTCAATACATTCAGGTATATAGAATTACTAAAAAACTTTTTTATCAAAGACTGTTTGAAATCTTTTTAAGTCTTGGAAGATTTTATTATTGGGTGTTGGGGAGAGCTACAGTGACATTTGATCAAGTTCCAGCTTGAAAACTGAGGCCCTAGCTTTGCAAACTGGTGCATGCAATTCCCTCTGCACATATGGCTTGTTAAATGATTTCTACAAGAGCTACAGCTTCACAAAGCTGTCAGATATTGCTGCAGAACCATATTCTGAAAGGCTGGATATAATGGATTTTTCTTTGAAAAGTTTCAGCAGAAATGCGGAAGTACTAAACTGTATTTTTTAAAAAAGAAACCTCATTTTCTTTTAAAATATCATGACTTATTTTTTATGTCCCTGCCTTTTAAAGTTTTATTTCAATTGATTTGTAAAATATACAATGAAGTAAATTAAAACGGGAACCAAACATTCTGACTGGTTTAAAACTATCTTTTCAACATTTTTCTTTAAGGAGTTCTTTTAAGCCTTCAGTTATCATTACAAACTGGAGTGCTGAAATTTCTATGGAGAAGAAATTTATGATGATAAAAATGGTCACAAGAGGACAGACCAAGGGTTCATGAATCCAGTATCCTGTCTCCAACACAGGCTATGAGCACCAGAAAAGTGTAAGTTGTTTAAGGACAGTAGGAATGGAGTAAAGTGTAAAATATTCCCAGTAATACTCTCATAGTTTCCAACATTTTTCAGCTCAGATGAGATGTGGCTTCTGTGTATTTACCAAACATTACTAGATTTGTTTTTCAGATACTCATCCAGCCTTTCACTGAATTTCTGTTTTGAATGTTCCTTGACTGGCAACATGTTTATATTTGACCATTTTTAAAGATTTGGTTGCTTTGTTGTTTTTTTATTTTTCTTCTTTTAGCCTTCTTTTGCAATCAGTAGTGGAAGATGTTCTTAATTTAAAATAGCCATCAGCACTTTACAAAACTTCTTCATACCCCTGATGCATTTCATATTTCACAGTGGCTCCATTGATTCCTCACTGAGCTCACTCATTTGGTATTTATTGCAGCTACTCACTGACAGTTCCGGGAAGTATTGCTGAAAAAGCTTTTGACCTTAGAGCTTCTTCTGGGACAAAAATATCATCCTTTTGCATCTGTGAAACAAAAGTAGCTCAGAGGCTGAGCATTTTCGCACAGATGGGATGGCCTCAAGCATCACACCCCGACAGCTCTCCCCAAAGTGCTCTCATGCTGAGTGTGAGCCTCAGCCTTCAGGGCTTTCCCAGAAGAGGGAGCCAAGATCTGTTCAGAGCACCGGACTCTGACACTGGAACCTCCTCTGGTACTCAGCAGCACAGGGTGGCTGAGGAGAGCATAAACAAATAGGGAAGCACAGAGGGACTTTTATCAGCCAGCTCTCAGTAGATTAGGCATTTTCTGAGATGGAAGTTACATTAGACCATCAAATTTAATAAACCTTGAGGGATTCTTCATCAATTTGTGTAAAATCCATGTATTTTTTGCCTACTATTAAGAAGTACTTCATGTTTTTAACTTTACGCTGGACACCTCAAAATTATATTGGTCATCCCATAATTTTCTGAGAAATATTTAAAAATCACTCTGTATTGACCCTCTCCATATCACTGAAGACTTCATATACCTTTACAGTATCTGTCTCTTTCTTGCCTTTTCTGAGAGATGGAATGTCCTGGTCCAGCTACAGTCTCTTCATCTGAATCCATTTTATGCCCTTGAACAGCTTTCTCACCTTTCTCCACAGCTTATACAGGCTTATTTTCTCATCACTTCTTTTTGAGATGCAGTGACTAGAGTAATACATGGTACCCAAAGGGTTAGTGCATCAAAACTTTATATCCTGGTGAAAAAATGTTGTCAAATATGTTTTTGCTTTCCTTCTTAGCAATTACTATTCTGGTTGTCAAATGCCTTATCTTTGTTTCCTTGAGAGACTGAGACTTCGGAACTTACCCCCAAGACTGACATATCCCTATAGACTTATTTTCATGGAAGTGATATCCACATGGATCTACTGGTTTCATTGCTAAGGAAATATGGGTCAACTAACTAGAGGCATTCTAAAGACTTTTAGGATAATAAAGTTGTATTTGACCAATTTAATGGTGTAGGTCATTCTTCAGAAGACACACAAGGCATAGCCTGGAAAAACAAGCTTTACATTAATGATTGTTACCATATTTAATATTCTGTGGAGAAGTCATATAGTCCAGAGCAGAGTTAGTGTTTTGGGAACTAGTTATAGCACTACAGTAAAACACAAATTTTTAAAATGTGAACTGTGTTCTGGCACGATTTCTTTTCACGCTCTCACTACACCTCTTTGTCACATTTTTGCCCTCGCCCCTGCCATTAAGAGGTCTTCCTCTTTGCTTTTGGTTGTAGTTACTGACGAACATAATATCTAAAAATCATTCTCAGCATGTTCCATTTCAAATTGAACATAGACTCACGTGTATTAACAGGATTGATGTGACTGGTTTTCAGAGACTGTTGCACGTTAAAGCTAGGATGTGCTTTGAAAACCTGGATGAAACACAGACCTCTGTGGCTTGGACCACTGTGTATGGCAAGAGCAGAAGTATGAAAGTAACTCATGGGAAGAATAATGTTATTTTCAAGTATACTTGGCACGTAAGATGATAAAGCACTAAATACTTGATAGTAATTGTTTTTCCCATTGAGTAAAGTGCACAATATCAGTACAGATACAATAAAGAGGTAAACGACCATATATTTATTGAAAATTGAAAGCATGTATGCACATTATACCTAATTCCTGCAGATAGTTTGGAAAACACCTGTTAATCTCTCAGTGATACATTTTAAATTCATGTTCCCTTACTGTAAGTGTTGGCAGGCTAAATTGCCTTATTCTGTGGGTCCCTAGCAGAGCCTTATGGCTCTTCTAATGCAGTAAGCAGTGTGGTCAACAGGGGCACACAGGTGTCAATAGTTCTTATCCCCCAAAATATAAGATAAACAGAGACATTTACTGAGGACTAACAAAGCATCATTGTTTTCGGTGTCTTCCTTTCTTTAGTTTGCCCAGTCCTAGGAAACATCCTATAAATGGTGCACAATCTCTTAATGAAGAGTTTCAATTTTGTTATTTTTCCTCTGCCCTTAATTCTTCTTATTTGCACATTTTAATGTATAGTTTTACCCTTTCAAAGAAATTAAACCAGATGATATATTTTACTCTTTTAAAGACAGCATTATTAATAACATCATTATGCCACTAAAACAAGTAAAAAATCAGCCGTGTCTCTGCATAGCAATAAGCATGGACACAGTTTTTCATGTGTAGGTCCAAATTAAAAGGCAATAATGCATGTTAACAGATTTTTTCTGGACAAATTTACTTAACAGCTACACCTATGCTTTAATAACGAACATGGCAAATCACATCTAATTACTGCGGCTGGATGGCAAAGTGTCAGTGTTCTTCAATCTGTTCCTTGTCTGCTTCCACTGCCCCACATGCTCCTGCTGGTCCACAGCTCACTTGCACAAGCATGTTACTCTCTATACTGCTGGGACACAGGATGCTTCTTCTGGAACCCAGGGTTGAAGTCTCAATTCCTCTGAAAACAACCATTCCCAATGCAGCTTTGGCTGGCTGATTACACAATACAGAGTACACTATTTCCTTTTTAGCTGAGGCAGGGCTACTTCTGGAGGAGACCAATGAACTATAAGTCTCCTTTCAGGATTAAGGACAGAGATAAAAGGGGGCAGGGAGATATGGTGAGCACTGTCACAAACTCCATTGTTTTATTTAGTAGCATTCCGGCAAATGCAGTTTTTACTGCATTTGTATTCAGAAAGCTGAGTCAAGAATTTTAAATCCCAGTGTATTATGCTCTGCTCACAATTCAGTGCTTTTAATTAAGAATGAAAACTGTGCCTAATTGACAGTCTTTGAAAAGAATTTCCAGCCTTCCCACATAATTTGGCTTGGCACTAGAGAAATCAATGTGACAGGGCAAGTTGATCGATGAAATCTAACTCTGTCTAGTCTGCATTAATAGATACACACACATTATTCATATGATGCCACACAAAAAAAAAGAACATTTTACACACAAGGAGGTTCTTTTCAAAAATGTTACAGTCAAGTCCCAAAAATTTAGTATGAGCCTGTGTGCAAAACCCAACTGGTAATACATAGGTTCGGTGTCTTTTAGCACCTACCCAGTGACCCCACCTCTGTAGAAAAGCAACCAAACTTGAGGAAAAGTAAGAGCACACAGTGGATGTGAGAGGTGCTTACAACTCAGAAATGTAGTCAGTTTGGAAGGGAAGCTATTGAGGTTTTCAATCCAACAGCTAAGCCAAAAGAGAATGAAACTACAAATATTTAGCTTGTCCCCGCAGCTTGCACAAAGGGTGACCTGTGTTGTAAGAAACCTGTTTGCAGCACTGCTGACTTGTAAGTGCTGACCCATTTTTGCCCTTCTGACAAGGAGGCAACTGAATGGTGCAGTGCTTCGGATCCATGAAGGTACAGAGCTTCCTGCCAAATTTCCCCCTTTTTTGGCCCCAGTCTGACACACAATGGTCAATGGTTTCTCTGAATAGAACTTGGCCATACAACCCATCCATTCTTACTTACCTGCTCCTTGCTGTCTCCCAACGAGGACATCTGCTCCTGCCATGCAGCCCATGCCCAGAATGCAGACCACAATCCCAATGAAATGTACTGCCTTGTATCGTACCAGTAAGAAGAACCAGGAGAGGAGTATCACCACTGGGATGACAAAACAGTCTAGGAGCTGTCAAAAAAGAGAAGAAAAATCAACAACACATCAACCTGCAAATACTTTGCCCTAAAGTACTAGGATAGATTCCAGCAGAGGGAAGCACGGTTATAGTTTGTGATAGCACTTTCTACCACAAGAAAGTGCATTCAAGTGGCTCTTCATACATCAGACAGAGGGTAAGACAGTCCATGACAATTCCATGAATTCAGGAGAGCTGTTGCTCTATGATAACAGTCAAATGCAGTGCTCTTGCATTCAGATGCATATTTCAAATCCATGGGAAGAAAACCTGGGCCAAAAGACAGTCACACCACTCCATCTGGTCCTTACCTCTGGTGATTAATAGACAAGTCAGGGTAGTTTTCCTGCAGTCTAGACATATGCTTTAATTCAGTAATTTCAGGTCCAGATATTAGGAAAGTTCATAATACACAAGTTGACCAGATTTATTAAATCTTTCCATATAAATCAGGGGTTTTCTGCATGCAGAATGCTTACAAAAAATCTGGCCCCTGTGGTGACTGTTATATCTGTGAAAATAGAGTTCCATATGCCTTTGAAGGAAAAAAACCCCAAACCCCAATCCCCCATCTTGCGTGCAGTGCAAGAAACTCAGTCTTCTTGCCAGTAGACCCTTGGAAAGAGCTTTCTCAAAGAAATGTTATGAAACACAATCTTTAATTTTTTTTTTCAGAGACATCCAGCAATAAGCCCAGAGAAGCTGTGACAAATAAAGAAATGCACCAAATGTTTTTGAGAGGAGCTTGAGATTTTAAAATTAAAATATATTTTAGAAACTAGTGCATGCCGCCAGGAAACAAAAATCCTGTGTAAGAAACACCCAAAGAAACTTGACTTTAATCCTACTTCCTAAAAGGATACAGGTAATGAAGAACTGCAATTCTGTAGATATATATACACATATGCATATGCATATGCATATCCATATATATATATATATATATATATATATATATATATATATATATATATACCAATTTTTGGACTAAGGATAATTTCCCTGAAATTTTCTTTGAAAAACAAGAGTGTGCCGTGAAAACCCATTCATTTCAAATATTTCCCAGACAGTGAGAGGCAAAACCCTTCAGAAGAAAACCAGTTTATCAGTGGGACCATGCTGCTCTTGGCAGGCTCAAACAGTCCCAAAGAGCTGCAGAACAGATGAGGGAAATTACAAATGGGAACAGTTGATATTAAAAGCAGGTTCTGCATTTAAAGTGAGAGCTAATAATCTAATAGCCATGGTCAGGCCTCTTTACAGTGAAAACTTTCTCCAGCAGTCCTCAAAATGCCATCCTTCACTGTCAGAACACAACAAGGGACAAGGTCTGAAGGAACTGGAACAAGCTTCTTCGCCTGCATGGGGCATCTGCTCTGCCCCTGCAGCGCCTGGAGCACACCCAGTGTGTGCCCAGCTCACACTCGGCAGCTGGGCTGGGCAAAGACATGCATGTGCAACACACCACACCCACAGGAACAACTCCAGAAGCCATCCTGCTGGGAGCAGCCATCTCCTGGGGCAGGGAGGTCTGGCAGGAGGAGTACCAAGCACTCACATTAGATCCTGGGCATCTGAGGGAAGGGCACCCTTCGGTGTAACCTACAGGATGTGGGAACAGCTCAACAGCTCCTGTCTCACTCCACACTCATGCCATCATGCCTGCACTTGCTGGATGTCTGTCCTTCAGCAGCTGCACTGGCACACACTACACCCATCACCTCTGCTGAAGGTGCAGAAAGGTGGCACCAAACAGCAAGGAGGCAGGCACTTCTTACCCTGCTCACAGCTATCCCTGAAGACTTGAATGCCTCTGTCCCATCCCTTCCCAGTGTGGCATTGGACAGGTGAATTTAACTCACCATTTTCTGACCTCATCACAGTTTTTCATTACATAATGTGTGGCTTCAAAGAAGATGGAGGCTCTTTCTTTAACAGAAATCACATGGAGAATCATAGAACCATAAAATTATAGAAGAATTTGGGTCAAAAGGGACCCTGAAGATGATCCAGTCCCAATTCCCCTGCCATGGGCTGAAACAGCTTCCACTAGACCGAGTTGCTCAAAGCTCCATCTAATCTGGCCTGGAACACTTTCAGGGATGGGGCATCCACAGCTTCTCTGGGCAATCTGTTCCAGTGCCTCATCACCCTCCCAGGGAACAATTTCTTCCTACTGATAATCTAATCCTGCACTCCTCCAGTTTAAAACCCTTACCCCTTGTCCTGTCACTGCATGCCCTTGTGAAAAGTCCCACTCCAGCTCTTCTGTAAAACCCTTTTATGCACTGAAATGCTGCTACAAGGTCACCCCAGAGCTTTCTCTTCTCCGTTCTGAGCAATTCCAATTTTCTCAGCCTTTCTTTAGAGGAGAGGTGTTTCATCCCTCTAATCATCTCTATGGTCACCTCTGGACCTGCTTCAACAATTCTATGGGCTTCCTGCAATGGGGGCCCCAGAGATGGATGCAGTATTCCAGGTGGGGTCTCATCAGAGTGGAGTAAAGGGAAGACAAGGGGGAATGAACACAAGTTACACTGGGAAAGGTTTCATCTCAATAAAGAAAGAATATTTTTTACAGTGGGAACAAACTCCCCAGAGACATGGTAAAGTCACCAGAGGTCTTCAAGATGTGACTGGACACGGTCCTAAATAATCTCATCTAGGCTCCCTTTCCCACAGAAGATTGGACCAGTTTGGAGGGCTCTTCCAAGCTGGGCTATTCTATGAGTCTAAATTGTTCTATGAGTTTAAAAACTGCTTGTACCTGCAGCATGTGTACTTCAACATGCAAATTCCCACTAACAGTATTCTAGAGGAAGATTTTAAAAATTCCTCTCATTCCATAAATATTTAAACATACCTATGCTTTCAAGTATGTGAATGTGTGTCTTTTAAGAACTAACGTGAAAGGACGCATGAACAGAACCTGTCACAAATAAATGATGCTGATAACAGCTAGCAAATGCCTCCTTGGGCTGGCAGTCCAAAGTCTAATCCACAAATTGCTATTTGGAATGCTGCAGCATTAACAGACACAAACATGAAAGGTAGATAGCGTTCACTGGCATTATATAGTTCTTAAATTGTGCTTAGTTTATACCTTTAATTAAACAAAGAAGTAGACAGAAATAAATAAGGTCACTAGCATACAAGCAATAAGATAACCTAGTAAATATTGCTTAACTCTTTTTCAGGTATTGCTTTATATTTCACTTCTCCAGCACTAAATTTGTCCTGCCTTTCTTTTTTTCCACAGATAAACCTGTCTAGTAGAAGAAAAAATGCACATATATTCCACAGACAAAAGATATGAGATTGAGGATTACCTCTTCTGCAGTAAGGCTTTTTTACTGGTGGAGTTTTTTGCCATTTTTTCTTTCTTTCGTTTGTTATTAATTATTTCAGCTATTAAGAAAAAGTATTATACTTAATTGTAATTTTTTTCTGTCTACAAAGCTTTTATAGTAACAAAGACAGATTGTGCTTAGCTGAATTTCATTTATAGTACATAAAGGTCAGTTGTTTATCAATATTTCTCAAATAATCATCTCTGA
The DNA here is from genome assembly GCF_020740725.1 of Corvus hawaiiensis. Classification (NCBI taxonomy): domain Eukaryota; kingdom Metazoa; phylum Chordata; class Aves; order Passeriformes; family Corvidae; genus Corvus; species Corvus hawaiiensis. The sequence goes on along the minus strand of NC_063215.1, from coordinate 51,293,768 downwards.
TGTTTTCCTTCTTTTAAATTGTTTATTTAAAAGGTAGTACCTACACCCTTTCATTAAGTTGAATTAATGAGTGGTCTGATTTTAATGAGCATTCCTGTTAATCACAGAAGTTATTATATCTCACTAACCTAAAAGAAAACATATTTCCTATGTTGCCATGGGGTCATGCAGATCATGTTCTTTGACACTGCTGTGTTTGTGGCTTTCTTCAGTCACAGCTCCGAATGGGGCTGCTTTAGAAGGCAGGATACAAAAATATGTAATCTATTGATATACTGTCCTATAGAAACTTCTTTTTATTGTAAGAATGTTATGTTATTGTAGAAACTGAAGATTATTATTTGAATCTAAAAGATACCACACTGCATCTAAGTCTGTTGATGAAACACAATGTTGAAATCTATTTCCTCTGATTACTTGTTTGTTAAATTATGTTGACTTTATTATACTTGTGAATCGTAGACAAATACTGTCCTGCTAACAGTAAAAATCCAGTCTCTGGTGTCACAAATGCAGCATGTCTCTACACATCTACAGCAAGAATGTACTGTTAAATCATTGGAAGGGAGAGCTGGCAAGCTTTAGAATAAAGGCCTCTAATACAGAGTGTGAACTGCTGATCTGTAGTGATATCAAAAAGAAAAAAGCTGGTCAGCAAACTCCCTATGGGAACAGCTGAGCTGAATCTTCCTTTTTAAACATTCATTGGATTTTTTCCCCCCAGTTATAAGCCCTTTCTTTTCACATTAGGGGTTTCTCATTAGCGCTGCCCTCCAGCAAATCACGTGGAGAATCAGCTGCACCCTCTACTTACCCTGCTCTCCAGAGCAGAGGGATCAGTAAAATCAGTGTCATATCCGTCAAACATTGTATGGCCAAGTACACATGATGGCTATAGAATTTCAGCATGTGATCTGGAAATTTTAATACAACAGCAAGTGCTAGATGCAGTAACAGACACAGCTTCTGTTACTTACTTTGTGTTTTTCAAAGGAAGAAAGGGTTCGTGGCTTGTTCAAGGGCTTTTTCTCCTCCAGTTTTTACACCACCTTCACAATATCGCACACATTTGATTCAACAAAAGCAGATGAGATGTGAACCCTCACAGAGATGGATGCCAGCTGCCAGGGGAGCTGTGTTGCAATTATGCTGCCCTGCAACCAAAACCTTCTGCAGGAAAGGTGTGGATGCTGGCAGCATCTCTGACAGGGTTATTTCAAGCAATTCAAACAAAAAAGGGAGCTCTGTTTTTATCTTTCATGTTTCTATTTGCTACCTCATCACAACTTAACCACTTTTCTTGCATGGCTTTTATTTAATCACAAAATTAATGGGAAATCATTAACTTTTCATTCAGTCAAAATGTATAGTACTTCAGGTATGGAGACTGGTGAAAGAATCAGTGATGTAATTTGTTCTAAAAAAATGTAAAAATGTTTATTTCCATGATGTGGAACAAAAGCCAGAAGACTGCTCCCAGTCTTCTCCACTTTGCGCACAAGATCTCCAAATTTTCTTGATGCTTCTAGAACTGTTCCTATCAGTTTCTTTAATCTTTAATTCTCTAATCTGTTCTCAGTGTTTTCTTTTTCCCTGTGGACACAGAAACTCACTTAAAACTTCGACTAGTGAAAGAACCTTCACCTCTATCTGACGTGTACGTATCAAAACCTGAGAGGAGGATTCTCACAGCTTCAGCTTTCTGTGTACATAGAAAGAGTTTAGGGGCTCCTTGAAGTTATGTTAAATGAAAGGTGGTGGTCACATCCAACCCACAGTTCCTCTGCTCTCAACTCTCTTCACAAGGCCATGCTTTAGTACTAACATGAGTAATCACATCTTGACTTTAAAAAAATACCTCTTCATATCTTCTCTATACATGAACTCCAGCTGTGCTTATAAAGATCTGCTCAAATACCAGGAAAACTTACCTACAAACCGACCACGGGAATGGCCTTTCCTTTCATTGACTTCTTCCTCTGATTCTACATACTACTGTCAGAAAAAGATCATTGTAAGGCAGTTCTGCCAGCAGTCATGTGTTTCTGCAGAATCACCCTCCACCCCCATTTTCTGTTTAGCTTCTCTCAAAATAAGTTGACTGGATAAGGGCTCGGCAGATCATTTTCTCAAGGTTACTCATTAGAAACTTCTCCACCTGCTGTAAGCTATGTGGGGGATTAGATCTCAGCCTAAGAAAAATCGTGCAGAAAAACCTCTGCTTTTGCATGTCACCTGCCAAAATACGCAAAATGGGCACAGGACCCCAAAATCTCTGCTCTTGTAATGGGCACAGCTCCAATGAATTTAACGAGATTTTGCATATTTATGTTTGGCTCTGGGTGAATTTTGTCAGTAGAGGCAGGAGCTCTGGATACTGAGAGCTCTGTTGACTTCAAACACACACACAGAGATATCTCGTGGATGCTGTAGGGCCTGGTTTGCAAATCACACCTACGTAACAAGTTAAAAGACAGAACAGTAACTCAAAGTCTGATAATAAATCAGATACAAGATACCTTCTCACAGTATAAAAATACATATATATGTATAGTATGCAACACTTCTGCAAAATGCTGATCTGCAAACTTTATTAACATTGCACTATTTCCTCACTGCCCTGAAGCAGAACAGGAAAGTATGGTCAATCTTACATTCATAGGCTGGGAGGAGGAAGGGAAGGAGTGGAATTTATCTCTGCTTTTGGGATAATTCACATTAGCAGCCACCAGACAAAGTGGATCAACAACTTCAATATTACACATTCCCTGCTCCTTGCCTCCCAGATTTGCTTCAAAACCACCTCAAACCTTCTGCCTCAATGTACATTGAGTCCACAGGGACCAAGAACAAAGTAAAGTCTATTGCCATCCAGCTCTCCTATAATAAGCACTTACTGCTGACTCCTTTCCTTTTCTGGTGGCAGTTGTTGAGATATGCAAACTGCCAGAGGTAATTGGAAGTGTGATGTACTGCTGAGCCTCACAGTGATCTAAGAGTAGTTGAGAACATCCACATCATAGCTTTATAGCCTGTCTCCTGGTGTCTATAAATCCCAGCTTTTACTACCTTTGTTTTCATCATGCCAATCAAAGGCTTGATTGCCCAAGAAATAAATTACCAGATGAATTGCTGTTCAGAAACATCTCTCTCTCCTTGACAGTGCCTCTCTTCTTGTGACATTGTATGTATACTTTGCAGTACTATTATGCAAGGTGTTGCAGAAATAATCCAGATTTCTGTGTGATGTCATAACACAGAGAAAGGATAACATCACCTCTAGAGAGTGCAACATGAGTGTAATATGGAGATGGATAGAACAATATATTGCAGCAAGGAGAGCTAATTAACGTGGGGAGAAGGGTGAGGGCAGTCTGCCTCATAATGCAGCTTGATATGATGAGAAAGCACTTGCCTGGCAGAAAAGGTTACAATTGTTAGTAGCATAACAGGCTTAGTGGAAGATATTATGGATTTGGGAGGATATGTGTGTGTGGTACACTGTAAATGCAGTACAGGCAAGTTGAAGTCAAAACATAGTTTCAAGGAAATTTAATATCTAGATCTAAATAACTGCAATAGCTTCAGAATCTTTTAATTCCCTCTGCGGGAAGCAATTTTATCTGCTGTGTAAAAGGTGTCTCTAACAGTTTTTAAAATATCCTTTTTGAATAGTTATTAAACCTTCCATAGGCCTACACTAGGGCTGTTTTAAAACCCATTAGGATAAATATGACACACATTACCACAGGCAGTCCTGAAAGTTAAGTACATAGCTTTTAAAACAAGTCCATGGGATCAGGTGCCAGTGTACAAGAGAGTGCTTAGTGTATGTTCTGGATCTGGTACAGCTGACAGACAAGAAGGCTGCAAAATCTACTGCAAGTTAGAGTAATACAACAAAGAGAAACTAAAGATCATTACACAAGTTTGGGCCATCTGGGAATCAATACACGTATGTCTGATAACATTAAGTGTGACTGATCTCTGGTACTTCTTGAAATAGGTGGGTTTGGATATCAAATTGATCCATGTACAAACTCCTGTGCCTTTTAACTGATGTATACTCAGTTTTTTTAAGAGTACCCTCTAGGGAACAGTTTTCATGTACTGGCCTGGCCTAGTTTCATGTACTTTCATGGCCATAGGAAGCTTGAGTTTCCATCCCTCCAGCCAAGATGGAGTAAAGTGAAGCCCTTTCTGTGGGCCACTGCTTTAAAAGCTATGACTTTAGGAAAAAGGTGGCTCCACACTTAAAATTTGCAAAGCACTCCAGGCTTTCTGCAAGTACTTGAAGCATGCTAAGATCGTATCTAACAAATTGAGTTTCTTGGGGTACTTTGATGTAGGAATACTTAGCTTTTGAGTTTTTAAATGGAGGCAGATATTTAGGCATCTATCTCCATGAATACAGAATCACTCCAGGCATGCAAAGAACCAGAGCTTAAAGCTACCAAAGAAGAAGCAACCTAATAGGTTCAAACATATATTCATGCCCCAAGATTGTGCTCTGAGCAGCAGGGGAAGGGATAATAGATGTCCACGACATTTTAGATTTGTAGACAATTAGGTGTGAGCTTCATGCATTGTTCCATTGAACCTAGTTGTCCTTGGATTGCACCGCTGGTGCCTAAGGGGTAACTTGGATTTTATCCTTATCAAACGACCTACACCTTGATGACTGAAATATAAATAGAGCATTGATTTTCAATCTAATTTTTATGGCACTTAATTTATAAAGGAGGTATTTTAGTTGTTTGTTGGGGTTTTTTTTAAAGAGGAAAATGGTGTGTTTCTAGGCTTCACAGTACTTTGCTTTCATCTTATGATGAAACGGACTGTCACATTCTCAGATAGTAATTATAGGGTACATGAAGATTTGAAATAATCAGAAGCATGTCCAAAAGTAAAGGTTAGGGACCATATTAATTTCTGATTTGTGCCTACATGTTCTCATTCACTGTGATTCTGAAGGCATTCAGAGAAAGATATGTAGGAAGGTTTATTAAAAAATCTCGTTTTCCCAGATCAAAGACAAAAATCTTAAAATATAGGAAAAATTTGGATGTGAAACACTGAGGAAAAGTAGGGCACCATTTTTAGTCTTTTCCTGGAACCATGATGAAATAAGACCAAATATATTAAAAAAAAAAAAAAAAAGATGGAGTAAAAACTAGAAACTCTGACAGTTCCATGAGTTTAAAGCTACTTGTTGAATGAAGAAGCAATTCAGTTTTTGTCTTTGAGGCTTTTAGTGGCTGTAAAATCAGAGAATATGAGGTTTATGTGGATTTAAGCTTTATTCTATACTAATGTTCTTTGTTGAAGCTGAAATCAAAGCATTTGCAATAAAGGTATATTTTTACTGCTAAGTTTTGGCTTTCTGCTGGGACCAGTGTAATGTTTTTTTGCTTAAAAGCACCACAAGCACTGTACACTTGCATGTTAGTTTTGCATGACGGAGCAGAGGTGTCATGTGGAAAAAAAGGATATTCTGTAAAACTGATTTCCTACGGAAATGGTCCCTGCACCACCACTATAAAAATACTGCAAGATTTCTCATTTACTCAAGTGACAATTTCAAAAAGTCTTACATTTTCTCCATCAAAAAAGCCTTGGTGTACAGCCTGTTGAGGATAAAATCCCCCAGAATTGACTTGAAGGGCTCAATTCTCAGCCCAGTGTATACACATGCACAGCTCCCACAGACTTCAGTCAAAGTCATGTTGATTTGCGGCAGGTACCAATAGTTTCCTGGGTCTCAGTTCTGAAAGGATTTGAACATTTTTTGCTACATGCCACCAAGCATTTATGGCCTTACAGGTAGCTCTCCTGCAGGATCAGGCCTTTCAGGACAGAGAATTCCTTTCTCTTGAGAGTCCTGTTTGCTTCTTCAAAAATCAAATTCTAGGAAAAGCTTTCTTTTCTTCATCTTCTATTTTCCACTTTTTCAGTCTTCATTTCATACCATGACACACTTTGGCCAATGCTGAATAATCCCCTGAACTGCTTCTGTTTCATCTTTAAATGCAATAGGGGGTTTGGCTACATTTCAGAAAATGTGTCATTTGATTCAACATCTTAATATATTACCTCATACTTGTCCCATTCTCATCATCTCTTTGGGCTTGTCACTTAAAAGCTCATTCATATTAGGGCATGAAATGAATTTAAAATGCAGCAGGTATATCCCAGTCACTCCACATGTATCTGAGCAAACAAGGACAACTATGGGAAAAGGTGACACTGATTTCATTCCACTCCTGAAAAAAAGCTTGACAACATTTGAGTTCCTACCTGTTCCTTCTTTCAAGCTACACAGGAAAGAAACCTGAACTTTGTTGTAATTTTGATGTGGAAGAGGTCTAAAAATGGACATGACATTGTCTGTGCCCTCTGACAGTTCTTCTGATACACCACTCCCCTCTCTCTCTCTCTCTCTCTCAGTTTAAAAGGAGAGCATGGATGATTTCAGCTAACAAATTCCCTGTCGAGGCACCAGCAATACCCTTGATGCTCTTGAACTCTCCTGCCTGCTTCCCCATCACACTGTAACTTTTGATCTCTTGACACAATACACTAAAGGCCGTGCTCATTGCACTGATGGCTTGAGGATCTGCATCTTCTGGAAGTGGAGGTTCATAGGTCTGGCCAGATGAACCTTTGATATGTGCTTGTTGGTGGCTTTGGGAGATGGGATTTAATGACCTGAATCATCCTGCTCAGTCTGCTGTTTATACACGCTGTGAGTGAATCATGGTAAAGAAGCAATTCAGTTTGCTTTTCTCTTCGAGGCTTTTAGTGGCTGTAAAATCAGAGAATATGAGGTTTATGTGGATTTAAGCTTTATTCTATACTAAGTAATCAGATTTGGAAAAGTGTTAAAAACAATATTACATTGTCTGGGCATGATTCAAAGAATCCTCAAAGCTGGATTCTGATGCCAGAGGCACTTGTGAATATTTAGCATAAACCTCACATTCAAATTCCTTGAATTCATAGTTTTCTTCTATTTTTGCACCTTATTCAGCTAAAGAAGCTCAGGATTTTTCAGCTATGGAAGAAATACACTCTTAATTAGCTTTGATCCTGCAGAACATTAACTGGTGTTCCTTTATTTTATTAGCTCTAATGCAACCTTCAGGAGAGTAAGGTATAAAATACATTGAACACTACCTAGTGTTGCTCGGTTATTAAAAAATAATGTAAAGAGGTACTAGACTTGTTCTAGAACAAGTAGCAATGAAGTATGCAATGATTTCCCAAGACAGACAATTTCCAGTCTCTTAAAAATGTTTCTATTATTCACTTTTCTGCTTAAATTGGAAGCCTGATTCTTTTGTGTTTTTAGAAATAAAATACCCAGGTTGGATCTTTGAAGAAATTGCTACCCTATCTTTTGTTCACTGCACATATAATTTTTTAACAGGGAGTACACTTTTTGATAGCTTCAGTTAAGCTGTTATATAACACATCTGACGGCTTGCATTAAAGTAGGACTACTTCATAAAAACTGCATTCATTTTACTTAATGACAACTTTTGCACTCTGATCTAATTCTGGGATCCTAAACACCCTCCATTTGGTTTGCTTGGCAAGGCTGTGACAGCAGTGGGGGCTACAGGAGTGGCTTCTCTGGGAAGATGCTAGAAGCTTCTCCTGTATCGAACAGAGCCAATGCCAGTTGTCTCCAAGATGGACCTGCTGCTGGCCAAGGCTGAGCCCATCAATGACAGTGGTAGCACCTCTGAGATAACACAGTTAAGCAGGAAGAAAAAAAAGTAACCCTGTGCAACAGAGACTGCAGCCTAAGAGAGGAGTGAGAACATGTGAGAGCAGCAACTCTGCAGACACCAAGAGTAGTGCAGAAGGAAAGCAGGAGGTGCTTCAGGTGCCAGAGGAGAGATTCCCCTGCAGCCCGTGGTGCAGACCATGGTGGCCCGATGTCCCTCTGAAGCCCAATGGAGGTTCATGGTGGAGCAGAGATCTGCCTGCAGGCTGTGGAGAACTCCAGGCTGGAGCAGGTGACTGCCCAAAGGAGGCTATGATCCCATGGGAAGCCTGTGTTGAAGCAGGCTCCTGGCAGGACCTGTGGACCCGTTGAAAAAGAATCCCATGCTGAAGCAGGTTTGCTGGCAGGACTTGTGACCCCGGAGGGGACCCACTCTGAAGCTGTCTGTTCCTGAAGGGCTGCACCCTGTGAAAGGGACCCATGCTGGGGCAGTTTGTGAAGAACCGCAGCCTGTAGAAAGGACTCACATTGGAGAAGTTGGTGGAGAAGAGTCTCCTGTGGGAGGGATCCCACATTGGAGCAGGGGAAGAATGTGAGTGATTTGATTGGTAATAAGTTAAACTAATTTGCTCAAATTGAGTCTGTTTTGCTTGTGACAGTAACTGGTGAGTGATCTGTCCCTGTCCTTATCTTGACCAACAAACTTTTCGTTATATTCCCTCTCCCCTGGTCCAGCTGTGGAGAAGAGTAATAGACTGGCTTTGGTGGACACCTGATGTCCAGACAGGGTCAACCCACCAGAGACCTTTAGAAACTCAGATCTAATTAAGGAATCCTAAAAGGAGTGCTTGTGTTTTCTCCAAGTACAACACAAAGTGAGAAAAACATTTCAGCCAATCTGAAAATATTTCCTTGAAGGACTAAATTATGTAGATAATGCCAAAAATGTGATTATGAATGGTTTAGCACAGAGAAATAAAATGAAAGTAAGAATGTTTATGTGCAGTTTGGAAAATACTGAGTAATAAAAGTCCAACATGAAAAAATGTCTTATGAGTCAGCATTAAAAAGCACAGAAAAGTCAGAGGTAGCAATTAGCTTTTGGTTCACTGAAGCCAATGGATACTACACCACTGACCCCATTGGACCTATTGTCTTACCTCATAAGAGGAAATCCTTTGAGTCCTTACCTGTACACTGGTAAGAGTCGTGTATTGATAAGCTTTGACTACCAGGTAGTTGGCTTCTATATCTATTATTCCCAGGATCATGTACTTCCACCATCTCCTCTTCAAAATTGCCAGCAAGTTTTCTTCTCCTGTGGTAGTAAACAAGAAAAATTATGTAAGAGTTAGGGTAACATGCCCCAAATACCTGCCTGTCCAGAGAAATTATCTAGGTCTCTTGCATTTACACTACGCAGTTGAAAGCTACCATATACAAAGAGGTACTGCAAGGAAGTGAAAACTAACACACCCTATTTGTCTAGCAGATATTGAAAGAGACAGCCTGGCAAAGTAATATGTGAGGGTCAGACTGACACTTCACTTAAGATGTAAACACCAGCAAGAGAAACAAGCGCAGCTTGAACAGACCAGGTATATGTTCCTACCTTTAGTTTTACATATACACACATACATGCACATATAAAGTGCTAAAGAATAGAGCAGTTTATACATTTATACTTTCCATACACACTGCTAAAATATTGTATGCTCCACACATGGTGCAACAGGTTCTTACCAGACTGGGAGATTATCAGTATTTGTAAATATGATGGAATATTAGAGCAGGAGAGTAACAGCACTACATTTGGGCATATGACAGATCCTGTTCCAAGGATGGTTATCCTGATCCTAGAGATTCAAAGTATCAGACTTGTTTAGATAAAGGCTGCACTGAGACATATTTTGGGTGACAGTTGCTCTACTCCCAGAATCTTTTTTCTTAAGTAGGCAGGTTTGCTGCCTTCTATGGGAACACTGTCAATCATCCAGTATTTAATCTTCACCACTTGAAAACTGACACTACAATACAGCCTGCAGATCAAACCCACAACTTGCAAAAGGTCAAAGCATTCCTCATGGAAGGCTAGGGATTATTATTGTTCTCCATTCAAAAGCAAACAGCTCATTACTGAGGGTGGGCAAACCTGTAACTTGCTTGCACTACAGTAAGTTCCACACATGATGAGACCTCACTGTGAAGGGGCAGACTGTGACTGAACACAGCCGGACTGGAGGTCTTTCAGAGTCTGTAGCCTAAAAAGGAATCTAAGTAGGGTTTACTTGTACTGCTGAAGTACTATAAATGGTATTTGAACTATCTTGAAAGTTTCAAAGAAAACCCCACTATTCTGAGTTTTTTCCATGTTGCTGTAGCTTTTCTAAGTGCCCCTGATCATCAAAATGGGTGATGGAAAACACAGAAGAAAAGGATCATTATTGACCATTGCCACCTAAACTTGCTCAGGCTTCCCAATCCTCCTTCAACATTTTCCGTCATCACAAGTGTGTTCACTCTTTGGTTCAAATAGACCCAGTAATATATGGGCTGCCATACCAGAGTAGAAACAGCAGGCTCAGATCTTATAAGATTCAAACACAGAAAAACAGATAATTACTTCAAGTTAATTCAGAAATCATAGATGTTAAAGCTTGGCCCTGCTGAGTGACTTGGATGGGTATTTACCTGAGCAAAGCATCTGAATCATTTCACTTTTGCTCATTAAAAGGTGCTCACACATACACTCTTCCAGTGGGATATTATTAGGCAACAGCCTAATTTTTGTTACAGTGATAATGACACTGAGTGCAAAACTGTAAATGCTAAAAAAGTCTTCTTTCCCTTTCCTTCCTCCCTCCCTTCCTTCCTTGCCTCCCTCCCTTCTCCTCCTTCTCTCTCTTTCTTTCAGTAAGCAGCAGAAAAATAGCAGAAACAAGGTGGTGAGTAGAGCAATGTTTAAGACAATGAATAAAGAGTAAGCACATTCAATTATACTACACTTCCCTGTTACACTGACTAAATCCCATCCTTCAGACATAATTATGACTACATCTATGTACTTTTATGATGATTTGAGCATACAGAATTATTTTAATTATTGTTTAAATTTACTTAGGGAGAGGTTTTTAAAAGAGCATTTGTGATTAGGTGTCCTAATTTCTACTAAAATCAGTGTAAACCACGCAGATAAATCCTTTTCAGGTATTGAAACTGCATCTCAAGTTTTTATGCTGCCCAGACAATGCCTTTAAAGCATCAGCTGGAAAATAACAATGCAATAGAAAGATGGGGTTAACATTTCAGAGTGATTTTTCATTGTAATTGTCAAGAGAAAGCCAAAAAACCTGAGGCCATCAAACTGCAGTCTCTATTCCAACAGTAGAAATCCCACCTGAATCTTTTTTTGTTACAGTAGGACCATGATGGTACCTACAAAAGCAGAGAGAAGCAGCAGGCTCAAGAACTGCAATGGCAATAGGTTGCCTGAGCCACGACTGTGGATACAATTTAAGGACTCTTGGTGCCTTTGGTTTGCCAGTGCTTTCTTCAATTTCCAGGCACAGGTCACTGTAGTGCTCAGACGTGGCCAACTAAGTGAGTTTTAAGATTGAAGCTTTGGCCGTGACTTCTGGCTAATGGGTAAACTTAGAGTTTCCAGCAGTGGAAATTAAATCTTCTACACTTCAAACTGACATGCATAGTTCTCTCTTTTGGTTTCGATTCTTTCTTTGCTCATGATAAAAATAAGAAAAATACTTGGTATATGTTAATTTATCTTTGATATAGAGCTCTGAGATATTCCAAACTGCAAAAGAGCAGTTTCTGCTGAGAATTCTCAGCAGAGCAAAAAGCAGTGCCAAAATTTATTTATGCAGGTACTGTACAACTCTGAAGAACATCGGTTTAGTTTCACAGCAAGTGCCTTTGTCAGTGGAAAGCAGAGTGTACACAAATATTTAGCATGAGACAAGTAAACTAGAAAATTTGTTCCTGGAGAAAAATCTTGTCCAGTAGATGCATCTTCTTCTGTGGAACATACTTAGTCTTTGCTTCAACTCATTTGCTGCATCTCATGCTACTTAGAGTGGAAGAAAGGTCTGGCTTCTGACTAGGGTCTCTCTGTCCACACTATTTTTTTTTTTTTTTGTTTATTGTTAACCTATCAGTTGTGAAAATCTGCAAGCATTAGCAAAACTGATGAACTTGGGTACATTGAACTGATCACAAGTGGTGTTGCCCAGGCCTCAGTATTTGGGCCAGCTCTGTTTAATATCTTCATCAAGTGCTCCCTCAGTCAGTTTGCAGACAATACTGAGTTGAAAGAAGATTGTAGTTGTAGTGAGGTGGGGGTTGGTCTCTTCTGCCAAATTACAAGAGATAGGACAAGAGGAAATGGCCTCAAGTTGTGCCAGGAGAAGCTTAGGCTGCTCATTTCAAAAAATTTCTTCATGGAAAGGGTTGTCAAGCACTGGAATAGGCTTCCCAGGGGAGTGGTAGAGTCCCATCCCTGGAGGCATTTAAAAGGTGTGTGGACGCAGCATTTAGGGACGTGTCTTAGCAGTGGGACTTGGCAGTGCTGGGTCAACAGTTGGACTCAATGATCCTAAAGGTCTTTTCCAACCTTGACAAAATTCTATGATGCTACAAAACCCCCAACACATACTTAACGTGTTGCTAATCTAGGGACTTCTATTTGTTTACCGCTTTCTATTTCTTTGGCATCATCGCCACAATTCTTAGAAGGGAATGAATCACTTCCAAAGTGAGAGACAGGCAGAAGAAAGATGATCATCTGCAGTGACTGTCAGTCCAACGCTATGGGTAAATCAAGGGAGAGGCAGGTGGAGCCCTGGTTTTGACAGGTGGCTGAAATAAAGTCACCATACTCAAATGTCCCACTTTAGCAAAAAACACCCAGTGGAAAGCAACAGTGGAAGATAACCTGGAGAAGGTGTGGGGCTGCCAGGAGGACAGGACCTCTGAACAGCAATCACAGATGGCATCCTCAGTGAATTCAGACAACAAAGAGAAGGGAAATGGGAGTTAAGGAGATAAGTGGGAAGCCTTGACTTCGGAAGACTATATGGAGAAGCAGAGAGAATCAAGAGCTGTATTCTAAGGCTCACATCCGGAATAGAAATAAACATCACCTTTGCATAAAAACAATGAGGGGAACAAAACCATCACACCTTATTAAAAACAAAAAAACCCCAGACAATCTAGGTTTTTTTTAAACTTATTTCCCTTGATCACAACTCAAAGCAAACTAATTATTCATGTCTTCTGAGTTGTAAGCATTGTAGACCAGAAGGACCAAATGCAGACGCCTACACTTGCACTAACTGGTAAAGCATTTTAAAGGGTTTTTTCCAGCTAACTTTTTTTAAACGTGAATTCATTAGAATGAGATACACTAGGAAGAGAGATTATTTCAGATCATGTCTTTTGTTATTGCAATACTCTGTGACTAGGACTTTCAGGTGGTCATATAAACACATATTAAACCATAAAGTGTGCAGGTTAGCTGAAGGGCAACATTTCCTGTGGGGCAAAGCACATATTGATGCCAGTGAACATGCACAGAATTATGCAATCTTTAGACACTGCCTTCTTTTGATGGAGGTCCTCCTTCAAAAAACACACCCCAAACTTCTGTCAGCATTTGAGCTTCTGAGATTATAAATCTTCATATTCAGTCTAATCCAAATATAATGTAGATTTAAAAGTAAATTGCAGATTCAGAATGCTTCAAGATTCAGAAGTCTAACAGTCTTAATACAGAGAAATAACACCCCTCTCTTCTTGCTCTTTCTAGAATGATATTTTAAGTTTTAATTTTTATACTAATTTTGCAGTGACACACACTTGACAGTTATATATACAGAGGAGCTCTCTGTGTTTGGAAAAAAGCTACAGCTTTGCATCTGCTGGCTCAAATTAAAAATCAACAAATAAGCTGCTTTGTAGAAGAGATGGTTTTACATCTTGTAATAAGGATTTACCCCTGGGGGGTTACAAAATTAAAAATAAATTAGAGAGAAAATTGAAAGAGGCTTTAGCTGTGTACTGTCTACCAAATATACATATATACATGTACAAAACCCTTTTTACATTCACCCACACAGCCGCAGAGGTACAATAAAAAAACCCAACAACCATTAAGACAGCAAATTCCCAATTATTTGTGTATAGGCTTGGGACACAGGTAGAATAACAGCCCTGCTAGACCAGAAAACCAGCATATTGCTTCTCTTTCATCCACTGCAGTCTCTCTCTTTTACTTCAGATGACAACTTGCTATTTAGATCAAGATCATCAAAGGAGCTGTGCTCTCCTTCTTCCTTACAGAGTTTAGCAGAGACATCTAAATGAATGCAGGAGACTTTCAAGGGGGAAGGCAGACTGGGGAGGGAGGGCTGCCAGGCATGCTGGTCCTCCCCTGCCTCTCACAGGAGTGCCAGAGTCAAGTGCTACACAGTAAAGAAGCAAAAGTCTCACAAAGGATGAAGATTATACCAGGATTTACTTATTACCTCTTTTCTTTGCAAAAGAATCTCAACTACAAATTAAAATTACAGGATAATTGTTTCTTTTTAGTTTTCACCCTTTATATCCAGTCTTGCAGAGACAGAGCTTCACCAGTACAAATGTTGTTTCTCTACAGACTTTGTAGTCATCCAGCCCTGCTGCGGGCCCAGGGGAAGGAGGCAGTTAAATGGGGTTGCACTGTATAGGGGTAACACAGATAGCTGTTTTACAAAGCCAAAAGGCTCCCATACCTGAATAACAAAACTTTGCTTCTGCTTGGTCAAGTAGCTGGTTCAGGAGGCTGAAGGCCTGCTGTAGAATACTTTCGTCTCTGCACAACAGCTCAAAAGAACTGTTACTCTTCTGTGTGTCTTTAAATCCTCTGACCCAAAAAGGTTTCTTATTTCCTCATATCCACTTGTATTACTGATAACTACTTTATGGGAATACTGTTGCCTAAAGGCAAAACACCACCACTGCTAAATTATTTACACAATAGAGAAAATGCACTCTTTACAGGAATGCTCCTCTAGTCTGGCTTCACAACACACCTCTGTTCCCCTCACAGATGACGGCTTACAGGCTGCACTGCTTTTGTCCTATGTCACGTTTTCAGCAAGCCTTTGCGAGACTAGATGGCATCATCTCCTTTTGCCTCCTCAGAACATCTGATCTTATCCAACCTGTTCTTATTCACAGCTCCCTCCTGCTTCCTCTCTCACAGCGGGAAAACTGCGTTGGTGTAACAGCCCTGAGCTGCTGCTGCAAGCAGCTCCCACATGTTCCTGCTCCTTGCCCTGTGCCAGCTGGTGCTCATGGGGCTGCACAGTGAGTCAGGGCAAAGATCTGCCTAAACCCAAAGATTTGGGATTTTCAGATTAATTTTTAGACAGTGTCCTGAGCAGTCTGCAATCAAATCCATATTACTCTTGTGGGAGGCGAGGACCAAGTAATCAGATCCAGGCAAGGGACAAGTTTCTCCTTGCCTGATACAGGGCAGGCTTAGCCTATTGACATGCCCTAACATATCATTACATTTACTAAATTACATCTGAAGTGTTTAGACTTTTTATTTCCTTTTAGAGATTTTGCAGAACAGTCTGTTTTGACTGTGGATGTAAATCATAATAGTTGAAGTCACATCTAAGAATCTGAACATCCATTTTCATAAAACATGAAAGGATTCATTTTTGATGCCTTAATTTTGATCCAGCCTAAGCACTGTTGTTAGATCTTATAAGCTTCAGATGTCTTATTTCATGAGATTACTGGTCATTACTTTTAGGGGTAAATTAAAATTTAAACTGCACAAACGAAGTAGCTGATCATTTTACTCATGCCTCAGTTTCTCTCCTCCTGCCTACCCACTAGATATGGTTTTCCCTTTGGTGGCAGACACAATGCTTGGTGTCACTACCACAGGTTACTTGAAGGAACAGTCCATGTCCAGAACTGTGTAAGACCTGAAGAAAGCTTGGAACAGTGCACTGTTTCAAAAAACAAAACTCTAAATTCCCAGCCTTTTAAAATGTTAAGCTAAAAACCACAGTGACGTTTCTAATACATGATTTTTTCATCTAACTTGGTTTATCTCCCAGCCTAAACTTAGCTAAGCACTTTCCCTGAAATGGCAGAATGTGTCCCACTCTGTAATGCAGAGGGACACGAGCACACTGAGAAGCTGAAGCCTTCCCTCAAACCTGAGAGTTGATTATATCTTTCTGCATGAAATCTTCAAAATTTATTTCTGATCTACAATACTCTCAGATTTAAGTCACCTCTGAGCTAACACTATAGTCTGTCAACTTTTGGCTCACTCTCACACAGAACTACTTCAAAACAAGCTGCTGGATCTGTAGGTCCCTTCCAGCTGAAATACTTCGTCTTTTCTCTTTTCTCTCTTTTTCTTTTTTCTTTTCTTTTCTTTTCTTTTCTTTTCTTTTCTTTTCTTTTCTTTTCTTTTCTTTTCTTTTCTTTTCTTTTCTTTTCTTTTCTTTTCTTTTCTTTTCTTTTCTTTTCTTTTCTTTTCTTTTCTTTTCTTTTCTTTTCTTTTTCTCTGTAAGCACTGCAGTCCGGCCCTTTTTCATTGCTTATCCTATTTTATCTAGTATGAAGCTAATTACAGCAATACAAAGGTTTTCAGAAGAAAAAAATCCCCTCATTTTCAAATTTACTAGAGTGTAAGTCAAATGAAAGAAATCTATATAAATATCTCTGTATATCATTTATGAATGTGTAATTTGCATGAATAGTTTATCCTTCTGGATAAGCTTGGGCATCTTAATCATATTCACAAGACTTATTTAAAGTCAAATAATCATAAAACAAATAATATTCATTGTTTAAGGCAGAGGAATCAGTTAGGATGCATGAGTTTTCTTTTTTTTTTCACCTCTCATCAACTCGTTAGAAAATGTTGGTCCAGCCACCTACCCACTCTGTGACATTTTTTTCCCAGCAGACAGATATGAATAATGAATTACCTACTTGTTATTCGTGATTCCTACAAATTCTATTCCACAAATCATGAGATTTGACTGAGATAGTAAAAAAAAAAAAAAAGACCCAATGCAAATTGTCATTACTATTAACTATTCATAAATCAAGCAGAGCCAACTGAAATTGAATGTGTACCCTTTCTTTAAAAGACAGTAAGGAAAGAATAAGTCAAGGAAGTCAAGGAGTGTGCATCTTTCTCTATTCTCCATCAGTAATGTCTGAACACACTGATCCAATTTAAATCTAATTTGACAGAGAGTGCAAAGATATTACTTCCCACAGATCTATTGTGAATAGTTAACTGCACAGAAGAAAGAAAACCTAACATTGCAACCACTATGTACAGGCTTGGAGGTACTCACACTACTTACTAGGCACCACAGTCTGGACTCTGTATCTTCTTACACACCAGCTCATTCACAATGAGCCACAAATCCCTGAGAGATCAGGCAATGCCGGTTCTGGGGATCACCAAACTGCTACCTAGTAGCAGGCACTGGAATGAAATATGAGCAAGGACTGTATCCAGGATATGGCACACATGAAGGAGAACCTGTTTTTTTACAGGCTATGAAACCTAGAGATATCTACTAAGAAAGAAACCACTCTGCTGATGACTACCAAGAGGCCAGTACTATTAAGAGAAATAAGGCTATTGGTGAACGACCGAAAATGGGAGTGCTGTTTCCTGTGGTACACACACACTACAACACTGACAATTCTTGCTAGTTTTGTGACAAATTAATTAACATTTAAAAGGGCATTTTAAAGAAGAATAGGATGGGAAGCTGATGATAAAGAAGCAATGCTGGCAGAATTAAAAACTTCATCTGGAGTTAATAATGTTAACCAAAAATATGTAAAATTCTAATAACCAGCACTATTTCATGTCATTGCCCAGGGCCAGCGGGAAAGCTGAAGAGGTCAGAATACATTAGGGCTGGCTGGCTCTAGAAAAATATGGCTTTACAGATGCTCCCTGATTTCTAGAGGAATTCCAGTGTTCTGTGTTAGAAGTCTGCAAACATACACTCAGTCCTCTTGGAGTATTTATTTGTGGTACAGCCATGGGAAAATCTAGAAGAATTATCCCCCTTTCGGAACTTTCCTGACACCACAGTTGGTGAACTGGAATAAAGTTTGCTAAACTTCCAAGTTACATATTAAATATTATCCCTGGAGGAATATAGAAGCTTTGGGAACTTCTCATCACCATGGGTAAAATCCTCACTTTAGAACAACCAGAGATTATTCAAGAAATGCCACTAATTACACATGAAGCAGAAAATGTAGGAGCTGCCACTAGTTAAAGCAATTGTGAGGCCAGTCACCCCAAGGTGACCAGCAGCAGAGGCCCAAGAGAAACGTGCAAGACGCACCAACCCATTGTGGCTCCTTCATTGTTGGCCACAGTATGAGCACCTTGTTTTATGCATGACAGTAATTCCAAAAGCCTTATTCAAAATGAGTAAACCCAGTTAAGAACAGAGAAAATGCAGGCATGAGCATAAAGAAATATGTGAAACACAATAGCTTCAAATAACACCAAGAGCTGGTGCATTCGTTTGCCTATGTCATGATACTTACAGGAGTTATACACACCAGAAATCTCAGTGTTGCATCTGTAATGATCAAAACTACTAAAAACTCTCATTGTTTATGTCCTTTGCAGTATGACTAGTGAAGTATGACACCAAAAGCATAAAACACCACTGAACCATGCTAATTAATTAGCACAAAGCATCATATTGCTACCATGTCAACTAGACAGCTACAGGCAATTCTGCTGAAGAAACTGGCTATTTGTTATCACATAATCCTGAACGAGGTACTCAGAATGACCATTATGATTAGACATGAAGCCCGACACATTTTTAGATGACACGTTGATCGGAGCAGGTGATATTTTGTTGCATACCTGTTATGTACCTAAATCAACAGGGTCTTGATGTGACCTTTGAAGATTTAGCAGTATTAGTATCGGATAAACAAATCAGAATTATACATCCATATGTCTACATAAAGGAGAAAGTGATATGGGAGGCAACAGAAATGATGGAGAGCAGCCCTCCATCCTGTACTTCTTGCCTCCTCAGCTGGCAGAACTGGGCTAGAAAAACTTTGCAATGGGGTCAGGACTGTAGCATTTCTGACAAGAAAAATACAAATTTTCATGATTCAAACTCTATAAAAAGAGAACTTAGTAGGTTTACGAAGCACCTCTAAGAGGTACATAATCAGAATAGTCAACTTTTGTGTATTTTTTGCCATCTTTCACAAGCATGGTGGCCATGATCAGCGTGTAAGTGCAATCATACCCAGAAGGTGGTGAAAGTTGATGCAATACAGTTCAGGCATTGTTTTGCTCTAGCTAGAACATTAAATGTTAATTGAATCATCAGTGTGTACCAGTTTACCTTCAGTAAATTTGTCAAAGCAGCTTTGTATCAGAGACTGAAACTCATCTGGTCCTGGTTTTGCGCAAAATAATGACTGGAATACAAAATGGAACCTACAATCTACAGACAAAAGAAGTGTTGTGTCCCTGCCTAAAGTAGTCTTGAAGTCTGAAAAATAGAGAATCTAATTACTGTAGCTGTGCTACTGAAACAATGAAGAGGTTGAGAGTGAGACTGATAAGCAGTTAGATGATATGCTACTAAGCTGGGGGTCTGCAGTCCTCTCAAATTCTGGCAAAAGAGTACCTGCTGTGTGATGTGCAAACTGAGAGATATTCCATCAGTGCTATTACAAAGTGACCTATGCATCTGATAGTGCTGCTAATGACTGGAGATTGTGCTCATGCTTAAGGTATCAAAAGAGTAATTACCTGCAGATAACATGCATTATCTTTCCATGGAAGAAAGTGATAGCCAATAAAAGTATGATCTAGAAATCCAGGATCTCATAAAATACATACAATAAAGTAGTGTAGTTTAGATCCTCAGGTATTGTACAGTAGGAGAGCTAATGCCACTGGGCTGCTGCTTAATCAGTTAAAGACTAGTATTACATTTGGTACTTGTTATCCTACCATAAAAAGAGAAACTCCACTAATTCATCCAGAAACTAAGCTGTGCATCTTGGAAAAGCCAAGCATGGTTTTAGGAAGAGCTGGTTCTAGGGGCAGAATCTGGACTCAGCACATAAGCTGGTACTTCCCAGAATGGTGGTTTTGTGCCCCTTGAGTTTCAATCCCAGGAAAGCTAGCAGTTCTGGAAGGCAAAAAGAGATCAGTGTGGGAGGTAGCAGTTCTGGAGGATGCAGCCAATTACCCCCATTTTGGTTTCTGAATAAATGCAAGTAGATCACAATGATGAATTAAGATCGCTCCAGAAATAATCAGCTCTTGGTGTCTGTCATCCCTGGAAATCTCTGTCACTTTCTGCACACTCTTCTGTAATGTGTGCTACTCAATCATGCAGTGCTCAGCAGGGTGCACTGAAAATTAAACATCTCCCACTCCTCCTCACCAAGAATTCAAGAGAACGTGCATCTGAAAACACTGCTGAGAAGTATACAAACTTTATGTAGCAACTGTGAGGAGTGATTGCACCTCTCTTGATTCCAGTTGATTGCCACAAAGCTCAAAAAATCTTCAGCAATAAAAAAGCAGTGATACTTACAATGAAGAAACTTATTATAAAAAAGTGTTTTCTTTACATGACTCCTGACTTATAAGAAAATTGCTGAATAGTTCACTGGCATTTATCTGTCCTGCTTGCACTTTACAGCTATTGACCCAGTAGCCTTTCCACTCAGATGAGAAGTAACACCTAACTAGAAATACGTCCCATGCATTTATAGGAGAGGAAATATTAATGTGCTAGGAAGATATTCTGGCTGGTAAGCACAACATGAAATTCTATAATGTGAATCTCCAGGTTAGAATAAAAGGAACTTGCATCCTATGCAATTAACATCCAAGCAGAAAGCCATCAACTGATCAGGTAGCCAACCATTAACACATGAATTATGACCATGTATGCCCCCTTACACATCCAACAGAACCTTTACCATTTATTACCTGAATAAAATCTGTCATTTTATTCAGGAGCCCACCTTTCTACACTTGCAAGCATGCATATCTGACTCAGACACATATCCTTTGACATCAATCCAGTTGTGCAAGAGTTATAATTTTTCTTCCTTTCCCCCATTCCAGAGCTGAAGCCCAGAGGCAGTTCCATCATGCAACTGCTCAGCACATGAAAGAAGGGATTCAGTGCACCTTCCTAGCACAAGCTACTAATAAAAGTGACAGAGCACTGAGGGCTGGGAAGCACAAATGGAGCACCAGCTCAGTTGGTTACAGCATGGTGCCAATAATGCCAAGGTTCTGAGTTTGATCCCTGTATGAACCATTCACCCAAGAGTTGGACTCAATAGTCCTTCCATCTTGGAATATTTTGTTATTCTGTGTCTGATTTTTATATTCTATATATGAGAGTGTTTTACTGATGCATCCAATGCTGTGAAATGCATCAGCACAATGATTCAAGAAAAGGAAACCATTCCAAAAGTAGCAATCACCTTAGCAATCCCATCTCTCAGAAAACTCATCAGCACAGGCAGAATGAAGGTATATCACACAAGATCAGGCAGCCAGAAAGGGTGAACAGGTTGTCTGACCCTCTCAGAGAAAAGATGTGTCAGTGTGGAAGACTCAAACTTCATCATAAAAGCCATGACGGGTAAGTATAAAATCTGGTTTGTCAGCAACAGTAAAACATCTTCTGTGAGAGAAGTAGAACAAAAAGCTTTCAGGAAATGCAGTTAATAAAATAATTCCCATAAAACATTGTGTGGCATCTAGTATCAAGAAAACCTTCTTGTAAAAAAAACTGGATGGAATTTTTTATGGAAGAACATTCATAGGTGATGAACCTGCACATGAACTTGACAGGAAAAGGAGGTAGCACGTGCTATTGAGCCCTGAACTATAGATGGGAAAGCTGAGAGTTCTGTAGCCCATCAAACAAGAGTGAAGGTACCATTAAACATCCCATAACTATTCCCATTCTTTGATATTTAAATATGCACTACAATTTTCTTTAATCGTGACCTTTATTTCCTGCAGCCTTGTGCCCAGTGAGTGTAATCTGGGCCAGGATGAGCTACACCTGCTTTGTTCAGTGTGGCAATGGCTCCATGAAGTGCACAACAGCAGAGAGTCAGGGCCCTCTGTGATGTGGGAGCAGCACTGGCTGTCCCCATCTTCTACACTGAAATATATTCCTGCGTGAAAGCTTAGCCCTTTCAGCAAACTTTTGACAGCAAGACAAGCCATATACATAAAATGTGAGCAGAGGTTTCAGGTGAAATTTGTGCAGGGCAGCCCAGGTGAATTAGATCCTTTGGGATGTTCACACAATTGTGTGTTTCTAGTTGCAAGCACCAGGCTGAGCTCTAAAGAAACTCTGAAGAAGCAATTAATGTTTGAAGGCATAAAATTCAGGATGCCAGACAGATGGCAAAGGAAGAGGGAGAGAATGAAGGTAGCATGTGGACATAACTATGTTGCTTGGACATATTCCTTCACCTGTTGAAATAATACATTCAGAACTTGCACAGGAATGGTTGCTTATTTACTTTGCTAGAGGTGATATTAGGCTTATGGAAGTAGAAACATCCCCAAAAGATCTGGGAGCCACCACAATTTATAGGCCAGTCATGAGATCTCTACCGATCTCCTAGCAAATACTGTTGCTGACTATAACCACAAGTGCACCAGTAGGAGTTCAAAAAGCCCTTATTTTTATTTTGTTTTCCTGCTCTCCATTTTTCTCTCTCAAGATTTTCATGGAAAACCACAGCCAGCCTTTCCATGGTCTGACAGAATGCATCAATTTATTATTCTGCTCTTTACCATTTTCTATGCATGTGTAGTAACACTCACATATTCTCAATAATTTCAGCCTTGTAATATTCAGCATTTGCATAGACCTTTGCTACTTCTAAGTGAGCTAGAAGACAACTCCAACATCCCAACAATGGGATGATTTAGGCCTGTTTATGGGGTTAATAACGATTTGGTTTGGTTTTAAGCATATAGATTTAAATTTGTTTTCTAGATAGGAAAATGTAACAAGCCATTTTTAGTTCAAAAAATAGAAACCATCAGTGCTGTCTTGTGTTGTGACAGCAAAAGACTACAGAGCTCCCCTGACTACCTCTCTATTTTTTGGTCTCTTCTTATGCCTTGCTCTATTTAATGTTGCTGAAGAGGAATGCATAATATCTGGGCATAAAACCACAAAATTTCTCCTTTAGGAGAAAGAATGGGCCAATATAGTTCATCTGTATGATACATATGTCACCTTTACGATTGTATCCGAGACAGATAACATCCAGGAAAAATAGCTTTAAATAAACAAAGAAAGAAACAAAATCCTCCAATATGTAGGTCCAGGAAAGCATATGCTTTAGCATATGTGTAGTCAAGATATTGAACTACATAGGCTCATTTACTGCCAAATTCTGAGCTTCTTAAATGCACAAGATCCATAATAACTATTCAGGTCTGCTGTGATCTGTCTTATGCATCTCCTCTAAAAAATTCCCACTTCAAAATAAATGACTACATTTATAACTGCTTACTGGTTTACATAACTTGCAGATAGGAAAGGCTAAAAAAAAAATCTTCCTGGGATTCAGACTTCTGTATCAATTTCACCAGTCAAAAACCAAAAAAATTTGCTTAGACAAAATGAACATATTTTTATGAAAACAGACTACTATCTCCAGTGAGATGAATACGTAAACATTTTTGCATTAGAATTCTGATATTTGTTTTACAAGTTTGAAGTTTCACTTTGATTTTTAGTTGATTGACTTTGTATGGTTTTATTATTTACAGACTTTTTAATAACTTCAGAGAAAGTCAGGGGGAATAATGTGAACTGATGGACTCATGGTTTGATATTTGTGACGTAAAACCTGTCAGTAGAATAGTTGAAATACTTAGTATTTTTATCACATTACTTTAATAAATCATACAATAAACAGAGATTCTTTTATTTCAAAAAGAAGGTAAGATGTATCAAAATAAAATAAATAAAATAATATTGGAACCAATCATTAGTCAGAATATATATGGAATGTATTCTGAGATGTGGCTTTATGTTCTCAGTTCTTGCTTCAAACCTTCTGCCTTCCAGCACGCAGTGCCCTGTCAGAGAAGAGGGCTAAAACAGACTGATGGCTTCACCCAGGCAGGAAGAATATAATTCACACATTATTCTTTATCATCTTATAGATACCATATCTATATTTACCTATTGCAAGTACAGTGTTAGGTAAAGAATTTAGACTAAATATTGGAAAGGATTCTCTTTTGAAAGAGGGTTTGATACCAACAGGCCTTTAATAGCTCTTGCAATCAGTATTTTGTGAGCTGGAAACACACATGCAGATGTTTCCAAGTGTTGGTTTGATCTGCAGTCTGAAAAATTCCAGCATTCAAACGCAAAATACGCCCCAAAATAATTAAGCTCTCTCCTTCTTTTTCCAGTTCACCTTGCATATTACTCCCCCATTTGTACTCTTTTTCCCTACACGCCCACTGCAGCTTTACCTTTGCTTTTTCAAACTATTTTGCTACATTTGAACATAAATGTATCCCACATTTACACGCCTACCCTTGTGGTTAGCCTGCAGCAATTGAGGCTTACACCTTCCACCACACCACCATTTGTTTGGCAAGTGGCATCAGCCTTGAGCCTGCTATTTCACCTTCTGCGTCAGGAGCTGGCACACGCCTTTATGGCCGTGCTCACAAACTCAGCAGATTTACCTGCCCCCAACAGAAAAGAGCAAGCCTGGCTGTGCCCAGACTCTACAAGAGAGCAGCCGATCCCCTCTCCTCTGACAGCTTCATTGACAACAATCTAAAACCCTTTCCAAATATTATACAAAAAATAAAGTTTTCCAGCCAGCAGAAGTGAAGTGGACACAACTCTGAGCAACCTGATCTAGCTGAAGATGTCCCTGCTCATTGCAGGGGGGTTGGACTAGATGGACCTTCAAGGTGCCTTCCAACCCGGACTGTTTGATGGTTCTATGATTCCAAATGACTCAGCTGTTCACAATATCCTCAGCACCTGGAGCATCACAAAGGCTCTGGTTACCCCTCATCACCCCCACCTCCCTCACCAAAAGGCTGCTGCTCTCGAAAGCCAGAGAAAGGTACTCAGCCCCAGCAATAAACACAACATAAAAATTAGGATTTTGGTATGTAATTTTAAGAGCTGCTTTGCTGATACATGTGTTTACACTCACCTCACTGCAAAATACCAGTAAGTGCTTAAAGAGCAAGACAAAGGACTGGACAACATTTCTTCCACCACAAGCCTGCCTCTCTCTTGTCTGTAGAAGAAAAAATGTATGCTGAGAAACAAACTGCAAGACCAAGGAGTTGCAGTTGGGACTCGACTTGGGAAACATCAAGGGGGAAGAAAAGTTCCTACATAACCACAGGAGTCTGAAATGCTAATCTGGCATGCCTTTGGTATTTTTATTCTTTACATTTCTATTCCAGTAAAAGATAGTGGGTTTTCCTTTTTGCTTAATCACTGCTTCATACTGCAGCATGAAAATCTGGAAACCTGGGGTTTTACACATAAACTTTATTTAGATGGGAGTGAAAGGAGGTGAAGGATATTGCCTGTGATCTGAAAGGTGACTGGAGTGGTAATTATACAGAGAGAATTGAAGAACTACATTTTAAACACCACAGTGCATTAGTACCACTACCTTCAGCTGAACCACACTATAATTTCATCATATGAGATGAATGCAAGCTTTCCTATCCAACTATTCCTGTTTTTCAATCCTACTTTTCTTGAGGCCAGTCTGGGTATGAAAAAATCAAGCAAGGGGGAGCCCAAATTCCCAGGCTTCTGGACTAAAAAGGAGAAATTTCTTGTTATATAGGTTATATGGGAAATCCTGATTTGGAACATGCAGGTAATGAATGTCTTGCCAGGTGAAATTCTCAGGTAATAAGTCTTCTAAATATTTGAAGAAACATATTTCAATTTTTCCTTTGTATCTCCTTGCACAACAGATCTTCCTGTGGAAATGTGTCATTCCTGACTTTCCAGTGGCTGTCTGAGAAGGCCATCAAGGCCCAAAGCCTTTCACTCACCCAGGGTTGGAAAAGCTTTTCTGCTATTTCCTGCAATATGTAGAGCTTCTGATACCAGGCTGTCAACCTTGTGCATACTCTGCAAAGTCTCCTGCTCTTCCTCCACACAGGTCCCACTGCTACCTGTCTGCTGGAGCTGCCTGGCTCCATGCTCTCCAAGACACCTCTCTTGTCAACTCCCCCATCCAACCCTTCCCTGATTTTATAAATGACATCTCAAAAAATGCCCAATTCTCATATTCATGTTTAATTCCTCCTCCTTAGATAAGCAAGGCAGTTCATGAGAGCTCCCATCGACATCCCCTGAGCTCTCATTTCTCATCCACTTCATGTCCTTCAACACAAGGCAGACTGAGAAAAGGAAGAAGTGTCTTCCCAAATATTGCTATGCCTGCTTTATAGTTTTACCTTCTGTGTATCTCCTTGACCAACAGCCTGAGCAGCAAGGTGCAATTTAAATGAACTGTTGTCATTTATACATGAGCTGTCATTTAGCTGCTCATTAGAGGAACACAGCTTTAAAAGATTGTGATGAGCCTGTTAGCTTCCCTTAATAACATCTTTCAAAACCAGAAGCAATATTGTTCTAAAAAAAGCCTTTTGTACTTCAAATTCTCATCAACTCTATCAGTCCTAAGAGCATTAGCCAAGGTTTGAGCAGTTCGTCATCTCTATTACATTCATTTACATGCTATTGTGCTTGACACTGGACAGTAAGGGTTTATTCAGCAATACTTCATTTTTTGATCTGGTAAATTTACTACAGGCCTTATTCTTTAAATTTATTTTATTTTGTTTTTATTTTTTTCCATCACTTGCCTTCTTTTCTTGCAGCTCACAGCAACACAGACCTTTGAATGTAAAATAGTATGGGTAACATTGTTCTTTCATTTATTATACCTCCTGCTCTAGTTCTCTTGACCAAAGTCTCCCTCTCCAATAAGGAAAGGACCTTCTGTTTCCTTCGGATGTTGATGAAAAAGCTTTTGTACACAGGCACCATTTACTGGATCACAGACATCAATCACATTTCTAGTGTTGGGTCTATTATCACCAAACACAGAAAACTGGCAGGTGGACCGGAAAAGACAATGTTTTCCCACTGAGATCCACACCCATGTATGGTCCAATTCAGCAGCATGAACTTGCCATGACACAAGGGTCCCTTCTGGAAAATGTTCATCTGAACCCTTGGAAATGTTTGTGATCTGCGTGTTGTTTAGCAGCTGCCTGTATTAGGCAGCTGTTATGGACTTCACCAGCATTTGGGGGTACTAAAGGCAGTTGTTTAGGCTGTGTAAATTAATTTGGTAGAAAAGGATATTGGTTTAGGCCTATGGCTGACATTCTCTTCTCCTCTCAAGATAAATGATCCAGTAACCACGCAGAAGGCAGTTAACAGCTTCCTTTTTGGGTTTTATGGAAAACAAACTTATTTTAACATCACCATAATTATGGTAAAGCCTTTCTATAAAATGCACACCAATGTATTTAATTAAGACAGGTCATTTGTCTAGCTAAATCTGCAAAATTGAAGTGCTAGCTTCTACAGAATAAATATATACAGAAACACTGAGCCTGGGCAGGGCCAGTAATTATTTTTTTCTGCTATTAGTCTGCAGCGCCATGTATGTGATCAAGAAGTGGACTTTGAGGCACCTTCATTCTCTTTTCCTACAAGTATGTTTGAAGGAAATAGGAAAGTGATCCCACACTGGTTACATGCTAGATTATAAGATTGAATGGGGAAGAAAATGATCTGGTCCTTATGACTGTCTCCTCTTTTACAGCCACGAATTAAAAATACATTTAGATTACTTCACATTTGGACTGGTCCTGCTACAAAAAATAAAGGCAAGCAAATTGCATCTGCTAGGTCAAGCTTCCCATCCCCCATCCCTGAAAACCAAATGTCACTTGTCTGTGTTGATTCTCACAGAAGGCAAACCGTATGTTACATTCCCAGTGTCCGTACACTTCTGCAGCTTCTAAATAGTCGACTCCCCCGAACGGCTGCTGGCCAGATTTTGGTTCTCTTCCAGCATCGAAAGGCAGAGAGGTTAGGAGGTGTCCTGCTGCTACTTTCCTTTCATTTAGAAAATGGAGAGGTTGTCTGGCTGCCAACTTGTCAGTGCAAATAACTCCCCTCTGCAGACCTTATCAGATGAATCCCAATGTGAAAACTTTTTACATATGAATTGCTTTGCAAGGAAGGCTCCACTCTTTTCAGAACTAATAAGGAAAAGAACAACATAAAGGAAGTGAAAAAGTAAAGAACCTGCACTGAGAGGTCACTTCAAAGGAACAAAAGTCCACATGGCTTCTTTCTCCTGTTCTCTTTCTTTCTTTTTTCACAATTGGCTCTCCAGCATTTACATGCTGCTCCCCTAACTGTGGCGGCTTAGACACCACAAGCCTCATCAGTGTACGATTAATTACTCCTGTTAATCAAAGCTGAAAGGCCGAAGGAACTACAGTGCCCATGGAAGGTCTTACTCTCACCATGCCAGAAGTCCACTGACAGCCTAGGTGAGCAAAGACAAGAGCTCATAGCTATCTGATTTACAGCAGCCTAGGCAGAATGGCCAGCTGACAGGAGTGTCAGTCTGTAGAAGTAACACTTATCCTGGAAAATCACCAGCACTGCAAATGGTAGCCAGGACTGTGGTTATATTAAATCAATATTGTCAGTTACATTATTAAATATTAATCTAAGATATTAAAAAAGGGAGCATTCCTCTGCCTCTGCCAGAGACAGCTTGTGTAATCACACACAAATCACTTCATTTCAGTTCCTCTCCAATTCCCATCTGTAAAACAGTTAATAATATTTTCAACCACTTAAAGCAAGCAGGCTCTGGGCAGGCTCCCTGGCCACCTCTCATAATACACATCCATATCCTCACAGAGATTGGCACCTCCAGAAGCCACTGTCATGTTACAGAAGAGACATGGCACTGAAGCTCCAGGGTCTCACCAGCTCTTGCTGGTTGCACAGGGGGAACAGATTGGGCTAAAAGAGCAAAAGGATAGACTGGAGTGCTTTGGGTAAATTTTTTGTGTTAAAATCGGCTGACTCTGAAAAGCACTGTCCTCAGCCACTGAAAACAGCTGTTGAGACAGACACTGAAGTGTTATTATCTCTCTTGGAGGATTCATAGAGCTGAGGGAATGCAATGCAAGGACGGGTGACAGTGACACAGAGCTGTCAAAAATAAACCATGCAGAACCACACTTATTTCTGAAAAAGGAGTGTTAAGGACAGGAGAGAGGCGTCAGGTATCACATTTAGATACCCTCCTTAAGCAGGGTCTTCCTAGACTATGTTGCCCTGGACTGCATCTAGATGGCTCTTGGTTGATATCCTCATCTAAGGACAGGTATATACGAAAGAACGTAGACAACAAGTGCAAGTAAACCACAAAAATGCCATCTCAGCACATACATCCTATTTCTGCCAACAGTATTTTAGCACCCCATAATACTGCTGAAGCCTAAACTCCTGATTAAAGTTAAGCACTTGCCTAAATTGCCTGCTGAATTGAGATGAGCTGATGAAATGTGATCCCAGAATATAGTAGCTGAAGGACAAGGAAACTTTGAGCCTAGACAGTCATGGAGAAATCATGTTCTTTATGCTCTTGAGAAATTCCTGTACCATGTTCATTTCTGTCTTCCTTAGTACATGATATGGATGGTAAGCCAGGTGAAGTGACACTGGCTCAGCAGAAGGACACTAGGTGAGGTAGTGCCCAGGCCTGACTTCACAGGGTGTCCTTCCTGAGCTGTCTGAAAGCTCAGTAGTATCACAACATCGGTGCTCAGAAAACAAACACGGATTTTCTCATGCATCTCTAAATAGCTTACTGGGTATCAAGTAAATAATAAGGCTGTTGAGTTTCACAACTGATTGAAGTCTCTAAACTATGGTGAAATCAAACATTAAGCCAGATTTTAGCACTGCTACAACTTTTGTTTATGGAGCAACCAAAGCCACCCACTTACTGCGTAGGGGGCAAAGTCTCTTATTGCTACACGAAAAAATCAGCTTCCCTTTAATCTCAACAGCAGACAAAAGAGATTTTTGTTCCATCTAGTATGTTCTGTTTCTGTGGAAATATTGTCATCTGTATTCTTCTATTTGATCTTCATTCCCTTTTTAAGGCTGGCTTATGTCTTCTTGGTGGCTTATGCCAATTTCTTACACTATATTTTACCTGGGTAATAGTTTAATAAATTCTTTAAGAAGCTACTGATTGACACAGATCATGGGGCAGTAGGGACATCAGCTTTCTGTGGAAGTCATGTGCTCACACTGACTTACCCCATGATGGGGAAATGACCCAAGAAGAGTCAAGCTTGGACAGCAATGCATAGAACAACTCTACAATAATGCTTGTTTCTGGTGATAATTACAGTTCTCTCGGAAAGGAGTCTGTGTTTTCCAAGATTTTGTGATTTTATGGTGGATTCTTAGCCATAAATTATTAAGAATTTGTAGAGAAAAAAAAAAAAGAGAAAAAAGGGACACTGTTGATGCGTTACTGCTACTTTCTTTACTATGGGTGATCCTGTCCACTAAAATAAATTTGAAGCTGAAAAGAAACAAGCAAGCTAATATCTGTAATACAATAATTGCCAGCAGGGCATCCACTGCATAAATCCACATGTGAGAGATCTAAATCATAAAAGACAGATTAGCTTTCATTACTTCTGTCTTAACATGACAATTTCAATGGCCAATTATTTTCTAATGTGTTTGCCATAGGCATCATACAGAATTTATGTCACTTCTTTAAGCCGAGACTCTCACAGATGTCAAGGTTTGTACATGTTACTACATCTCATCTGAAGGCCAGGATGAGTAAGAATAAAGCCTTCAGAAATAGCTATTTATGTGGGGTGCTAAGGCACTCAAAAATAAAGAGATGAATAGTTGCAGGTCAGTGAAAGAAAATTTTAGTCACTAATACAGTTAGTTGAACAATAAGGCCTGAGTGCAAGATGTGAACTTCAACTGGAAAGTCTCAGCAATTAATGATTCCACATCAGACAGGGTCAGACTGTTCCTAGTCTCTCTCAGAGAGAGAATGGACTTCCCTTCTTTGGGAGGCCTCTATAAAGGACATGCGGGAGATGCAGGACTGATCTCCCATCCTGGGGAAAGGCAGCAGGAATGAGAAGGGCTGTGGGATGCCTACACTGATTTGAAGACATGGATCTGGTATTCCAACACATGGTAGGAACCACTAACTGGGAAAACACTTGTGACACTGTCTTCATAGGTGGGTTGTGCCATAAGGAAGGGTTGTGTTTTGAAGGAACTAAGGAATAAAAAGAGGATGTATCATCTTTGGAAGGAGGGTCAGGTATCTCAGGAAATATTTAAGGGGGTTGTTAGGGCATGTAGGAAAAAATTTAGAGAGGCTAAAGCTCAGTTAGAACTTAATTTGGCAACTTTTGTGAAGGATAATAAAAAATGTTTTTACAAATATATTAATGGCAAAAGGAAGGGCAAGAACAACCTCGGTTCTCTACCGGATGCGGGAGGGAATTCAGTGACCGCAGATGGAGAGAAGGCGGAGGTGTTTAACGCCTTCTTTGCCACGGTCTTTATCAGAAAGACGGTTTGTCCTCAGGACAACTGTCCTCCTGGGCTGGTAGATGGTGTCAGGGAGCAGGATGGTCCCCTGTTATCCAGGAGGAGGCAGTCAGAGAACTGCTGAGCCGCTTGGATGTTCATAAATCTATGGGACCAGATGGGATCCATCCCAGGGTGATGAGGGAGCTGGCAGATGAGCTTGAGAAGCCACTCTCCATTGTTTACCAACAGTCCTGGCTCACTGGTGAGGTTCCAGACAACTGGAAGCTGGCCAATGTGATGCCCATTCACAAAAAGGGTAGGAAGGAGCATCCTGGAAGTTACAGGCCAGTCAGTCTGACCTCGGTACCCGGCAAGGTAATGGAGCAGTTTATACTGAGTGCCATCACACAGCACCTACAGGATAGCCGGGGGATCAGACCCAGCCAGCATGCGTTTAGGAGGGGTAGGTCATGTTTGACCAATCTGATCTCTTTCTATGACCAGGTGACTTGGCTGGTGGATGCAGGAAAGGCTGTAGATGTTGTCTATTTGGACTTCAGCAAGGCCTTTGACACTGTCTCCCACAGTAAACTCCTGGAAAAGCTGGCAGCCCACGGCTTGGACAGGAGCACTCTTTGCTGGGTTAAGAACTGGCTGGATGGTCAGGCCCAGAGAGTGCTGGTGAATGGTGCTGCATCCAGCTGGTGGCCAGTAACCAGTGGTGTCCCTCAGGGGTCTGTACTGGGACCAGTTCTGTTCAATATTTTTATTGATGACATGGATGAGGGTAGTGAGTCTTTCATTAGTAAATTTGCAGATGACACTAAGCTGGGAGCATGTGTCAATCTGTTGGAAGGTAGGAGAGCTCTGCAGAGAGACTTGGATTGATTGGATGGATGGGCAGAGTCCAATAAGATGAAGTTTAACAAGTCCAAGAGCCCAGTCCTGCATTTTGGCCACAATAACCCCCTACAATGTTATAGGCTGGGGACAGTGTGGCTGGACAGTGCCCAGGCAGAAAGGGACCTGGGGGTGCTGGTCAACAGCCAATTGAACCGTGAGCCAGCAGTGTGCCTTGGTGGCCAAGAAGGCCAATGGCATCCTGGCCTGTATCAGGAACAGTGTGGCCAGGAGCAGGGAGGTCATTCTCCCCCTGTACTCAGCACTGGTGAGGCTGTACTCACCAGTGTTAGTGCTGTGTCCAGTTCTGGGCCCCTCAGTTCAGGAAGGACACTGAGACGCTTGAGTGCGTCCAGAGGAGGGCAACAAGGCTGGTGAGGGGCTTGGAACACAAGCCCTATGAGGAACGATTGAGGGAGCTGGGGTTGTTTAGCCTGGAGAAAAGGAGACTCAGAGGTGACCTTATCACTCTCTGCAACTTCCTGAAATGTGGTTGTAGTCAGGTGGGGGTTGGTCTCTTTTTCCAGGCAGCAACTGACAGAACAAGAGGATGCAGTCTTAAGCTGCACCAAGGGAAATATAGGTTGGATATTAGGAAAAAGTTTTTTGCTGAAAGAGTGATAAAGTACTGGAATCGCCTGCCCGGGAAGGTGGTGGAGTCACCATCCCTGGATGTGTTTAAAAAAAGACTGGATGTGGCACTCAGTGCCATGGTTTAGTTGAGGTGGTGTTAGGGCATGGGTTGGACTCGGTGATCTTGGAGGTCTCTTCCAACCTGGTGATTCTGTGTGATAAGGATACATCACCCTTCAGCAAATCACAGCTTAACCTGGTGCTGCCCAAATACAGCTGCTTAAATTGGTCTGCACCCATTGTAACTCAGGCTGAGGCGAGACTCTCACCACTTCTGGGATATGACAGCAGCAAAACAAAGGAGAAGACAACAGTTTTCTTTTGAGAGGGATTGGCTGGAGAACTAGAGAGGAAGAGAGCTGGGAGCACCAACTGAAACACCGTCACATCCAGACATCAGCTAGCAGCCACCCAGATACTGCTCTGGTTTTGTGAGGGGACCTCCCCAAAGTTGCTCCATCTGTACTTATTTCACTGCCCATTTGGCTGATCCCAGTACTGCTGCCCAGACTTGCTGCCCATCAGTGAGGCCCAGAGGGCTGTGTTGGGAAAGCGCCAGCCTAAAGGGGTTTTATTGAATTGAACAGAATTACAGTGGAGGTACCAGAGGTGAGGAACTCGGTGTCAGTCTTACTTCTACCATTTACTGTATTGTAATTTTTTTTCAGTTTGTCTTTGTCCTACCTGTAACTGTAACTATTAAGATACATCTACAAATGCTGGTCCAGACCTTTAGACAGCCCTTTAAGACCTAAAGGATTATTCCAATCTAATAAAATACTCTTTTCTCTGCAGAAAATGACAACCTTCTACCTGCTCACCTGACACTGGCACCATAAGCCACTGTAATCAAAGTCCAGGAGCAAGCTCGACACAGAGACTGAGGTTTCTTTTGCTGCTCTCTATCAAAACAAAAAACGGAACCAGAGACAAATTTTGCTGCCTAGGACTAGTGTAATTTATCCACAGGTTCTTTCATT
Source organism: Corvus hawaiiensis (assembly GCF_020740725.1). NCBI lineage: Eukaryota > Metazoa > Chordata > Aves > Passeriformes > Corvidae > Corvus > Corvus hawaiiensis. Next base: position 51,259,758 of record NC_063215.1, on the reverse strand, counting down.
CTTTTCAGTGCTATGTTTCCTTGACCTATATTAAATTGTTCAACAGATTTCTGACTTCTTTGAGTAGTGTCTGGCAGCTAACTGCTACCCAGACCAAACTTCTCCCCAGCCCAAAATGACAGCATATCATTGGTTCTAGTACCCAAAATCAGGTAAATTTCTGAAATTAGGGAAACCTTTTAAATGCTCTGCATTGAAATTAAGTGGTGAGATTCAGCAACTATTGTGCAGTTTTTCCTTCCAGCATCTCCTTCTTATTCCCAACCTGGAATGCTACGAAAGGCAATAGCCAAATCGGTCTCCTGTGGGATGCAGTCTTTAATTGGGAATGGGACCAATTTCCTTCATGGCTGTCCTCAGAGGAGGGAAAGCCCCAATTCAACTCTTGCTTTTCCCTCCGATGGAGTGAAAAAGAGAAGGGAGCCAGGGGAAACAATAGCTTCAATCAGCCATACACGAATGAAACAAAGGGAATTTTTTTTGCTGCACAGCCAGAAGAGGAGGGGTCTGACTGGCATTCAGACTTTGCAGCATCTCTATGGGAGAGAGGTCTTCTGCAGTCATTACTCTCCTATGGTGCTTGTTATTGACAGCGCTTTCAACTGACTCTGGCAGAGAATAAAAGTATCCCTCTCAATAATATAATTCACTTTCCCTGCTTGCTGTTCCCCCTCTCTGTGCCTCATCCAGAGCACATGTGCAGCTGACACTGAGTGAACACGGTGACCTCCTCTGAATATGCATAAATGCTAAGGATTGTCTGATTTTTTTTCTCTGCTGCCATGGCTGACTGAAGCAATAGCCTGGCCAGCACTTTGCTGATGAAAGAATGCACCAGTTTGCAACTGTTAGCCCATGGATGGCCAACTCATAAGTCTGGCATCCAGGCTCATATTTAGTCTCACAAGCAATTTAGAAAGCATATAGTTCAAACTGATGATAGTCAAATAATGTGCATCTGCTTTTATTTTCTTAAAACAGCTGAGAAATACATCAATGTGCTGAGCATGGACTACATAGCAGGGAAAAGAAAATTAATGTTACCAAATTATTTTTTAGAATTTAGCTCTGTAGTGCTTGGCAATCAGAGTGTGCATGACTGAAGTATATTGGATGTAAATGCAGATTAAAGAACAGGCTTTATTCCCACTGGACCTATGTAGATCCAACACTGCTGAACTTCTGTAGGTTATACACATGAAAAAGGCAGATTCACCATCTCCATTCCTTTAAAATAAAAATGGGGGTGTCCTTGCAATGATAAGAGTAAACATAATTAATTTTGCTCTTGATTGTTGAGCACAATGCTCTTCAGTTGCTTTCTGCTTTTTAGCACTTATGATTATTATTTGAAAGCATTTTCTTTATCCATGAAAAGTTAAAGGCTCACTTTTTATTTTTAACAGAAATTGACTAGTATATTACTTAGACTTTAAGACTGGAATATCTAAAATAAGCATAAAACTGATTAAAATACCAGAAGAAACAATACAGAGATCTGCTGAGGCTTATTTGCTCTTCTGATAGTGATTGTTATGAGGAAGACAAAGAAAATTAACAGTGCCATTGTCTGATGAGCGCATTTACACAGGATTTGCTTCAAGGACTTTATAACTCAGAAGTAAGGGTTCAATTAATCACAGACAAAATTTTAAGAAATCAGTAAGTCAGTGAAGTATTTGGGAATGTCACTGTACATTTATTACTCATGGTCTGCCTCCCTTGTAGGATAAAGCCATTCTTAAGTCATCTTTATACTGCCCTCCTCCCACTTCTATCAGTGAAATTTGAACATTTCTTATATTCCTTTCATTTGTGCTCTTATTCCTGCTAGTAGGCTCACACAATCTGTTGGCCCCTGACTCCTTGGCTGTTCCAGCTGGAATAATGCTTCTAAATGACTGCAACCACCAGTGCCACCAACAAAGAGACCTGCAACAACTTCACTCTTCTTGGGCCTGTGATGCTTATCACTTGCAACAGGTCTCCTGTAAACCCCACCAAACACACAATTCTCATCTGATACAAATCATTGTAGCTGAATTAGAGTAAGGGTTGATTTATACTACGTCATCCATTTCTGTCCTTAAGTCCTGAACACAAATTTTCCTGTAAGCAGCCAGAATATTAACAAAATTTTCCTTCCAAAAGCTTAAAAAATAATCTATGTTTCCATTATAGCTTGCTTGTCATTACTGTTGATTAAAGTCTTGGAGCTTTCATAATAAGAAGGCAGTTTAACAGAGTCAAACACAAGAATATCACACTAGGAATGAAGGATCAGAAATCATCTCTGGTCAGTATTACTGCTATTAACTGCCCCATGCCCTAAGGAAATGAAAACAGCTGCCCAGTAAGAGAAAGCAGATGAAGTGGGCAGATGGAGAATGGGAGAAAAAGAGGCAAAAAAAGAGCATTTATAAGGATTTGTGTCAGGAAATGGAGGTAAGGAATTGATCAGCACTGATATTTTTAGTGAGGTTTCAGCAAACCTGCTATTATTAACTATAATTAGTTAGATAAGGGGGAAAAAAACAGATGAAAAAACCCCACCAAGTTTGTTTGTTCTACCAAAGTATAATGAAAGAAGAGCCACTGGCACAGCTTTGTTGTCCAGGAAGAAGTGGGCATCTGCTTCTGCTGTGACCCCAAGAGACACTTGGCCTCTTAGAGTCTGCACTGCAAGGTCCAGATAAGATGCCTGAAGGTTTAGCCATCGCTTCTGAAAGACTTGGGAGATTGGAAAGAAAGAAAAAAACCCCTCTAACAAAACTAAAAGTAATAGGCAAAATCTGATAGGAGTGTTCATTACCAAGGCTAAAAGTTATTGAAAACTTTATTAATAGAGAATTCAGTATGTAATCTTCTTTAACTGTTAAGCTGCCTTAAAAATTTGTGTGGCATAGCAGCCATGTAGCAATTCCTCTGTTTTGTGGCAAGACAAAAAGTGTTAGTGCCAAGTTCTGTAAATAATCATTGAGCAGTGGTAAGAAATTAAATAATTCATGCTTATTCCATTGTTAGATATGTAATCCAAGGCAATGAAATGTCATATCATGCATGGCTACATAGTATATGACTTGAAAGAACCTACACCAAATTTATTTTGATGTAAAAATTATATATTGCAATTCACATATAAAACCCAACAGTTTTGTTTTGGAAAATATTGAAAGGGTAATCTTGGACTTTTAAAGAATGAAACAGCGTGAAACATTCGAGAAAAAGAACAACTTCCTAAAACATTTCACTGCTGCTGATCAATATTTTCTTTGTAAAACACTGCATGCACAAAACCATTCCTTAATTCTACTTACAGTATCTGATATTTTCCTCAACATATGGTTTTTGGCATCAATTAATTCTGCTTTTATTGGAACCTCCATCGAAACCTGAACCCAAGAATTCACTTCATACATCAATATTTGAAAATGTGGCTTATATGTATCATAAAAGTTAAAGTCAAAAGGTATCCTTTTTCTTATTTGTACCTTATTCTTAGAAATTTTTTTTTCTTATTTGTTTCTTTGATTTTTTTTTTTAAGATCAGTGGCACAGTATCTGAGAACTTCAGGCTGACAAATCTGGTACCATAAACACAACAGAAAAACAAATCCTGTTTCCTCAGGCTATAAATAAGAGTTACTGCATGCATGAATTGTACCCTGCAGTTTGCAAGAGAAACAAAAATAAGCATTGCTTTCCTAGAAATCATGACCTTTCGGAGCACTGAGATTTATCACCAAGATATCGACAAACTTCCTGTATAGTAAGAACTTTTTCAGGGGAAATAAACTCTTTTCAAACCCAAATACCTTTGAACTGAGGCAAAGCTAAAGTTCAGAGTTTGTTTTTCAAATCATATTTTAATGAAAGAACTCAGCAAAATATAGAGAAATTAAAAACAATTTGCATTTTTAGCAATAAAATTTGAAAAGTAATCTAGTAAACAATACAAACCAACCACATCTATAAAATATGTCTTCTATACAGCTGCAAAGACAATTTTGGGTTTCACTAGAAGAACACGAAGGAGCTGCTATTTAACGCAACACCTGCTTATATCTTCAAGTGCAATTTTTCATTTGAACTGATTCTAGTACCAGCTGATTGTATTCAAGCACACAGCAGTAAACTAACAGGTGAAAAGAAGTAACTGAGCCTTCAAAAATCAGTGTGTGGAAATTGTCCTTTTAACTAGTGTTAACTGAAGACAAAAAAAAAGGTTATCTGAAGTTGATTTTTAAATCAAGGGTCTAGTCTAGTTGTTCCCAATGAAAAAACAATCCTTATAGCATAACTGTGATTACTTCCAGGATGAACGTGTCTAAGCCAAAACTCTGAGTGATCTCTGTGGACAGAGCAACTACAGTAACTGGTATTAGTAATAGCTTTTAACGAGACTGTTAAAAATCCCAACCAAACCAACCAACCAAATGTAAGCTTCTTTTGTTTTTCTTTCATTAGCTAAAAGGAACAGTTTTCTCTGCTGAATAGGTGATTAATGGTCTCCCACTAGAAGGCAAAGGATGCATTTTGACAAACAAGGTGTGAAACCAGGCCTGGTCCCAGCCATGGGCTGTCTTTCCTGCTTCCACGCTGCAGGATCCTGCTCACACAGATAGAAGATGAAGCTGCTTCTTGATAAGAATAACCTTAGCTGAGCCCAGATTTCTTGTGGGAATAAAAGTGCAAGAAAAAGGAAAGACAGAGCAATACTGAATTTGATGTGGGACAGATTATACTCCAAGGAAGGCACCTTCCTGTCCTCTTATGCTGGGAAGCAGTAGATACAGCTAGAAGTTCTGGGAAACTCCTTTCATGTGAAATTCTGGATTCAAACCTCTACTGCCTTAAAATCTTCTTATTGAACACTATTTTGCCTGATTGGTGTTACCTGTTTTATAGCTCAGGATGTGAAGGACTATATTGTGCATGATTTTCTTACATAATTACATTATATAAATCTGCACTACACTAACACAGAAGTCAAAGTGTTTCACAGCATTATTTGAATAGACCTCTTTGTATTTCAGACATACTTGCATTCCCTGTCTGTTAGATTATGACATAATAATCTATTTTTTAATAGGGTGGTTCCAGTTTCTTGGTCAAACAAGCACGTTTAACATCCATTACAAAAATAAATGCACTTCTAAAAAGTTTAGTATTTATCTATTGGTAGGCAACACTTCTCAGGTGCCTATGTTCTAAATTTTAAATGAGGATAGCAATTTTTATTGCTTTCATCTCAAAGAGCTTTAACTGATGAGACAGCTGTGAATGGAAACCTATCCATAGAACCTTATGTTGAGCCAAGTACTTCCAACAATCCACTACACAGACAAACAGAAAATGCTTTTTCTCTCTGCTCATAAAAATTCATTGTATATTAAGCAGCTATTCTACAACCAAACGTTGCCAAACTGCAAATCCCTAATAATCCTCAAGGAAAGTTTCAGAATATTCTTTGCAATGCAAATATGGAGGAACCGAAGTCAGGAGTAACTGTCTTCTGGAGTCTGTCCCTTCCTGATTGTAACTATATCACACCTGGCTCAATTACAGCAATTGCTTTCATAGAATACCTGGCTGAGAAACTTGGCCAGTTTTAATAAGCATTTTGTCTTGGAAAACTTAAATGGGCTGCTCTCTTTTGTTCTTTGTTTCATTTCCTCTCCTACATTACCTTTTAGTCTCTCAACTTAGAGTAACTGCATCACAACAGAACTTCATGGGCAGAAGTGACTGTCTCTCAACCACAATTTGTTGACTTTTGTATTGGAGCGCACCAGGAAACCACCCAAGATGTGCTTAAAAGCAATTAGGGTATTGGCTATATTGGGAGGCCCTGAGGGTTTACAAGCTCTCTTATCATGAGACCAATTTATGGATGCTTAAGTTGTAATGAAGCAGAAAAAGTGTAGAAAAACAAACGATTTAAAAATATTTAAGCCTCTGGAGCACGCTTTTGACATATTTTCAAAGTAGCAGAGTATTCTATGATTTAATAATAGGCTTGTTTCTTGAGAAACACTAAAAACTGCTTTAAAATTAAACAGTACCATGTAAAAGCTGAAAAAGCAGGACTATATCAAGAGAAAACAGCAAGGGACTTAACCCTCCATCCAGCCCAGAAGCAATAATCCATAAGTGCTACAAAACTCTAGGTAATAGAGTTGAAGTCCAAAATTTGATCTTTAGAGAAGCTGTCAAACAAAACCTCATTAAATCCACAAGCACTGAAAGTTCTTGAATAGTAGACATGATGCTATAATTTCAAGCATCCCAGAAATGCAATGAAGTCAAAAGTTCAACTTTTCCTTACAAATTCTGCTGTTATAATACTGATTATGGTGCTCAGAAGAATAGTAGCATTGTTCACAAATATATTTATGTTTTGAATTTAGCTTTCTAATTTTTTTTTACACAAGTAGCAAATCATGAAGATATGATGCATTTAAGAAACATCTATTAGTAGTTTCACGTACCCAAACAACAGATTGGAGAGCTCTAAAAGACTCTCAAGAACGGAAGAGATCAGGCATAAGAAGTGTTAAGAAAGCATTTATGTAACTAAGCTGTAACCTTGAAAGTCAGAAATCTAAAAGATAGTTAATACGTTCTTTGATATTGTTTATCACAACTTTGTGCAAAATGCTGCAAAGGTGGTACTCATAAATATAACAGAAATTGAATTCTCACACAGATATGAGTTTGTTTGGAGTTTTTTTTCTGGAAGACACAGAGGCAGTCCTGAGGGGGCTATGATGGAAACTGAAAGCCAGCTGCTGGGGCAGTGCATCGGGGGGCTGCAACGGGGGGTGCTGTTGGGATTGCTGTAACAGACTGAGTCATTCTCTGCCTCTCACCTTCTACTTTGTTTAAAACATGCTTTTAAATTCCCTTTGAATCGAGCAATCAGTACTGACTTCTTTTTCCTCCCTAGTGCATTTAGATTATTAATGTGGGAAGAATGCCCACAGAAGAACACTGATACAAAGTCATTCTAGGCCACTTATTAAATTTTATTTTATTCTGGTTGGATGATGAGTATTGACCAATTTGCTTGCAGTTAGCTCCTGGTTTATTTAATTCCTTTCAAAAACCTGTTCACTAGCATAGTGAATCTCCTTTTGGCTATTAACACTACAAGGAAATATCCCATTTTGGTTTTGTGAACACTATTCTCACCAGAGTTTAACTGCAGAATTGATGTTGTACCAGCTGAATTGCACTAGAGATCCAGAAACAGCAGAAATATCATTAGATGGTGGTATAGGCCAACTGGGAGGGAAGCTGGAGATGTGGAGTAATGCACAACAGGAATGGCCATCCAGTCTCCATTCCAGGGCACAGAACAAACCTAGCAGCACATTGCAAAGCCAAATGGACTTAGCTTTCTACTCAAAAAGGTACTTTAAATTAAAAGTTGCATCTTCTCTTCTCCAAAATATTGCCCTATTTATAGACTAATCTTAATTCTATAAACCAGCACAAACCAGAAGGCAATAAGAAGCTCATTTGAATAATCTACTATCGAGAACACCTCTGATTTGCAGAAATGGTCCCCAAACTCTTTGAATCCAGTTCTTTCTTCCTATTTATTGCCTAATTTGCACCTAGCACAGAAGTCAGCAGAGTCAGATTACTAAAGAAAACAGGAGTTTTACAATCTTATTTTGCATTAGAGGACCCTCTAAGGAGAGCATGGAAATAAGTACTCACAGGAGAGGAAAAGCTGTAGGATCCCCTACTTTTGTTCACAAAGAGCACCCACTAGAGAGACTAAAATGCTTGTGTTTATACAGTGCCCTTAAGTGTTTTTACTTATTATCATTTATGTGATTACAAGCTGTGTTCATAGCAATAAAATAAGGCTAAGCTTGGGTAGTACTAATAGCCCAACTAATTACACTGCTATAAAAGGTTTATGGGTGGTATAAATTTCAATATTATTACTACCATGGCATGACACTCACAGGCTTTGTCTAAAGGAAGGTGTTAGAAAGCCAATCTCCATGTGCTCTATTTTTGCTCTAATTCATAAGCAATTAGCAAAGCCAACAGGATACAGGACCATCCCACCTGGCTGTAGGGCCAATTTAAGTCATGTCTAATCCAGAAGTTACAGTAGAAAAGCAGTATCACTATGGATTCCTGTTTAGAGATGGAAAAGATCAAAAGGGTTTTCTTCTCATTTCTATGGTCATTTAAAATTCCAGCAGTGTTCCTTTAGCTGTGCCCAACCTTGTCAGACATCAAGAGCAATCTGAGATCTTCAACTGGAAAATGAAAAACTCTCTAATCTTCTGCTTTGTGAATTTGCTCTTATTAATAAAGAGACATGACTCTACTTTCATCTAAACTCAGAAATGGCAGAAGATCCATTTAGGCAGGATACACACCAGCTTTAATGATATTGCTTTGTAGAATACTTCACAGGTTCTAGGTCATATTACAGAAAAATTCAAAAGCGCCAGAATGATGCTATTTGGTGTTAGAAACAAAGAAATCTTCCCAGAGATTATATGAACTCCTTGAGTAAAAGTAGGCAGCTGAAGGCAAAAGATATCATGGAACTGAATCTCCAGATTTCTATAGGGTACAAGAAAGAAGAACTTGAATCCGTTCAACACTGTTCTACCTCCTGTATCAAAAAAGACCTGAAGAAAGTGGATCATTGCTGTTTCATCAGTAGGGGAAGGAATCTTCTAACAAGCTAGCTAGAGTTGCCAGTGGGGCATTTGAACCAAGCAGGAAGTGTGAAATGGAAACAGAGGAGTGCCTCTCGATCATGTGGCTTTTCTTGCACGTTACCACAGAAATTGAGCTTTCTATTATGATGGATTTAACAAGGCAGCTGGGAATGGCAGGGAAGGAGGAGCTGCTCACTTACTGGAGACAGAAGACGAAAGGCAGTCTGCCAAGACCAGACAAAAAGATATGGACAGTGATCATCCAGAATCAGGAAATGAGGATTCACTGTTACTGGAAGGAACAGGCTGCCACTGTTGCTGAGTGGGAGGGTGCAATGGTAAAGTCATTACAGCTGGTTTTAAAATGAACAACTGGAGCCCTTGCTGGGGCATCAGGCCACCAAGACTGAAAGGGATCTTATAAATCGGATTGGAAATGCATGTCTCCCCATACATAGCTGTACCGATGTTACCCTTTGCAACACTAAAGCCCAAAGACCTGCAGGGTATTCTGATACCGGATTCCAGTTACAATGCCTTGTGACCCACAGTAGTCACGTAAGAAAACACAATTGCTTCAGTATGTTCCTAAGAGTTCATTCTACAAGACAACTGTCAAAAGTGACAAATAGCATCCTGTCCTCCTTCACAAGCTGTACCTGCTGCCAGCAGATTTTCTTCCTTTTACAAGTGGAGGGAGCAGACAGCCATAGTAAAAACACTTCAGCAGGCTGTGTGCTTTTGGTGGCATGGGACACTTCTGCACTCAGTGAAGGCTGTACAGTCTATTATCCTTCTAAAAGCTTGGATCAGTAGGCAAACTGCATGCATTGGGCATAACATTAGGAGCACTGTTCAGTCTTTTCACCAGTTTGCCATTATTTTTTCTTCCTCTGGCCAAAAAGAGTGCAGGCAAGTGTAATCTCCTTTTCAGAGTGCCAACTACCAAATCTATCAATCAGGTAGGCACCCTTCTCAGTACAGTCAACCACAAACACTCAAAAATTTCTTCAAATGAAATATCTCATTCAAAATTTGAGAGAGAGCTTACAGAATCTCATTATGCTGAACATAGTAAACTTTGTATTATAAAAAGAAATTGAGATTCCATGTTCGAAAACTTTTCTTTGCCACCATGTAAGAAACATACTTCTTATTAAACTCAGAGGAGGTATTTTCAGTTGACAAAACTAAATGAGGGTTTTAAGAAAGAAACAGACACACATTTATTATCATGAATCTCTTTACAACAGTGTTCTACAAAGCTGGCAGCACTGTTCTGTACAAAACACAATGCTTGGCAGTTCGCTTCACTGCCTCTGCTGATTTTCGTTCCTGTTCACAGCAGAGAAACAAGAGTAAGATTAGACTTCAAACAACTTGTTCAGTGTTACACACTGAATCAAAGCTAGAAATAGAATTTTGACACTTTAAACTTGTTGTGTAATGCATTTGAACATATGGCGCCTAGAACAAAACAGCTTTTAAAGGCACCCAGCTACCGCAGTAATGGACGGATGGACAGACAGATAATCTGTGTGCTTCTGGTGTGATTTACTGCCTTGTAGGAACCTGTGCTGCACAGCACTGAATCTGCAAATTCCCTGAGACTGTGCTTGACTGAACTCTAACCACAAGGGGCACACCTTTCAAACATAACTTCATTGGTTCTATTTCCATGGCAGCAGCTGTGAAAAGGTTATGCTACTCAGATGAACTGCACCAGTATTTGTGATGAAATGTTTAATCATCAAATCCCTATCAGATACTATTCATATTTACTATATTTCAAAAAGATAGAAATGCAAATTTGTCTGTGTTACTAGAGCACATAGCTCAAAAGCTGATTGGAATCTTCTGTGTTAATAAAATGTCTGACTTCAAAACAGTCTATGTTTTCTCAAAATTCATCTATATGAAAAATTCTCATTACAGCTTATACATAAATCAAATCCTTGTGAAATTTCATTCAATTTCTGTCTGTATTTTGGATACGGACGCAATCCATTACTGACATAGTGAAAATGCAGCTCTGTGACAGAGAAAACATTCTAAAAGGCAGGTACTTTTCTTTTTTCTCTTGCTCTATAGTACATATTTCACCTTTATACTTTTGATTGTTTCAGACAAAGGCCCTGAGAAATTACCTCATAATTTGGTCTTATTGTATCATTTCTTTTGATAACAGCATGCCTTGTACCACCCAATGTTGCTGCTTGATGTTGATTTCATTTCTCCTCCTAAAAATAGTAAACAAGTTTTATCCATATGAAACTGTATTGGAATAAAAATTGTTTCTAACAAGTAAACATGGAGTAAGTACAAAAGGAGTTAATGCCTCATTCAGAATCAAATGCATTGTCTGAGGATAATTTCAAAGATGTGATCAGTTAAGAAGTATTTTCTATCTATAGAGAATACTTGGAATGCATTGATGCCTTGGAGTGGATCCTAAGACTTCAACATCACAAAAATGCTTATAGGATGAAGACATGGAAGCAGGGAGCAGAGCCCAACACAAATGAAAAGACTCTAAAAGAGGAAATCAAAACTAAGAAGAGAAATAAAGCTTTGGATGGCACTGATAGTAGGAAAAGCAGCATAAAAATTATTTTGGTATGGCAGGGATAAATGGAATCAGCAGGGAATTCCTCTGATCACAGATGTGACACAGGGCTCTCAAATTACACAGAGGATGCGAACTGCTGTTCTCTAGGCATGCTGACTCACTCAGCTTTCTGCAAGTCTACATCAGGGTTTTGGTCTCAGCTCCCACGGCTCTTTACTTTACAGCTTTGTTTCCTTGATTTACATGTCTGTTTGTCTGTTCAGGCAATCCCTTCACAGATTTCTTTGTGTGCAACCTCCAAAATTTCCCAGAAGGCTACAGAAAAATCATAATGTATGTATGTTCTGAAGTTAAAATAAAAAGTCGGTTTCTGCTGCACTTTGCTTTTTGCTAGGTTCAACCAAATTCTAAACATAAATTCCATGTTCAGTCTTGTGGCTGTCTCTATTTCAGCTTTAATCTCATTTGGTCCTTTCAACCAGAACTGGACAAGATCAAAAGACAATTTTTCTCTGAACCACTGTTCCCTGAGGGAGTCAGTAATTAGAAATGGGTACCATCAGCTTTTGTCCTTAAACAGCCAAACCTGTCCCCCCACCCCCCAGATTTGCAATTTGGGTATGGTTGGTCTGGTTAGTAATAATATAAAACCCCAACCTGACTGCCCAAACAGCCAGCCACCATGTAACTGTCTGGAGACTGTGCCATCTGCAATTTCAGGCATCCAGAGCATTTGGTTTCACAGCCTGTGACTGCTTTCAGGTCTGACAGAAGCAAATCACAGATTTCTGTTTCCATATGCAGGAACTGAAATCCTTTTTACTCCTCTTGGTCATCTCACCACTGAAAACAGGGCAGTTTGAGCATTTGCTGATGATCACTGAGCAATGTCACTTTGTGACTCTGGTGCCATTCAGAGTTGGGAAACTGGAGATCAGTTCTTCAGGAAATAGTCCTTGAGGAACTATTCCATTTAAGCGCTCCTGTCTGCAGTCCCTTTCCCCAGCAGTTCCCTCACAGAGTCCTTTTGTCAACCAAACCAGCAAAACCAGAGTTCCAGCAGTGATATTTCAAATCCTTTCTGCAGTGACACACGGCTAATTGAGTATCACTTTCCCATGCTGGGAACACTTGACCACTAGAGGGGAAGAATAACCTAGGCAGGTCTCAGGAAGGAGTCTTGGCAGTGTTGGTGGAAACACTCCTGTGTCTTCTCTACTAAGAAGAAAAGGCTGACTGCAATCTTTGGAGTGTCAGGTTGGTGACTGTACAGTTCTGCCACACACCCATTGTCTTGGTGCTTAGGTCATAGTGAACAGACCAATACAACAAAAATAATCCTCTTGTTAAGGATGCTCCTGCACTGCAAGGATGGTTTTCAGAGCAAATATCTGTGTTGTCTGAGCTTTCCCATCTTGCAGATGTCTGACAACATTCCTAAGAACTTCTTCTCTGACCATGTCTCCCTGAAGCCTCACCAAACTCAATTTTTCATGTTAATATTTTCCTTACCTACTAGATGGTACCCACTTTTGAGAGGAAGCACTGGTTGTGCTTGGCAAAAGATTTACAGAAGTATAAAGCTCCTAATTGTAAACCTTGCAACACAATTTCTTGTATCTATATATTACCTCTGGAAGATACTTTTCTAATACTGGTTCTTAAATTTAGTAGGTGACTGCTATGCAGTTGGTCAACTGGGTCACAAAATCTCCTCTGCAAATTTAACTTAGGAGGTCTTACTACTTTTTGTGATCATATAATTATCACTAGGCAATATAATTTTGGAAGAAAGTGAATAAAAAACCTTTCTTGCTATCATTTAAAGCTCTGAAATGGTTATTAACAGTGTATCTATTAAAATACTTATTGTCCTTGTTTTGAAGTTAGCAAAGTTAATAGGTAATAAAATTAAGTTGTAACAAAGAAATTTAGTTTACTAAATTCCTTGAAGGGGAATGCTTTAAATGCTTTATTCCTGAATGGCACTGTTGATATGGGATATGATTTTCAGTTGAAAATCACGATCAGTAATTTGTTCATGAATCTTCACTGAAGATATAAATTTTGGCTATAACTAATTAGTTCCAACCTAACAAACACTAATCTTTGTCTGTGAGACTGCAAAAGGCAATGACAAACATCACTGCTATAGATCCCATCACCTGCTATGTCCTTAATTCTACAGCTTTTTATACCTGCCAATAATCTCTCTCTTTCAATACCCAGAGAGAAAATTTTTTTCCGTGAAAAATTCTGCTTCTTTTAAGTGTTGCTTACATCTATAATCAATAATTGGTAAAGTCCACTGAATACAACTCTGTACACAACAGATTAAATCCATAAAACATGAAACAGAGCTCAAGAAAGTACAAAATAAAAGCAAAGTGGAATGTATTATTACTACAATAGATAATTTTTGAAAAAACCTACTCAAGCAGTTTATGTCTCAATATTGACATTAACAGAAAACAAACTGTTCCCTCACCAAAGCAGGATTCATTAAAATTATGGAAGTAAACAAAAACTTCACCAAACACATACAAAGAAATGCCTCTGTAATGCACATGACGGCTGACAATGAGTTTCTATTTTTATATCACTGTTCAAAATATTAAGAAATAAGGAGATGCCATTTTGTCAGGTTACTGGCAAAATCTGAAATATTGGAATAAAAATCCTGATTCTTTTGTGAAAAGATTGAGAAGGAATGTTGATAGAACCTGACAATTTGCAGTAAGCAGCTTCCAATCAGGAATGAGTTGCTGTTGTACTATCATGTGGGCATGTAACAAAAAATGAAGATAATTGTGAAAATTTCAAGCAGAAACATCCTGTGTAAATTTGAAGATGTGATTTTCTTCCTTGTGGCAGTTGGCTTGTGTTTATTTGACTGTTTAAGTTTGAATTTCAGGTGCACATACTTAAAAATGTTTTTTAAAATAATTTTAAAATACTTTTAAATACCTGCTGATAGAGAGCACCTTGTGCTTTTCTATACAGGTTCGTTGACATAGCACCTCTACATTTTAGACTCCCTCCTTTTTCCATGGAGGGGGCTATCAGTGTCTTCACTGCTTGACAACTGAAACAACCACCTTGGTTTTAAATCAAGGTTGTTTTTACAAAGGTGATTTTAAAGAGACATTAATCAACCATAAAGATGACATGTCTTCACACAGCTTTAGGTATGGATACAATCTTTATAGACAGAGACACTGAAATACAGCCTGTGTATGAAATGAGTCAGCCCTGCTAAAAATGTTTCTATCATCAAGGCATAGCAACAGTGCAGTCCTTTCACAGACACTCTGAGAACTCTTCCTTGCAATCATGCACTTCTGTTAATAGAAAAGTAAATGTGTACAAGGGGAAGTAGGTAGGTATACATGCCCAAACTTCTGTGTTGCCTTGTATCTTACGTTTATTTCAATGGGCTCCTGAAAAGCTCTTGGTGAGTGTGCTCTCTATTTTGAAAAAAGATTCTGTTGAGCAGTCATTATATTACTGGCAAAAAATACTATCATAAATACCACAGTCATTTGTCTTCTTAAAGGCAGGTTGTTCTGAGATATGACTTGAGTTCTCTCACCTTGAAGCAGCAACACATTTCTTTTCTGCAGTGTGCCATATCCTTCAAAGAAAAAAGAGCCCTACTTTCTCTTTTATTGGTTTTATTTTACTCCATGCTTCAGAGAAATATTCTTCTGATAAAAACAGACTACTTTATATTTTCTAGGCAAACAACAATAGAAGAAACAAACACATTCAATATCCTTGCTAAATGAAAAGTGGCTGGATTCCCACATTTCTAATACTGCATTCACCAGAGTAAAAAACAGGTGGGTTTGAGTGTGCAGATCTCAGGCAATCATGCACTGCAGATTCACAAGCATTCCCAAGTATTATTTTCCATGCAATTTCAGTGTTACAGTTGCAGTGTGGGGAGAAATGCTGAGAAAAGTTTTAGTCCTGTTTCTGCTCAGTAGCTTCCAGTGATTATTACTTTCCCTATAGATCACGTGACAGGGACGTGACAGTGGTACATGCCAATCATGCGATCATCTAAAGAGGAACAAAAATATGCTTTCTGATGCAAGGTTCTTGGCCCTTGACAGGGTTTCTCCACGTTGCCCACCTGACATGCTGTGGTTCCTCATGCACCAGGGCAGGACCATTTCCAACCTCCCCTTAAAATTCACTCAGACTTCCTACTGTGAAGCTGTGTCTGAAACTTCAGCTCCTGCCAGCCTACCACTCCCTCAGCTACCTGGTTTTCTTAGAAAGCACTCAACCCAATGATCTCCCAGTGATTGCTGGCTGCCTGCTTCAATGGCCAAGTTCATTCAGACCTCTTATCTCCAGCTTTAGCAAGGACCAGTTCCCAAAAAGCATTTCTACATCAGGTTTGGCTCAGTCATGAGAGCATCAGAAATTCATTGGAATACTTCAAGTGGTTTTGCTGCTCTCTCCAGCTTTGGAATACAATCTTAACACAAGACATTTTGTCTTAAGACAAGATTTAACCCACAGTTTCAGCACACTATTTCAATAGACTCCACAGGGTCCTTCAACAGCATTCATGCATTCTGGAATTCACCTCCATGCCTGGGAAGAGCTCACTGGCAACTTGGTTCCCATGGAAAGCTTGACAATTGGGAAGTTTCTTTTCCCCTTGTGGCATTTCATCTCTTTGAATTGCTATAAAAGCTGTGAGTGACATGAAATATTCCTGGTTATGCCATGGCCTGTTTCCTATCATATGCTTGCCCAAACGAGCATGAAGCCTAGCTCAGGAAAACATGAATTTCTGGGGTCTTGAGATGATAAGCTGTACAAAATAATTCTAAAAATAAATTCTACTGAAAATACATTGTTTGAGGTTTTTATATATACAGATGTATATAATTAGATGTGTGTGCATGCAAAAACCCCATCAATATAAACCACCTCAGGTCCTTTCAAATGGAAACAAACCTCTTACATGCCAAACTTAATAAATGAAGGCACTAACTGTTCTTTTTCTACACCAGGTTGTTTAAATCTTAATAGGAAACTATAAAACACATTCAAACCAAAGATTTCAACTAGCAATGAAAACAAACAGTGTATATCAAAATTTATGGTCATGAACATGCCACTCCCTCCCTTACATCATCAATGGTGCAAATCAGTGCAGAGCCATTTTATTAAAAAAGCAACAGTCCACCTCTACTCTGGGGTGTTAAAACCTCCTTTAGAATTAGGGAAAACAAAACCAAGTAGCAGATCACAGTCAAATAATCAGATTGGCATGGACAAGTGATATTGTGTAAACATTCTAGTAGCTGCACAGAAGCAAGTTCATGAATGTTTAACTCAGAAAAAGCACAGATGATTAATTTTCCTTTGAAACCTTATTTGCTGTATTTCTGTAGCAGTTACAAAAATATCCCTGTGAATTGACTGTCACTGTGATATAACTGAAAACTAAGGGATAAGTGCTCCTTTGAGACATGCACATGGTCTCTCCCCTCCCCTGTGTATTTGAAGCGCTCACTACTGCTGTCAGCAAAGCTCCCACCTTTACCTCAAAGCTCCCTCCTCTCATCAGGGAAATGTGTGCAAGAAATGGAGGAGGCTGACAGCATATATTATCCTTCTCCTTTTTCCCTTAATGTTAAATCAGGAAAGATAGTGTAGGGGGAGGTTCTAACAGAGCTGGTTGCTAATGACCTTGAGCTGCTCTGTTCTGCAGTGAATTGGGTCTAAAGCATCCTCAAGGTTTGTGAGGCAATGTTGCAGCCAAAGGGTAAGCTAAGAGGCCCCTGCATCCTGAGCACATTCCAGAAGTGACTTGGTGTTCCCACCTGTGCTTGGAAGCTCATGAGCAGAAGGGAGAGTACACAGCACAACTGCCACTGGAATGTTGAGTGCTACATTTGTAAACATTCTTTCAGATGAAGCTGCAATTATTACTATGGCACTATCATCCAGAAATTCAACAGGAATTCAAGGTGACCAGATGCCAATAGCTAACAGTTCAGCCAAATATAAAGGAAAAAAATGCTTACAAAGTGGTAGATAAACTTACAGGATATTTGTACATTTTTTGCCTCAAAGATATATTTAGTTGTAACAATAAATATATGCATTACACTGGTAATTAGGAACATGAAAGAAGAGAAAATCACTGCTTGTGTTAGGACTAAGTATTAAGTGTGAGGCAGAAGAATAAGTTGAGAATACAGCTTTATTCTACTGGCATAACTTTTTATTCCCTTGTTTCATGCTGCCTTATAGTCCTTATTTTAGAAAAGGTGGTACTTGCAAACATTCAGAAAGGATGTGATCTTCACAGGGACTTTGCTGCAAGTCTTGTGTACAGTTTACAACTGGGCTCTGCAAAATGGGATGCTACTGAGTCTTTGATTTAATGAAAACTTAGGAAGTCAATTCAATTCACTGCAGGGACTGCTTTGTTCTTTCATTATGATTCTTTTCTAATGAGAAAGACAATCACAAGGATAAACTCTATTCCTCTGAATTTTTACACTAATTACATACAAAGCACCATTCTGGCAGAGCAGGACTTATCTCCTTCAGGCAATACAGTATCATCTTGTAACCACACTTCAACTCTCCCGTATGAACGCTGGAGCTACGTGGGCTGAATGTGGATCCTGCTACCCTGGCTAGCTGCTTGGCTTGATGAATGTTTAAATATTCCATAAATCACAGGGAAACATTGATACTGCATGAAGAAGCAGAGACAATCCTTGCATTCTGCTTACAGCTGTAGGATCAAGGGTGCACTATTTTATCAGAACCATTAACTTTCCTCATTGAAGTGGGAAGGGATGGTTGGTTTTGTAAACAGTACTTGAGATGTTTGGTTATATACTAAAAAGAGCCAAACCCATATACTAACACTACAAAGGACAGTTATCTCTTAATTCTTTAAAAAAATCAAGTGTTTGTGATTCAGCTCACATCCTTATGAGACAATTTATTAATTGACATACTGTGAGGCAATCTGGGCTACATAGGGAGCTTCCTTACCCTCAAACAAAATTACTGAGAACAACATTCACCCCTCTGCAATACCCTGATGCTGTGGATTAAGTTTCAAAGCTCAATCTGTGCTCATTGCCATGGTATCTGAGTACTTTCAGGGCTGTGCCATACAATACCTTGCTTTGTACCTGCTCAAAAGCCTTGATTTTTTCACCCACAACATTTATGTCCCTATCTGAACCTGTGGTACAAATACATGCAAAGGCATCTGCAGAGATGGGGACAAAGATCAAGCAACAAGATGCATGAGTGGTACAAACTGCACTTCCTCAGAGGTTCCTCGAGCCTGCCCACTCATCCTTCTAGTCATGAGGTTTATCTTAAACAGAAACTCACCTACTTGTGCTCAGATTAGCACTGTCTTCGAAGGACTGGCAGGGCTCCTGGAAAAGTAAGCAAGGGGGGAGCTTCCCAGGCTTAGCAACAAAATCTAAATCCTGATCCAAACATAAATGCTTGCAAATACATGTTGTAGATTTGCCTCAAGTCTCAGACTTAGGTGCTGGAATCACTAAAAGAACCACGACAGTATGAAACACCACATTGTGATGATTTTTTGGTTCTGCTAAATTCCACTAGCTACCTGTGATTTTGCAGCTGTGAGCTGAGTAACTGCAATGTTTCCCATTTTACTGCATCTGTGGTTTCTATTTACGGACTTACTGGCATGAAATGGCCACAGCTGGCTAAATGTTCCTAAAATGAATGTACATTTACCTCCAGGGTAAAACTGCCTTTTTCTGAAGTAGTATTCTCAGTATAGACATTGCCTCACAGCAATGATGCAGCATCTTGATGCAAACATGGTTCATCACCCAGGACTTTGGCCAGCCTAAAGCTCAGCATCCCGTTCACGCTCACTGCACTTAGTGCCTGTAGGGTTTGCTCTCATAAAATATACACCAGTCTTTGAACCACAGTGCAAATCTGAATGCTGTGTCTGGAAGGTACTGGTTGAGGGCATAAACTTGGCAGCCAGAAAGATGACCGGGTCTGAGCTTCCCGAAGAGTGAGTGATCTGAACTGCCTGATTTGAATCCTCCAGGGACTTTTTTACAAGGACAGGTACCCCGAGTGCAACTTTAGAACAAATTCACTCTCTGTGTGGACAAGACCTCCCATTCCCTTTTTTAGGTCAAGAGAATGGTAAGAGAACTCCCTTTTTTTTCCTGTGTTCTTGTCTGCATCAGCAGGCACAGGGAAAACGAGGTGTTCCTATCCTTTCACACAATGCCCTCTTGCAGCTTTTTTCTCTGATGGCACAAAGGATACTTCCTTGAGTATCAAAGCTATTTTGAAAGCAACCCAGTAAAACAAGAGGTCTCTCTGGGTTGAATTAGCTGCATCAGGGATCAAGAGATACTACTACAGAGAACACTACAGCATGGATGCTTGATTAGACCAGGCCTTTATTGCTTTGGGGTTATCATGATTATATTAGTGATTGCATCATTAAACCACGACATACAGTGTTCACACTTAACTGCTGCCACCTGCATCCTAGAGGAAGAGTGCTTTCCAATTTTCAGCTTGTATGTGCTGTGGGATGTACATGATTTATTCCAATGATACCATGCAAGAGCATAGAATGTGCTGCTTTGGCCAGGATTAAAAAGAAGGAAAGATATTTTGTAACACAGGATGCATGCTGTGGGTTTGGACAGCAAGTGCCTAACCTAACAATCAGGAGCACCTCACTGAGAGAAATAACTCTAGCAAGAAAGGGCGGAGAGGCCTTTAGAGCCTTTACCTGCCATTTTATTTGCCCTATGTTTGGGGCCAGGATTCCTCTCTGTAAGTGTTTATTTGTTCCTTGTTAAACAGCTGTCAAAGCAAAACACACCTGATGAAAACAAAAATTGACTAAGCCCTGAGATGCCTGGTCCTTTGTGTGGGTGGAAAGGAGCAGCAGGGCCAAAGCAAAAAGCATCTGTCTGCTGGTCAGTGTGACAAGAACAGCTGACAGTGAAAAAACCCCCTGAGGATTAAAAAATACCATCCAACCTCTCTGCTAGGAATAGCCAAACAAATCAAAACAAAAGACAGAGGCCAAGTCTATTGATTTTAATCCTATCTTTTTATCCCCAACATGGTCTTTTTTTTTTTTTTTTACCCTGACTTTCTAGCTATGTGTAATAATTATACTGCGCTGAAATTGCATGTGTTTTAGTATTATGGCTAAGAATGGAAGAAGACTTCATTGGACCAGGAAGGGAAATTCTATGGTTTAGAGCAACTGTCATAAAGAATAAAATCCCAAGGTCCTTTATGAAAACTATACATACCTGAAAAGTTTGATACCTCACTGAATTGTTATCACCTACAGAGTAAAATAATGAAGGTTCATTCAGCAGCAGCAGCAGTCAACATTTTATAGCAGGAAATTTTAAAAACTCAATTGAAAGTAGAATGAAAATTCAAACACAAACACAATTATTATGTAAATGGAACTGAACAGAAATCTGGCTCTAGTCATACTGTTTTTTTCCAGCTAGCTTGCTGTGGTGTCCATGATGTGATAGGCAAATCCCAAATACATAACAGATCATAATCCTTGCTCCTCTGAGCATGCTATCCAAAACTGAAAATTGCACATTACGAAAAAAGATCTCTGCAATTTGAAGTGCCTGTAAATAGCCAGCATTCTAGTTTCATTTCTCCTAAAGTACAGAATTCCCTCTGAATATGAAAAGGGCTCTTCAAAGCCCAAACAAAAGGACTATTTGGCTGACCATTTTCATAATAAACATATCCCACACGGTTTGGCATCCCTAATTAGAAGCCCAGAGTAATTAGGAGAAAGTGCATTGCAGACAGCAGTGTGTAACACAGCAGGGAGATTCTGCAGTGATGCTATGAGAATACCAAAGACCTGAAGGTCATTATTTTTCACTGGTTCCAAGCCCTGCTTGCTGCTGTGTTTCATTTTTACAACCCAGAATGAGTGTGTCCCCTTGCACTGGGAGGGCTGTGAGAATCACAGAATCAGAGAATGTTTTGGGTTAGAAAAGACCTTGAAGATCATTCAGTTCCAACACCCCTGCCACCAGACCAGGTTTCTCAGATCCCCATCCAATCTGGCCTGAAACACCTTCAGGGATGAGGCATGTAAACCTACTTTCTTTCAGTTTAAACCAGTTCCCCTTGTCCTATCTCTATATACCTTTGTCAAGTGGAAGAGATGGGCCAGCTGGACATGCCTTTCCCTGTGCTTCAAGGGTAATGTCACAGCCTCTTGCAACATCTGCCACATGTTTGCAGGCCAGTGTGGGGGCTCAGTTGTTGCCTTGAGGGACCAAGGACCCCTTCTATCACAGGCAGATAGGACCATAAAGCTGCTTGGCTGCAGCTTTGAACATTTTATTTGACTGGAGGGATAACCAAGCTCTTTGTTTTACAGCAGTGGCATGAGCATGCTTAGGAAACCGAACAATGATGAAATGGATCTTTTCTAATCAAAATCACTGCCTGTCATCCTCAGTGAAGAGGAAATTCTGAGGGGATCGATGCCTTTCCAGAAGACATTTCATCTCAATGGTACTACACATATTGTCCGAAGTACATGATAGCAAATATAGTTTGATCAGCTTAAATCATATACTTTCTTTGTTTCCCAGACAAACAAGATTGTTCTTACCAGCAATCGACAAAAAAAGGTGTTGATATTAAAAAAATTCTGTTATGTCTACCTAAGTTAAGTGCATAAAATACCTTAGTATTAATATACCTTTACTAGTGGAATGAAATTAAGTAAAAAGAGGCATTTACCGTTTCTGTCATTCAATAAACAGCTGACAAGCACTGCAGTGAAGAAAAGCAACTCCTATATAGCATTCTATTTTCCTTCAAGTGGTTTTGGTCAATTTTGGTGAAGTAGGAGGGATGCTGGGGAGGGTTGCCGTGTATCTAAATGGAAATGCACACTTGAATAGCAGACACATCAGGAAATTACATATGGCTGAGATACTAATGGCATAAGCCAACCTGAGATAGAAATGCATAAAAAAATGCTATGCCAGTAACAGGTCTGCAATCTTACCAGTCTCACAGGACTCTCTTGCTTACTCAGGGGCACCGATTACCTTTGATTATATGTCAAATGTAAAACATTACAGTTACTGTAGGGAAAACTCTATTTCCACTGACATGTGATACAACCTCATCACTTGGCCTAGAAGCAGAATTCATCCAGACATACAGAGATTCATAAAAAGTGTTTCTGAACTAGCAAATTATTGCCATCCCTTAGTACTGGTGGGCTGAAAATACTCAGTAACTTGTTGCAGTAAAAATCAAGGAACAGCTTTCAATGTGGAGCCCTACTCATGCAGAATCTGGCCCTCAAGGCTTTATGGCTCCCACCTGTTCAGAAGACACTTCCATTGCTCCCTCATTTCTTGTTTTCCAGAGTAACAAAAAAATAGCAGTTTTGTATTTTTTCTGTTTTTAATGATGTCTAGTAGATGTGTTGTTTTCATTTGTAGCATATGTGACGTGGCTTTTAGAAGTAATTTATTTTTGGTGGCAAGCTGCTGATGCTTGCACCTATGTTGGCTGTTAGCAATTAACACCTTCTGGTCCACTATGGACAATTTCCCACTTACTGCTTTTTAAGGTGCTAAAACTAATCTACACCAACTCCATTTCACCCATTTGAGGCTTTTCTTACTGATAGCCAAGGTTTTTCTTTTCCTCAACTAATAATGACACATAACCCAGAGGACATAGGGAAATATCCCTACAAGATTTTGTTAAGAAGAATCCTCTGCTGACGAGGAGACTGAGGTGAGATAATATGTGTTAAAACCTTCTCAGAGGTGTTACCATGGACAAATACAAGTTTTGGCTGTGAAAACAGCAGGCGTGAGAGGAAGCTACCTCAAGAGAAGGAATTGAGGATGTCCTTGTTACCTGTTAAATGTTTGGCATATCAGCCAGATAAAACATAATGACATTAATTGCCTTATAATGCAGCATAAGTGACATTAATTTTATAATGGCATTGTTCTCATACAAAGAAAACTCCTAAAGAATAATATCCAGACCTAAGCACTGGTGCGTTAATGAGCATTGGACGGGGCACTGCGGTGGATACACACGTGTGGCTAAGTGGCTGCTGGCATCTCTGCATGTCTGAGTCTGTGCCTTCCTAACTGCAAAGAACTTCCACACTCACCTCTTCAGCACAAAAATGAGTTCAACTTAAAATTACATACAATAAAAAAAAAAACCCACAAAAAACCAAAAACCCAAACAAAAGTATCCAGGAAAAAAGGAAAATTTTTCTAGATTCCAGATTCATAGTTGCACTTGTTCACCTGATAGAAAGGGTAGATGGATTTCTCCATCAGAAAAATCCAAGTTTAGACAAATTCTTTCACTTTTTCATTATCTGTGGCTGAGTAGTATCCATGTTTCAAGGCCCATATGAAAATATCACAATCACAAATCTCCTTCAAGGCTTTTTCATTTTTATTTTTTGGTCATGAGAACAAAATTGCAAGAATGATGAAAAGCCTTACTTACATGGAATTCACTGCTTAAAACTATTGAGTCTACTTTTACTCCTTGAAACTTTTCTTTTTTTTGTTTTGGTGGGGTTTTTTTTTTTGGTTGAGTTTTTTTGTTTGTTTTGTTGTTTGGATTTTTCGTTTTGTTTTTCTGGTTTTTTGTTTTGTTTTTGGTTTTTTTTTGTTTTTTGTTTTTTGGGGGAGGTTTTTTTGGTAGTTTTTTTTTGGTTTGGTTTGGTTTTTTGTTGGGTCTTTTTTATCATGGAAATTAAGATTTAAACACTCAGAGATTCTGACACCTTCAGGACTGTGCCTCTCAGCACTATCTGATAATATGTGGATTCAATGCAAGGTGACGGTCCTAATCGTTGCATCCATTAGAGTGAGCACTGAGATAAAATTATTTTGGAAATATATCTCAACTCACAATATAAAAATGTACTGGAAGCTGCTGGTTCCCATGAGCTAAATTTAGGTGCTGGAAGCTGAGCATTCACTGCAGAAGGCTCAGGAACTTTAATCATCTGCTAATGACAATTTTCAGAAACCTGTGCAAATTCTACCTTTTCATTATCACTCAGGGAGTATATATGAACAGTGAGGGACAGCTAAGTCAAAGGGCAACCAGAGTAAATCAGAATTTTGAAGAAGCCTTTAAAGAAAGAGGAACTCTTTACATCTGAGGAAATGATAGCTTTCAGTCCTACAGTGAATTCAGGGTTTTTTTGGCTACCTCAAGTGACACCTCCTTAAACAGTACATTTCTGCAAAAATCCCAAGGATTAAGAAAGCAAGGAAAGAAAAAGACAAAGGGATGCAGTCATTTTTTACTACAAATCAACTTATGATGGCTTGAATTCTGAAGGAGAAAGAGAATGATTTAAAAAATTTTCAATCTTGCATAGAGAGTAAAAGAACTGTACTTGAAAAAAAAAGCCTTCTGATGATGTCAACACTCAGCACTCAGAAGAGAATCATCCCTTATAAAATTAGTATCATTATTATGTGATTTCCATCTGTTAACGAAGCCAAATGATTAGAGCTGCTAGAGAAACTGCCTTAATGGAACAAACACAGATAATGGATTTGAATAAATACACAAGCAAAAAGACAATGTCAGGCTCAGTCACTTGGCAACATTAAATGCCGAGTAAATAAATAGGCTGTGTAGTGCTATACCATCCAGCAGAAATGTTATGCTGAATGCCTGGATCACTGCTTTCATGGCTTCTGCAGCCAATTTTGATTTGGATTTTCTTACATGAAACCATCTTTTTGGGTTTTTTTGACAGCTCCTTTTCCAGACAATTCCACTGGTATGCTTTACGTGAGTTCTAGTTGTTTGTACAGTCTGTATTCAAACACCTTCCCCAGCCCTCGTCACTTGTCCAGAAAATATTTTCCACATATCCCTAACACTTTCCCACTTACTTCCCAAATCTATCTTATTGGCACAACAGATATCTCTGACAAACTCCCTTTAGTCCACCACTGTATTTTTGAACAGAGTCAGAAAATTATTTATAAAGTACCTTTTAAATACATATTTATGTATAGTAAAGTAGAGTGCCTGTTAGCAATTTTTAGATGTCAATATACACCAGGCATCAAGCATTATTCCAAATTAGCCTCTGTAATGCACAGCAGAATGCAGTATCTATATGGGTATACCCTTTCACGAGCCAGCGTTTTCAAAAAAGTAAAATCTATTTAAGAGTTATAGGGACTTGCCTTCCACAATACCTAAATCAGTCCAGAGAAGGACATTTCTGGGACAGAACTTGTGAACATCTAGGCAATCCTACACTCAGAATAATTATTTTTAAACACAGTTCTCCCGAAAGCTGCTACTAATAACACATTTTAAACCTTTGGCAGAGCAAAGTATGTGGTGATGTTTCCCCCTACACAAACTGAAATACCAAGACAGAGAAACACTGCCTGAGCAATCTCTCCTTACATAAGAGCCAACATTTCCCTTGCAGATTGGCTCTCATTGCCTCTGAAAAATGTCAGTGGGGACCAATGTTTATAAAACTTACGTTGTAATACACTTAAGTGCTTTGTGCTGGAGTACAGAGGTATATTTTTGACTGTTCATTTTTTGCATAGAAATTAAGTCCTTGCTGCTTTGGAACACTTTTAGCATTGTATCACAAGACTGTCCTATGACTGAAGAGCTTAAGCTTCAGGGTTGTTCCCAAAACATTAAAAGATGTAACATCAAAGAACTATTCAAAAATCATTGTTCCTGTAAGAAAACATGAGCTTTTCAGTATGCTGATAAATGTACCATGGCCTAATACATTTTGTAGTTGTTATCCTCTGCAGAGTCCTACCCTTGTTATGTCAGGAGAACACATGATATTTTTTCTCTTTTATTTGGCTTCTAACCTACGTGTTCTGTGAAGGTGAATAAATACAATTGTTACAAAAAAAAAAAAAGGGGCTGAGAAATTTACTTAAATGCATTGACTTCCCACACCTCATTTAGACACGAAATCTCAAAGGAGGGAGATGTGTGCAGGAAAGGCACATCCCCCCGTATTATCTATAGACTGTCAAACAAAGGATCATTAGATACACAGTACAAAAGCACGCTATGACGCATTTCTCATTTTGGAGGGCAGATTGATTACACAGGCCCTGTGGCAAAGCAGTGTCAGGGCCACAGAGCTGCTCAGCCCACACATCACCCCAGAGACAGAGCACCCCGAGATCCCTCCCTTCATCTCCTAGCTCCCAATAGCTAAAAATTGGCTGCTATTTCTTTCTTTCTAATAAGTGAACTACTGAATTACCATGATCAGCAACTAGAACTAGCAAGCTCTTCT
This sequence comes from Corvus hawaiiensis, assembly GCF_020740725.1. NCBI lineage: Eukaryota > Metazoa > Chordata > Aves > Passeriformes > Corvidae > Corvus > Corvus hawaiiensis. The sequence continues at coordinate 51,233,090 of NC_063215.1, read as the reverse complement.
TTGCTTGCATCTGAGCTCTCCTTAGTCTACATAAGATGCAAAGCATACTATTATTTCCCAGCAAGGCAAGAATAATCAGAATTCAAAAGGACTGGTGTTTCTTTTAGCTTTTAGGTAGCATCCCAGTCCTTAAGATCATATGATTCATTCTTTGCTAATGAAGATTTGTTGGGGTTTTTTTCAGGTCATCCCATGTGTATTTCTAGGTAATATGGAACAAATTTTAGTGGGATATGTGTCTAAATCATATTGCTTATTGTTGTTCTGCAAAAGACTTTATCCCCACTGTTTTCTACAGAACAGTTCCAGAGAGACACTTACCTTGTCTGACAGCTAGTGTTGTCGTGTAGACCAAGAATAGAAGGATATAATTGAGGAAGCTCTGAAAAACAGGTGTGTTGGCATGGAAATCTTCTGACAGATACTTGCTTGTGAGACCAATGCCACAGATAAGGAGGGAGAGTACCTGGCCAAGTGCCACAGACAGCAAGAGATCCCTGAAAGGAATGAGAATAACAGACATAAAACACCCAGCCTCTTCACTAAGGAGGAAATGCTCATACTCCTCCAGGAATCATGTTCAACATTTCTGGGACATGGAAGAAACATGATGCTTCAGTCAATGAGGGGACCTGCTGGGTAGAGCCAACATAACATTTCCATTATTTCTGCTCTTATCATGGGCGTAAACATTGCGCCAACACAGTAGCTTTTATTCACATGTTAAAGAACAGCAGATGGCACATCCCTTCCATTTAATTTTGCATTTCACATTTCACAAAGGATAAATGATCATTTAAATCAACCAAAATACAACACTGCTTCCTTTGAGCATCCTCCTTAACAGAAAGACCCAGGAGTATCATTCAGACACAGCGGGAAACACAGCTCTTTCAGGACTTAGCAACCAAAGAGAAAAAGAAGATAAAGGATCATGTTTCACCATCAAGATGAATATACATTTCATCATATAAACTATTCTTTCCAACTACTATGCAGATCTCTTTATATTTTCTTTAATCTTTCCCACTGCTTACTTTCTCTTCTGCTTGATGGTAACAGGAGGTTCCAGTTTTCCCCTTCCTGTCTCCTGGTTATTAGAAATGTATTTTCTGTTCTGGCTTCTAGCTTTAATCTGTTTTTCTTATTTTTCATCTCCAGTATCCTCTGCATTCTCCTATTACAACGCCATTCTCTTTCCCCACAGGTCTCAAATAGTTTCTCCTTTTGTGCATGTTCTCTGTCTTCCTATAATTTTCTCTTTACTCAAGAAATTGCTATATCTGAAAGACCCTTTCCCTCCAAGTATCTCCATCTCTTTTACTCTTCTTACAGCATTTATCATCTAACCACACAGCCCAACTGAGTACAAAGAATCCTCCTCTAAATTTTGTCACAATATCTCCTATACCCACAACACAGGAATATCTGTATTTTTTAAATTACCCCTAAGAGTTTTCCCAGGTTCCCCATGTGTCAATACTCTTGTGCTGACCAGGCCTGCTCCACAGCTACACCTTCCCATGCAGAAGAATGAAATGCAGAAGTGTTGGTCTGGTAGAGAAGCAAGCAAAAACAATGCCAGGGGGAGAAAAAGGGCATCCAAAGGGGACATCTAGTCTGACCCCTGCCCACTGCTGCTGTTGCTGTCACCAGCCCCCAGAAAAGAGGGTCTGAGCTCCCTAGGGTAAGACATGAAGGAGAGGAGCATGCTCTGCAATGTCTCGTTTGAGCCTGGAATGAGGAAAGGGAACTAGGCAATCCTAAGGGAGTAGAGAAAGGAGGGCAGCACCCTGCTCAGCTATAACAGTATTTCATGCGCGTTCTCTGCCAGACAGGAAAAAGAAATATTGCTTCAAGGCTGCTTTGCTTTCCCTGACAGATTTCCCTGACCTCAGCTCTGCATGTTTGGCAGTGATGAGCATCTGTGCTCCCACAACTTGGTAAACTCAAGTGTCAAATTTGTTTCCCCTTTTTCTCATAAACAATCCTCCCACTAATGTGTCACGGTGTCAGTCATTGCATGATTTAACCAAACAGACACTGGAAAGCACAGGAGGCTGGGTAGTTATATTCAGCTAACATACCTCGCTGACAAACAGCCTGACACACAGAGTAAAGAACAAACTTTATTGTGCTAAACTCTGTGTTTTGATGGGAGACTGCTGGATAAGTAGCAAGTAAGACTCTACTACTGCTACCTCCACTTTCACATTACTCACTCTACTGTCAAACACAACCATGGGAAACAAACACACTTGACAGAGGTAACATCCAAGACCACGATGCAAATGCTGCCTACACTATTGATCCTCAGTTGCTGCTGTTACCTGCTCTGCTGTTAACATGGAATAGGAAATTTGAATAGTGACTGCAATTTAAATCCACATATTAATCTTGCATACGTGTTTACAGTTCTTCATTTAGCTGGATATTGTTTCCTACATCCTTCTGCAATTAAGTTTCATGCAGGGTTCTCCTCTTGCCTACTGCCATTTCTATAGTTTCATTTCATTAGTAAATTAAATGTTTGGAAATCAGTAGCCTGCTTTACATGGAATGCAGGTGTGTCCCTGTATCTTGGCTGTGCCTACGAGTGAAAGTTGTATTACATTCATTATGGGACTGCATCTGCTCTGAAGAGAAGCATCTTGGATCCTATTTAGATTTACATAAAGCTAAATACATCCTCTCTCAGGAAAGGATTCTCACAATAACATATCTCTTGCTCCCTAGGGCCATTAGCTGTTGGGAGCCACACTAATCATTACATTTTTTCTGGCTGGTCAAAAGTTTGATGAGGTCTTACAAAAGGTGTATTTTTAGCTCAGCTCTCTATATTCAGGTGTGTCACCAGACCTAACCAATCAGTACTGACATTTGTATTAAAAATCCAACCAACAAAACCTGAAAAACACCAGGTAAATTTCAAAGCTGTGTTTGATAGCTGTAGCCCTCTCTGGTGTACATTTTGATTCTCTCATTGCCATTTTGCAATTTATAGAACAGCCATGTTTTTCCATAGCTGATTCTTTGCCAAGTCATTCAACCACATCTACAAGTGGCAGTTTTCCTAAAGAGTTGATGTCTCTTGATATATATATATATATATATATATATATATATATATATATATCTACAGCACATATATACATACATATATATATACACAAACACGTACAGCCTGTCCTCAGCTTCTGTATTTTACATTTCATAAACCTATCAACAAGAAAGTAATTCAAAATTCACGGTCTTATTCCTAAAAAGTCATTGAGAATACCTTTTTATGTCTTCTTTCAATTACAAAATATGTCCAAAAATCCACTTGCTATTGTATTATTGAACACAAAGGGTAATTGGAGCTCAGTAAATACAAACATGGACAAGATTCAAGACTGTGAAGCTAAACACTTCCAAGTCTGTAAGTAAAGGCTGGATGAGTATAATCTCTGTAACTTGAAAGAGCTTTTGAGTAAAAATTGTCTTTTGGACAAAAACTGAATGTAAAAAATGAAGAAATCTACTTTGTGGGAATCCAAGTGCAAGTAGTACCATCAATGTCATTGTCTTTCAAAACACTGACTACATAAATGATATTGAGTACATACATACTGCTTGTCTCTGATTTTTGCATACATTTTGTATTTCTAATTATGTAAGAAAACTCACGCCGAAATCAAGCTTCTCTTCCAGTTAGTATTTAGTTAAACATTTCACAGTTGATGGATGACACAGAAAGATACAAATCTTTTAATTCATCAGTGCAAAGAGTAGCATGTTAGATGTTTAAGCAGAACTAATTCGAATGCCCATGAAATACTCAGACTTGAAGCAAAGATGATACATTTTATAAAATTTAACTACTTCTAAGACTGTTCATTAAACTCTCCTGCCACCCCTAGAAATATGCCCTTTACAGACATGAATGACAAGCAGTGGCACAGAAGATTTGGTGTGCGCCCCTTCTCTCACCACTGTAGGCTGTGACACACTAACCATTACCAGGGAAACAGGTGAAATGAAAATTAAGTAAGAGAAAGCAAATCACAAGATCAATAAAATGCTCATTTTTGCCTTGGCCGAATGGAAGAGAACAACTCATCTCTCTCCAAACAGAAAAGTGGAAACAAATCTTAAATTACTTGTTTAAATTCGTGACAATGTCAGCAGCAATATAGAAAAATACAATTTTTTGATAAACCTAATAACCAACGTAAGATGCCTGAATTTTACAAAAAATGCTGGTAACATTAACTGCATTTATTTTTTTTCCTGCAAATGATGATCTAATAAGACAAGAGTCTTAACTCCTGAGCCTTTAATACCTGGATAAGAATAATATACCCATTCTCTTTTTTAAGAAGAAGCAGCAAGCAAACACTGAAAAGAAGATTTCAATGGCTGTAGAAAACCTACTATTTCTTTTAGAAAAAGTAAAAAGAAATTAACTCAGTGCTGTCATGTCTGGCACTCCTAAGTATCTTCCCCAAAAATCATAATACTGTTGAAATATGCAACATGGCTCCTATCTGCAACACTTTCTGTGTTGCTTTTCATGTTTCACGACTCAGACTGGCACAAAGGATGATTTCTTCCCTAAGCCTTTGGTCTATCGTGCTGGCTTCAGTAGCACATTCATTCACTGAGGAAGTAACATTCATTCATATCTTGAAGAAAGGCTGTGTAGTTTGATGGCCTTCAAACAGAACACCAAAAAAGGACGCTCACTACAAAAAGCTTTATAAAAGTGAGGGTTTCCGCCTTTCAGGATGCACTTTCTCTTTAGCTGAGTGCTATTCTATTTCTCTACTTGTATTCTATTTAAATCAAAATAAAGCAATTCTTCAAAAATCCCATTTTCCCTCACTAATACCAACAGTACCTTCTCAAACGAAGTTAAAACAGGGGAAGATCTTCAGCTAAACTTTGTAGCTAAACTTTGATCTCACAAATGCATAGAAATATTGAATGATTTAGGCCAGAAAAGGTCATCTAGTCCAACCATTAACCTAGGATCAGATGAGTGTTTTGAAGTGAGAATTAGGTCAGAATTACTCCTAAAAACTCATGTTGCTAAGTGGGTTTTTCATGGCATACTAACAGAAATTAAAATACACTTCTTTAGAAGTGGAGCCAGAAGACAAAGCCTCATCTTTACATTGGGAGCCATTTAATTCTGTTTAAATGTCTGGGCTGGTAGCTGCTGGGTGTCCTTTTAACTTGTTCCTCCAGGCATATGGAAATTTCTGTCACTTGAGTATCTCCTTTTTTATCAGCCATGACAAAGTCAAACTTCTGAAGGCAGACATTCTCATATCAAAGAACTCTGAAGCTAGTGCTTGGTTGCTAGCAGATACACACTGGCATAATAAAGTGTACTAAACAGCTATCTGCAGCTTCTCCTGTAATTATTTTTCACAAAATTAAAACATTTAGCTTCGCATACTAGCTCATTCCCATATCCTCCCCAGAACACAGAAACACAACTCACAATAAAAAATCAAAGCAGTGCAACATTCAGAAGGAGCCACGCTGGAGAAGCAATGACATGCAGAGGGTGGCCAAGTAATTTAAACATTTAGGCCTGTTTAATTGACACTAAATCCTGTTTTAAAGCACTCTCTATGTCAGTTTAATTTAACTGCTTTCTCTCCTCTCTTTTGCATGTTATTTGGTATCTTGCCATTGATAAGTCCCCACCGCATCAGTTTTAGAGTATCTCAGATGGTAAAGAACAGAGGCCACCACTACTTTTAATCTCTAGCATGAGGTGTGTTAATCCTTCAGCATTCCACAGGCTCCAGAAGACGAGAGATTGGCAGTCTGTTTCCTGAGCCAAGATTTCACTAGAGGAACACATCTGGAAAGGCTGCTTGATGGCACTGTTAGAAAAGGCCTGTAGGCAGGCTCGCGCTTTCTCCGGGACGGTAATGACTGCCACACGAAATTACCGCTCCAAATGTTCCAAGTGTGTATTTGAAAAAAGAAAAAACAGATACACTTCATTCAGAGACTGACGACTGCTATGCCATAGTGAAGTTGATGATGTCTGTCACAGCACTGTGATTTTGCCAAGCTTCTTCACTTGAGTGCATTTTACTGTGTTTCTATAAAAGCGTGAGGAAAAATAAAACAAGGTCTTAAAAACTTCACATTGATTCAAAGTAAGCTGAAGTTATGCCCCTATAGGAATCCAGTCAAATTTATTTAAATGTTTACAGGTGGATGTGGAATCTTATTTTAAGATTTGACTTATCTGGTCGAAATATTGACGCATATTACCATAGAAAAAACAGAACAGCACATGTCAAAATCACAGATACTAACTACCATCAGCAGCATGGAATGTGACTATTTTCACTGCAGCAGAGTTCCTAAGTTCCCACTCCACCCCCCACTCAAATAGCTGCTTAATGAGGACACGGACATTACTTCCGTATTTTGTGGTTTGCACTTAACACTGACAAAGGCAGCTTGTGAAAGAATAAATTAACAAGATTTGTTCTGGACAATCAACTGAGCTCTCACTGAAGGCTAAAGCTGCAGATTTTCTAATAGCTTTGAAGCATATGAAGTCTCCTATTAGTCCTGCATTGCCCTGAAATTGATTGCATCTAGAGAACAAGATTCTACACTAATTTTGCATGGAAACTTACCTTTTCTTATTTCCCCTTATTCTCACATGCCTGTTACACAGCGGAGAAATTCTACAAGTTGGCACATGCAGTCTTTCCCTCCTCTCTGCCTCTCTCAATAAGGTAAGGATTGCAGCAAGTATCTTCAGTTAATGCATCAAGGCTGCTGCACTCTGCTTTAGAGCAATTTACAGAGGCAGTCCCAATATTCTATAATTAAATGTTCACAGCACTAATAGCAACCAAGTTGCCCAACACATATACTGATAATAACACCATGGGCTGATGTGCCATGTTATTCTATTGGTCAACTACTCCCATAGTCTACATTCTCTGCAGTCATTCTAGATGATGTCTCAAGAAAATACAGTGGACTTGTATGTCTAAATAAAAGACACTTTTAATATTTCTGGCAAGGAAGAACAAACCAATGTAAAATATTTTCAGAATATAGGTATCAAGCCATTGCTGAAGAGTGAAATACCAAAGTCTGAATCCCAGCTAAAGCCACACACTGCGTTAAAATAAAAACAACACTAATATTATCCTTCAAATCAGAGAGTGAAACCCATGCAGCACCAAGCCCATCCATCACTTAATTCCTACTGAGTCATTATTTTGAAATCTTCATTGCATTTAAATGATGTACAGGCTTTGTATTGGATCTCGGCACAAAGGATGGGTTTTCCACAGAGTGAGCTGCAGAGTACCTCAAGCTCCCACTGAGGCTCAAATGAAATTCTCTGTGCCTTAAGCTGGGGGTAGGAGGGGAGCTCTGTGCTTTCTTGCTCTCATCATCCTCTCTTGCTACCTCCCCAGCGACTCCTCACTTGCATTGCAGCTCGGGATCAAGCTCAACAGCTTCCTTCCTCAGCAGGGCCCAGCACCTCATTGCAGCATCCAAGGGACAGCCCTGAGGGGCAGCAAAGGGACAGCCAGACCTGGACACACAGCCAGCACTTCCAGAGAGTTGAAGAAGTCCCAGCAGCCACTGCCTTGGCTGGAAGGACACCCTGGGCATGGGGAGAGCTGCCTATGTTTCTTATCCTTTGCTTTTTGGCTTTCCTAGTTGCTTTGAGGTTTTTCTGTTCAGGACATTAAGGTTCTAATTTGTATTCAAATACAACTGGGCTTGATTTTAAGAGCCTTTTGGGGAGATCACTAAAAATTAAGGTGTAGGTACATCTGAAACCTGTGGCTGACTCAGGCTCTGAAGCTTTTCAGTGACAGCTTGAGGGACCAGCCCAGATTGTTGACTTTGGCTGAAAACAAAGCAGAATCACATTCAGCAAGCCTAGGGAGTCTCTGAAGCAGTTTCTTAAGATGAGATTTTACTGAATAAATTTCCCAATTCTTGTATATTGCCAATTACAGCAATTCTTGAAAATGGGTTTAATTTACCATAAGCTTATACCCCAACTTCACACACATACACAAACATGGTCATAGATATGAGCATGTTTTTACAACACTTTAGTAACTGGAATTTTTTTAAGACTATTCTTACGCAGATAAAACATATCCCTGCACTTAATAGTTAGCTATATACTGTTGAGACATCTGCTGCACTGGTTCTAAATGCAAAGAAGGCACTCCTTCTTTAATTATTATTATTGAATAAGATATATGTTTAAAGATAGCAAAGGAAGGTGTGGTGACATGCTATTATCTTGATGGAGGCCAGTGCTAAATCATTACAGGAAAATTGGAGGCAGGGTGTGTGTCTGTGTTGGTCCAATTTGTTTACAGTCATCTTCATCCTACCAGTGAGCTAACAAAGAAAAAGAAAACATGCTTATCCTAAAAACATGCCTAGGTTTTGAAACAGCCATCTGCCTTCCAATCAGCAATTTCCTGGTTCCTTTTCAGGTACAAATCACCAGACTTGGAGCCCCAGAGGCTTTTTCTCTTTAAGAATGATGGTGTCTCCATATACAGTTCTTGGCAACTTCTCAGCCTGTACTGGATAGACTGAAAATATTTCAATCTTTTTGATGGAATCGAAAGTATAATTATAGATGACCATGCGATAAAAGGTATTTCAGGTTCTTTTAGCCAAATAAATTGACTGAAGCTAGCTTCAGCCCATACATTTTTGTAAATTTCACTGTCTACCCAAGTATGACTGGAGAAATTAAGATTTATAAATACATAAATATTTGATCTAGATTGGAATAATAAATGCCAGAATTAAATTTCCATAAAAGAGCTTACAGAACTAGTTACAAACACCAACTGCTGAGTATGGTACTTTTAAACAAATAACTTCTTCCATCATTATCCAGAAATTAATTCACAAGTGATATCTCCAGTCTTAGAAATAGAGTAAGAGACTCAATTATGTATTAAGAGTGAGCTATAATTTCTCAGGCTAGAAATCCATGTGACAGCTCCTGAAAATAATACATTTTTGCATATGAAATCTAGGCAGTCATTAGCCACTGCTCAGTTATTTTTAACATTCAAGAATAAAGGACACAAATAGATGTGGTTTTGAGATAGTTATTTGTCTTTACTCTCTTCTAAAGGCACCAATCTGAGCTTTCATATGTTAAAAGAAATGAGGATGTGGAAGGACTGACAGCTCTCTACCTCTTGTAGAAAAGAAATTCACTGTCAAATTTCATTAGCTCATCTCACTTGCAATGGTTATTACGCCTAAGGCTGAGGACATTATAAATACAGTGACGAATATCTTTGGATAGTATGAGAAAGAGTTTTAAAAGTTTCAGTTCAGTTAAGATCATCATTAGCTTCCAGTTTTCTCAGAAGAGCTGAAAGCCTACAGTAATAGACCTGGATGATTCCCAGCATCAAGAAAAATAGCTCACCAGTGTCCAAAGAAGTACAACATCACTTCCTACTGCTCTCTTGCCATTACTGTATAGTGCTAATACTGTTTAAACTGATGGGGGTTTATGGACTCTTAGAGCTATTGAGAGACAGTTGATAAAGGATGAGATGAAAAGCATTACAGCTCCTGCTATACCCCTGCCACTGATAAGCCAGTCTTGATTGAATGGTCTGATGGAAAACAATTTTAAATGACTCAAGATTCCTCAAGTGATAGATGCTACTGTAACTTAATTCAGTGTTGTCAGAAACACAGAAGTATGGGCTTGGAGTTCCTAGAAAATAGTATGTATCTGAGTCAGTATGATGGATGATTTCAGATTTTTCCTGATGCTCCCGAAAGTAGCAAAAATTGTTTCTGAATTTCTGTCCTCATAAAACTCATAACTCCAAGTATATGCATTTGTGAGTGCTGACTGTTCATCTACAATTAGGCAACTAAAAAAATTATAGCTCACTTGTAAAACTGGAGGCCAAAAAAATACAGGTACAAATATTGGAAGTGCAAAAATGCATCTATGAATATAATGGCTGGCTTTTGGAGATCTAAAACTAATAATTCAATTATTACAAGAGATAGAATTTTTTTATATTTTTTTAATATCACTGCATCTGCAAAATAAATAACAATGATTTTTCATTCTAGAGAGCATATAATATCTAATGTAAATGTTTAATTTAAAAATCAGATTTATCTGCCTGGATTCTGCAAAATGTTTTGCTTGGATAAAACTAACTACATTTAAAACTTTGGAATACAACTATTTTACTTACTTTTTTTTTTTTTTTGCAGCTCTTGAAAATTGTTCCAGAATTCAAAAAACCATGCTTCTGTGGGCCAAATTTTCTCCCCAAGCAGGCATATGCAATTCCCATAAATTTGCATCTTCTTTACAGTGAGTTTCAACTGTATAATCTACATGCTTGAAGCATGTAAAAGAAACCTTAAGAAAAATGTCCTGAAGTTGGCCCCTGAATATTGGCCCCTTAATTGCACCCACGGTACAGAAAGACAAAGGATACCCACATTAGCATTTCATCAAGGACAGCACTCAGCCATTGCACACTTTTCCGAATCTCCATCTACTTCAAAGGAGAGATGCTCATGTGCCTGTGGCTCATTCTAACTTCAGCTCTTCAAGGCTCTGACCTTCTTTTGCTTTTTCCCATGTGTGGGTTGTATTGCTGCTACCTCATTCTGCAGCCCCTCAAGCAGGAGTAATGCTCAACATTGCTTGTTCATGGATATTATGACAAACACAAGGACATTAAAATTTCATGCATTTTTTTTTCCCAACAGTTCTTTAATGCACGGAGGCCAGGATTTTCCTCCTTTGGGTGAGTGTCTTTCCCTATCCTCTTCTTGCCTGTGAAGCCTGTATACTGAGTTCAGGATGGCACAACTTCATTACGGAGAAACAGAAAACACCCCCAATAGATCTACCACTGATCTGGTGGTTGATACACCACAGGAAGCAGAATATGTGAAGCTAAGTCCTCAGAACAAGACCCCCGAAGCCACTCAGGCAAACAATTTAAGAGTTTGACTGCTTTACTGAGCTGGGTGTCACCTTCTGGAAGAGAAGTTTGTGCTCTGGCTCTAGAGAAATTGCAGAGGCACAGTTGGAGAGTGAATTCCTGGTTTGGGTCACTAACTACCCCAGTTATGGCTACAGTAATGAGGGGTTTTGGTAGGCTACACCCTTCCTGGCCCAGCTGGATCAATTGTGAGTGCCCTATTTACAGGACTTGGAAGGTGTTTTCTTCTCTGTCTGCTACTGGTCCTTTCTGAAAGCAAGGTCCCTCTAAGGCATTTTGAGTCCAGAACTGTCTCAGCAATAACCCAGGGGTGCTCTCACAGGTCCTCTCTGCCTTTTTACTCCTAAGATACAGAAGGGTCTTGCAGGAAAGGAAGCACTTGGTGAAAGAAGGCACAGCAAAGCCAGCCTTACAGGGAGGTGGAGAGCAAGTACTTCTCCCTCTCCTTGCTTTTGCTGTTTGTTCAATACACAGCCAAAACTACACAGGAGGTTCAAACTTCTGCATCTGCATTCTTCTGCATTCTGCTTATAATTCAAAAAGAAAAAAGCTATTTCAAGTGGAAATTACAACTGGAGAGAATTCAAATGAAAAGTCCAACAACACTAAGTTCTTCATTTTTAGGTACGAGTGTGGTGGTTCTGGTTTACTGCTCTACCCTTAGGCTCCAAGATAAATCTCTCCCTTCCTCTCTTCCTTTCAATTTGGTGAAACAGCATGACTGCCTCCATCAACACTGTAAATTTACTACAGACCTGACACACAATGATGGAACAGACTCAGCTGAAAAAACATAAGGTCACTGATTTCATTTTTGCTGTCGTATTAGAATTCAGAATTGCAAGGTGTTTGAAATAAATAAAAATAAATAAATTGTAAGTGGTCTGGGAAGTTGCCAGCTGCAGATTTTTAGAGAGTCAAGACAGAGAAATTCTTGGCCTACAGGATCCTGCTGCAGTGCCAAATGCATGACTGTAGTCACCTATGACCTAAAGAATGAGAATGATGAATCACTTAAATTAAAATGAAACTTGTGAAAAAAGGGGAGCTGTAAGGTCCTCTTGAAGGAAATTAACCAAGTGACATTTGCCAGAGCATTGGTCCCTGGCTTCCAGGTTGCACTCAAAACTACACACAGTGCTCAAGGTGGAGCCACACCAATGCAGAGTACATACAACAGGACAATCACCTCCTTCACCCAGCCTGCACGAGGCTCAAACTGCTCTCTCTGATGACGCTCATCTCCTGTGAAGGCAGCCATGGAGGATCCTGCTCCAGCTTAGGCATCTCTCCAAAAGGATGGCTTCTCAAAACCAGAATAAAAAGTCCATTGGTACGCAGGAAGGCTTCCTCACAGACCAGCTGCTTTTCTTCAGCAGAGGACCTTTTGCCTCCCAGCCATATACAAGAGCGGTCACAACCTTCAGCTGGCAAGTTTATTTTATTTTCCCTCCCAGCACAATTCACATCTGTGCTTGCACAAAAGAGAGCAGGGGGTCAGTCTAACAGTTGAAATGAAAAGTGTGAGGAAAAATCAGGGATTAAACCATATTCTGTGTAAGCATGACATTTGAGACACTCTGCTGTAAAGCTTTAGACTGCTACTGTTACAAAAATACAAGCATAAACCTACCATTAGCATTAAAAAGATTAGGAAGAATTTCCGTGTTATTTAATAGCATTTGCTCTGCAGAAATCACCCCTCTGAAAGGCATCTAAGGCTGTAGTTATAACTGAAGGATAAAATCCCAGTCATAGCTCTCCATTTCCTTGCCTTTCAGAATTGAAGTTAGCCATTAAATTGGATTTCACTGTAACGATATGCATTATGTTTTCCACTGATGACTTTTTATTCTGCCTAGCAAGAAATAAGACAAGTTGAGAAAAGCCAGAAATTCTCTCGTAGCTGCATAAGTGAATCAAGTGACACACCCATCATATACAGTACACCAGCTGGGCTAAGTGCTTATGTTCTTGTGGACCATCCTGCAACATCACTGTGTTGCTTTTGAGGAACACACACTGCTTAATTTATGTATGGAAGGGGTTATCTGACAAGGGCCAAGTGGGGCTGTAAAGTACCTAAATAGTTCAGAGGCGTAACAAAATAAACTACCTTTTACTTTACTTCCTTCATTTACTTATGGAATAAACTAAAATTTAACTCAGTTTGAATTAAACTAGTTTGTAAAAGTCCTGTTTGTAAACCCCAGTTTGAACACATGGATGATCCATGGTTATATCTGAGTTAAGCAGGCGCAACAGGACTTGCTGTGACTTGGGAGTGAGCTTTCCTAAGGCCACTGCACTCACCCCTCAGTTCCCCCCATGAAAATTTTGCTCAGGTCAAAACATCCCAATGGCCTGCCCAGGCGGGAGCAGGGAAATCCAGAACAAGACTGAAAAGTCGGTGGTACTTGTGAAATACCATGACCATGATTTACCAAACAGGATGTCATTGTGGTTCTTCAGATTCTGTTTGAAAGGAATAAGATGAACGTGTTTTTACAAACAGACTGTGTGAGTCAGCTGGTAGATAGGGCCAGGAACTCATAGATAGGGAAGTAACAGAAGAAACTATTAGTACGAGAAGATGTACTTCTTTCTTTCTTTTAAATAACAAAAGGGAGGTGCGTATTAGAGGGGGGCATAGAGTAGGCAATTCAGGAAGTCTGTACGTTCTGAGTAACTCTGCCAATGGAGAAAAGGAAGAGGGCAATGGGGCTGGGAACGTAGGATAAAAAAAGGGCTGCATCACCCAACAATTTGAGAGACCCCATGGGAAATGCCCATGGCCTCTCCCTTTATTCAAATAAAGTTACAGGACTCCTCTGTCTCCTTTTTGGACATAAACCTCTGGCATCATGGATTCATTTTCCTAACATGTTCTTTGTCAAGATTTATTTTCTTGGGAAGACAGATGGAAAGGACATCATAGAAGACTGTTTGCAGATGCAAAAATATCTTCACCCACCAAAACCAAATTTGACAGGAGAATGGCCCTTCAAATGTTCAAATGGAATTGATGAGGATGAATTTTTTTCCTTGTGAATATTTTCCTATTGCTCCCTAAGTCTGATTAGTAGGCCAAGCACCTGGACAGACATCAGAGGGCCTCACAGGGGAAATGAACAAAACAGTGGCAGTCAATGAGAAAATGTTGGTATCAAGTCATGCCACATTGCTGCTACAGCTTCCTTCCTGCATGCACAGGTGGGCAGTACATGGCCCTTCAAACAGGACAGCAATCTGAGACCCAGACACTATTTTTTGCTAGTTTACAGTTTACACTGTTGGGAAGTATTACAGTTTACCTGTGTGCACTGTATGACTACGTGAGGCACAGAATATCATCAGTATGATATTAAGGTTATATATAAATATATTTATTAAAAAATAATTTCAAGCCCAACTAATATGATTATGAATATGCAGACATGCTTAGAGATATCATGGGACCAGAAGAGACAGATTAATCTTGTAATTAATTGTGTGCTTGAATTTAATTTATATGCTTTTATTATTTAATACCTGAGTCAACCACTTAATTTGCCTGCAGATCACTTCCTTATATAATATTAATGAAACATTCTATATTGAAATTCATCAAACTATGGAAATCAGATATTAGGAAGACCCATTATATCATCAATTTATCCTCTTCAAGTTTAAAACAGTTCAAGACCTGTGGCTTCAGAAACCACTCATTCAAGAAGAACATAGCAGAATGAACAATGTCTTTTCGTAGTCAGAGATCAGAATTAAAAATCCAATTTGCACTGTGGAACAAACTACAGCAAGACTTTGAGAAGGAAGAAATAACAACAGTAATATTAATTTCAACACAAACCTTCCACAAAGGTCAATGATTTTACAGCTCTGTACAGATGACATTCTGAGAAAATGAAGATCATATGCAGTAAGAAACCTGCAAATTTGTCTGCACAACTTGCTTAAAACATTTCATGCCCAAAGATGGAGATGGGACTGCTTGGGGTACTGAGGAGCTGCTGACTGAGCACAGGGAGAGATCAAATCAATGAGAAACATCAAAGTAATCACTTGTTTCATCTTTGCTAAATTGCTTGCTTAATCTTTGGGTTAGTCTAATGAATGTTTAGGGCATTCCTGAACTACTCAGTTGGGAGGGTATTTCAGAAGGAGTGTCTAGAAATGAGAATGGTTGGGAATTGCCACTGTTTGAGTAGGGGAAGAAATAGCTAAAATGAGAACAACCTGTCCACAGGGTCCTTGGGGGTAATCCTGGGTCTGCCTGGGATCAATTACCTACATTTATCTCAACCCATGAATTTTTTATCTTACTTTCTCCCCTTGTCCTGCTAAAGTGAAGGAGTGAGAGAGCAGCTTGGTGGGCACCTGTCAGCCAACAAGGTCAATCCACCACAGGAGTGGAGATCTCATCACACCTCTCGTCTACCTTAGGACACTTCTGCCCTCCCTCTGCCTGTGCCCAGCACCAGGAACCTGGAAGGTGTAGCAGCAGCAGCAGCCATGCTGGGGCCACACTGTCTGCGGAGCTTGTCTCACACCAGTGTCAAACAGTTAAAAAAACCAGCAATCCTGCACCTCCTGACCCCATGGCAAATACCTCTCAGGCTTTCTATGGTGTCTGATTATTTTTGCAAGGTCAGACAGATGAAGCACTTTAGTAGTCCAGGATGGCTTGTGGGATGGAAACTATGGTCCTTGGTCCAGAAGTCTTACTTACCCTTGCAGTGGGCATCAGGAAAAGCAGGCAGAGGGGGATTTTTTCATCACACCTAGTCTACCACAGACCTCCCATGGATATCTTCTGCTCAATTTACTCTTCACTGTTGTGTCTGTTCAGGTCACAGAATCTCAGGGAAAGGACTCCTTTCTATATTAAATGAGCACCTACCGGAAAGCCTTACTTTATGTAGGAAGCAGAACAGGAATGGAGAGGCAACACAAGAATAGTTTCCGCAAGAAAACCCAGTGGAAGGTGCCTCCCAGTGTTGGAGGTTTCACCCCTTCTAACTCCTTGTAGGCAAGACTTTCTTATCCTGCAAAAAGTATGTTGCTTCATCTCTTTGTAACTGCAATTTATTTTTTACTCGGGAAAGCTGAAGCCTTAAACTTTCCTTTTTTCCATTTTCAGCAAACCTTTTGTTGTGTGACACCTTTTGGTTCTTTGCAATAAAAAATGCTTTCATTGCCTGGATATATTGATCTTCAGTTTCCTGAAGCTTTGTGCTTTTCTTCTACTGTTTCGCTGACACAGCTTAGGCTGAACCTCACAATCCCATTCCCCCTTGCTCCTGACTGAAGAAACAGTTCTCATCAAACTGGATTAAGCCCATCAGGCATTTAAAAATTATGTCGATTCAGCTCCAGCCTCCTCTTTTGTCCATTCTTTTAATCTCTTCCATCTTCCTCCCAGTGTTGCAGGACAGAAATTGAACACAATTTAGACTGGTTTTGTTTTAAAAGCAAACCTCTACCTTGGTGAACTTGTTCTGCAGATAACTGGCCTGTTGAGATAGGACAAGGGATAATGGTTTTAAACTAAAGTGGGGGAAATTCAGACTAAAAACTGGAAGAGGTTACACAGAAAGGTGGTACCAGCTTCATCCCTGGAAACATTCAAGATCAGGTTGGATATGGCTCTGAGCAACCTGATCTAGTTGAAGATGTCCCTGCTCATTGCAGGTGGGTTGGACTAGATGAGTTTTAAAGGTCCCTTCCAACCCAAACCATTCTATGATTCTATTTTGTGATGCAATTATAACAGTGGCAATTGTGATCTATACACATGGGATTTTATAGGCCATTTCTTTTTCTCACAAATATACAGGTACTGCAGTCAGAATGTAACTTGTGGAAGAAATTTACGTTGACAAAATTCAATGATGGCATGTCCAGTCTCACTAGAGGTGAACCTGATGTTATGTCTTTATTTCTTACTTCAATCAATTGAAAAAGGACACAGAGAAAACCAGATTCTTTAAAGTGAAATCTAAGTCAGGTTGAAAGTCTCAGCAGCCAAACATTTTTCTTGTCACTGTGAATACCCTGGAGAAAATGGCAACATAGACTGCCAGGATAAGTGCTTTTTTGTTTCATTATCTAGCAAATGAAAATCAGGTGTAATTTCATACCCAAAGTATGCAAGGTTTACAATTTGAGAAGAAACTCCCAGAGACAAAAAAAAGTTCTTCATACATCTGCTAACTCCAGATATATTACTAAAACCTAACATTTTCGTATTTTCGTATCTCAGATGATTTCCCTGGCTACCTGCTAAGTGAATCCCCTCAAATTCACCTCACTGCACTTATTATCTCAGAACTTTTAATGTTTAATATAATATTTAATGCTTAGATCACTTTTGAGAAGGGTAAACCATCACAGCATAGATGTAGACAAGACAGAAAGCAACCTTCACTTATTTTTTCATAATTTCTATTTGTTTCTTCCTTAAGAAATCTGTTTGAGTTTCTGAATTTTTTCCAACAAAATTCTTTTGATCCCAATTCTAGCATTCAGACAGCTTCACATCAAACAGCTGACTCGAGCAGTACATAGTTTTTAGAAAAATACACAGCTTGATACTTTTCATGCTATGATATTATAATTCAAATGGAAACAATCCATTCATGAAATCTAACCTTGGATATCACACACCAAAATATTCTACAGAGCAACTCTAGAACTGAAATCAGAACTTCCTGCACAAAATCGTCTTTCAGAAAGACATCCAGTTTTATTTGACTTCAGGGCATGGGAACCCATCAGATTCCTAATTAAGTTGTTTCAAGGAAACCTTATTTGAACCTTACTTCTAGCATGAATTTTTGTAGTTTCAACTTTCTACCACCAGGTCATATTATGTCTTTTGTATGCTACCTGCTGTATGAAAAGAAGTTAAAATGGGAAAAAGAAAAAAAAAAACCTATCTACAAACTACAAGTTTAGCTGATAAATCAGAAATAAAGCTCAAAATACATTGAAGAAAAATAACTTTCCCAGAAGAGATTTATGAGGGACCAGCAGCTGGCTGACCCTGTAACCAGTTGTGCTAGGCATGACCTAGCATCCTGGCTAAGCTGCTTCTGGTTGGGAAGCTACTGCAGAGGGGTTTTTTGCAAACAAAGGTTTTTCCAGTGAAGCTGTCTGTTACAGTGACAGCCAACGTGTTTGACAAGAAAATTAAAATGAATACAATTATTACAGGTATTCATCCTATTTTCTTTTTTCTTCCTTTTATATATTTTTTTCATCTGACTAGGTTGAGGTGTGTGTAAGTTCCAACAAAAGAACATGGATATAATAAGCTATAATGTCGTCAGGGATCCACATGTCCATTTACTTTGACCTTCAGCACAAGACAGACCACAGGACGTCTCAAAACTAATGCCTGTTTGAATCAGAGTGCATATTTTATAAAGGCATCCAATACTGTCCATCGTTCAGCAATGGAGAGACTTGAGAGTCTCGACAAGTTGCTCCAGAAATTTATTACCTAACTACTAAAATCTGTCTCTATTATTTCAAGGAGGAATTCATGTAGCATCAGCTTTTACTCTACCACAGCTTCCTGATGCTCCATTACCAATTTTTAACATATACAAAATTCTATCAAGTTACTCTCTAACCTTATTTTTGTTTAATTAAGCGGGCCAAGCCTTTCACTATAAAATATTCTTTCTTTTAGTACTCCTGTGGCTCTCACTTAAAACTTCTCTAGTTTATCACTATTCTTCAATCTTGAACAATGGAAAAGGATGGTGTCCCATAACCAAGACCTCCTCAATACTCCCTTGTTCACATATCAAAAATCTCATTATCCCTTTTGCGTCACATGCTCGTATTAGAGGTCATACCCTGCTAATTCCACAGACAATGTCTCAACCTTTTCTGACACTGCTTTCTAGGACAGAGCCAACAATTCTATCAACATGGTCCACAGTACTTATTCCTATATATAGTCCTTTTACTTGGCCTCATACAGACTCCTACTGCTTTCTTGCATTTTGTCCAATCAGAGCAGACCACGCTGTACAACAACTTGTTAACTATTATCACACTCCTTTAACTTCGTGTCATCTGCAAATTTTATGTGGAATAATTTTCTCTCTTCTTTCACATTCACTGATAATAATGTAAAATAGCCTATAATTCATAATCCTCCATGTTCGAGAAACACATTTAAGTTTAGAAACTGCCACTATGCCAGTTTTAACACCATCTAATGTGTGTACCATGTTGATTTTGTATCATTCTACTTTCTTAATCAAAACGTTGTGCATTAGCAAGTTGAAAATGCTGAAATAGATGATTTCAAGACTGTGTCTAAACTAGCAACCCCCTCAGAAAAGGCACAAAGCTATTTTGACAAAAGGTATTCACCATAAACCCACACTGATTAAAACTAATTACTTTAACCTTTCCTTAATATTTGATTAATCAGATGCCAGATCTGCTATGATATCAGATCAATGGCAAGGTGATAGGGCAATGAAAGTTGAATCACCTCTTTGGTCTTTAATAAACCAGTGTAACAGTCACTTATTTCCTCTTCTCTGGACCTCCTCACTGCCAACCAGCACCAGCAGCACAGAATGCTCCCTTTGGATGCAAATTGCACAATCTCACTCATTTCCAAGTGTCCAGCTTCTGGATTATATCTTCCTTAGCTATTGCTGGAACAGAAAGTATTTTGTTGTTGCCATACAATACACCACCTGTATTTTTCATGGAATCCTTCAACTTCTTCAATTTCTCTCTTGAAGCAAAATGAACAAACAATTTCGCCCCTTCCCTGCAAGGACAGCACAAGCACCTACCCCCAAACAAAACAAAACCACTTCTCCTCCTGCTTTCTGCCTCTCCTAGCCTCACATGCTTCCTACAGTCCTCAGCTTTTGCTGCACATCAATTCCCGTCTGTTCTCATTTTCTTTCACTGGTTATACATTCTAAGTCTTTTTGTTCATTTTTTAATGTAGTCATGAAAGCACAACTGACTGGAAGGTAGAATATTTTAGGTTCTTTTAAGAAACCCTATGAAACACTTTTCAGAAAAACTAAAAAGAAGACATGAGAAATAGGTAGAGAATGTGCTCAGTCAGAGAAATGCATTCAAATGCAAGTAATATCAAGACTGGTGGCATTTCTCAGCTCCATTAAATGTCACGAAACTTTCAACCTCAAGAAAAATTCACTGTAGTCCAAATCAAATTTGTCTTACTCTTCTCCCTCTGTCACAATTTTTCACTATATGGACTGAATACTCTTTTCCAAAACATAATTTGCATAGGGATGAATACTTTGCTATGCTGATCCATAGGGACTGTGCTTTTATAGCTCAGACTTTGAAGTTTTTCAAGATAGGTAAGAATAACACTTCTTAAACAATTCCCCACAGCAGGTAAAGAATGTTATAACTGTGAGAAGGGTTATTAGAGTTACACGAGTCTAACTGATCTGTCTCGATTATAATAAATCGACTCATTTTCTTTCAGCAAACTAGAGGTTTTGCACCTGGACATGTAAGAAGTCTATACCTTTTAAAATCTATTACAAATTGTAAAAATCATCTTTGCAGAAAGAATGAGCATAATTAATTTTAAAATACTGCTTGAGCCATCAGAGAAGGACTTAAAAGGAAATTAATTGCTGAAAAGTTCTTCTGAGGCTCTTCATGACATAGAATGAAATCTTGGTTTCCCTGAGATCAATAAGAGAGAGATCAATGATCACTATCGAACCACAGGGTTTTAGCTCCTTATTATGGCCTGCATTACCTTTTGAATTTCATTATAACAACAGCTGGATTCAAATTAAAATCATTCTCCCTATTGCTCCACTGAAATAATAGCTGTGTTGCTCTTTAGTGATCCAAGGGAACAAAACTTATTTTCACTCTTAAAAATAATGGCACTTGACCAGTAAAAATGTGAGTTGATTCTGGTTTACTTTTTCTCTAAAAATAATGGTTTATACTTTGATTTTGAGAAAGAGTGTGTAGTGAAAATAAAAGCCTAATTTACATATATTTTACTGAGAAAGCCAGAGAATCACAGAAATGTTGATTCAAAGGGATGCCCAGATGTCATCTAGTCCGACCTTCTGCTCTATCAGGACAGCAGATTAGATTAGTCTTAGTTTTGCTTATCCTAGACTTAAAATCCTCAGTGGATGGATAACCTATAACTTCTCAAGATAACCTGTTCCTGTACTACAGTACCCTCCTAGCAAAGAATTGTTCCCTAATGTCAAGTCCAAACCTGCCAAGCCACAATTTGCTCTACTGCGGCTTTTTGTGTTGGAGTGATTCAATGCACTGGAACCAAATATAAGGCCCAATGTGACAGGACACTGTTTGCCATACACTCCTACATAAGTTAACGGGAATTAAAAAACTCAGTCTGCCAACAGAAAGTGGTTGGCTTCTCAGTGGCTTTTTCCATGATTCAGCAGTATGTATTTACCATGAATAATGCAAAGGCCAGCAGTCCATATTTCCACAACAGCCACGTCGAAGCACTACATTCCCCTGTCAATGAAAGTCAAGGCTGCACTATGGGCTGAGTGCAGGGCTGGGCTCTGTTTTTGTTCTAAAATGGCTCAAAAGACTGACAGCTGTTTTCTTTCATTCATATTTCTGTGAATAATACCAATTCTTTTCACATGCAAGGCAGAACGCGACAGATGTGTCATCTTTTGAAACACAGGTATGTGCTGCTCATAGTTCCAAACGCAACTTATATCCCACTTGCCCCCCTCACGTGAATAAATGATCTTGATGTAAGTGAATAAATATGGCCTTACACATGCCTTATTTTCTACTTTCATCACACTCAGTTCAGTTTGCTGGCATGCACTAAAGGAAAGAAATAGTATGCCAACATGTGGAAACCCATAATCTTGATAAAGAGGATGTTGTTCAGCTTCCGTGGGAAGGTTAGCTGATGGAAAGAGATGAGAAAAAAGCTTCTTTATTCCCACTTAAAAAAAAAAAAAAAACAACTGTGCCCGCTACATGGATACACAAGACTGGCAGTAAACAGTGAAAAAAAAATAGAAAAACAGCAAAGAGATGAACCAAAGCATGCCCATGCAAATCTTACTGAGCTATCATTTAGAATGTAACTAAAATGATTTCTATTCCTGATTTTAGCAGTCCCAGGAAGCAAATTTCCCTTCCTAACACTCTCAGCTTTTTGAAAGGCTACATAAACACACAAAGAATGTCTCACTGCAGCCTGGGTTGATAGGCCTTCCTCAGCCATTATTGTATTTTGTCCCCCGTTTGTACTAAGTGTGCTTATCTGGTCAGCCCTGAGCTGAACTATGACCACAAAACCAGATATGCTTGCAGGGCAACTTAAATAAATATTAAAGCTTTATTTCTCTTAGGAAAAGGTGTTGAAAATGAAGGCTACAAACATTATGAAAGGGTATAAAAATGGATGTGATAAAAAGGGGGCTGAATCATCTGTGCCTCATCACTTTCAGGAAAAATCTCTAGCACTAGGGGAAGATGAAGCCTGAATGGGCATATCCCCGTCCTCTTGGGTTACCAGTTCCAACCCTTTTTTCAATTCAGACTTCACCCTTCACTTCATGAGCATCATTGTGAAAGGGGCCGTGATCCACATTTTCTAAAGACAAATAACACATTCCTGCCTTTCTTTATCCTCTTGACATTGGGTCTATTTCTAAAGGCAAACATGAAGCGACTTAGCAGACATAGTGAAAAAGATAATTGATTAACCATGGCCTGGATGAATTATCAGCAGCAATGAGTGAAACCCACCTGCATGCAAAAAGTCTCTAACACCACTGGACTATTTAAGTGTAATTTGAATGGTGCCGAGGCTTTCTTTGTTTAGCTTTTCAAATGAATGCTCTAGTCCACCTTAGAAAAAGTGAACAGACTTTGGAGAAAATTGCCAGTTGGCACCTTGTAAGAATTTGATAATCAGCAAATGAAACTTAAATACTCCCTAAATGATGTGAATCCTACGCAGCCATAAAGTCCTCTTCTTTTGGGGAGCAACAATAGCTCTTTGTGTGGAATGCAGCAATATTTCAATGAACAAAACTATGAATTTTCCTTTTGCTCTTAGTGAAAGGTAATGATTTTGCTGGATGAATAAGCTTTTGACATTTTAATGCTTAAGAGAAGGAAGTATTTGCATGTAGTGTTCTGCCCCCATTTTCTCCCTGGCTGATGCTAAGCTCTGGCTGTCCCCCTCCTCAGGCTTTTCTCAGAACTCTCCTCTTGCCTCACCAAAGTCAGTTTTCCCATGTTGTGATCAGCTCAAAGCACAGCTTTCTGGTCTGAAAAGGAAATCTTTCCACTTAGGAAAAAGGATGGTAATTATGTTAAATGAATGTTAACGTCTTGCTAATGAATGCATTGCATCTCTCCTAAACATTTCTGGAAGAAGAAGCAAGCAAAGAAACAAAAAATAATCAGACATGCCATTCATTTACCAGAAGTATTAATTACAAGTAATTAGAAAAAGTGACTCATTTTTGAAGTATACAAGATTCCTAAAAGGAAATACAAAGATTTCAGGGAGAGCTGAATAGATATATCTGTATCAAGTGGATAATCATGTGCAAAAATACAATATTGCATACACAAAAGCTTTAATTTTGAAGGAAAAAAAATCCAGTTATGACTTTTAAATTTCCACTGATGGTAATCGACAGTTGCCATAAATTTTATCAGTATCAGATTGTTTTCACTGTCCAAGATCTAGTCTGCATTTACATTGACTCCTTTACTATTGGATCTTGTTCACCCTTGTTAGACTAAAGATTTCCCACCATTTATTTCCTGCCATTTAGGTCTCCACTTACAGATAGCCCCTAGGAGAGTTATCTTTTCTCGCTAAGGCTTCTTCCTTCCAGCAAGCATCAGGCAGAACAGTGAATTAAGAAAAAAGCTTTATTTTTTTTCCCCTTTGAATACTGTTCTAAACTCTCACAGAATTTTAGTGACATCTCCTACATTGAGACTATGAATTTCCACAGTCATTGAATCTAGGTAGAAAAACTGAACAGAACAAATTCATCAAACCTCTCCCATTAATATTTTCCAGTCTCTTTTGATTCTTTTCTGAGTCACCTTCACGGTACCAAAAGCCTGGCTGAGCCGTGGCTCAGCTCCCAGCAGGTCAGTGTGACTGGGACACACAGCCTGGCCTGTTTTACCAATACCACCATATGTGCCAGGAAGCTCCAGATCTGCCCATCCCCTATGGTGTTCAATCAGCAGGCATACCTTATCTCCTTTTTTTTTACTGCCAGATCTCCCTAATACTAAGGCCCACATAATTTCCCAGTTTGCAAGTATAACATTTTTTACTCCACTGGAACACAAAATACTTTCAGCAACAGCAGATGAAAGCATATCTATGTATTAAACACTTCACCTTGTTAAAGCCCTTTCCCATTAACCATCTATAATATGAAAATTC
Source organism: Corvus hawaiiensis (assembly GCF_020740725.1). Taxonomy (NCBI): domain Eukaryota; kingdom Metazoa; phylum Chordata; class Aves; order Passeriformes; family Corvidae; genus Corvus; species Corvus hawaiiensis. The sequence goes on along the minus strand of NC_063215.1, from coordinate 51,208,586 downwards.
ACAGCTGTTGAACAGCACTGGGCAGCACTACAAAATCAGGCAGGAGAGAAAATGTCCAGCCATGCATAATGGGAGCTATAGGGGAACTCAGCTGGAGAAGCTGCTGTGCAGGATGGGACAATCCCCCCTGCCTCAGCCCACGTGTCTTTTTCAGCAACAGAGGTGGTTGTAGCATCCCAAAAGGTGGCACCGAGGCGCCCCTACTTACACATTCCAATGAATGTTTAATGGCTACTCTCCCTTTACTGAATCTTTAATGCCAGTGTGTAAAGCATAAACCAGAGAGCAGGAGCAAACCTGTCAGGCTACTTTAATCTTTGCTGTGTGTTAGTTTTTTTCAATACTGATCAAAAAACAAGAGTTTATATTCTAATATTGTTGTACTTAAATTCCTATCTTCGGGAGAGAAAAACAAATGAGGGGACTGGGGGAAAAATGCACTTACAAAACAAATTGGAAAATCAATTATTTTATTATAAGACACCATTACAGCATCATTTTGCTCTGAATGTGATACCAACTGAAAAAATCACTGCCTGGCATTGCAAAGGGGAAGTGGGAGATCCTTTTATTGGTTCTGCAATTCCTTGGGGCTTTATTCACTGTGTGAAGGACTTTCTTTGAAATGGGATTGCACTTTTCCTCAGAGGTCCTGGTGGGAATAGTAAGGCTTTTTTTTACAGAATTGCAGGATGAATTCCCAAAAGTGTTAGAGAGCGCTCAGAAAATGCAGTAGGGTTCTTAAAATACACATATAGCAAGACTTTATACAGGAATTCATTGTACATTCATATGCACAAACATGGGAACGTGGAAAATAGTGAATAATGCCAAGTACAAAAAGGAGGGAAACGCAAAAATGAGTATTTTCTATCACTGTTACTTAGTTTAAGCTCACGATTTATTTCATAGAAATGTTTTGTATTTTAAATCCAGCATGTTCTTCCAAACCACGTTACATTGAGATGTATGAGAGCCAGCCAACCAGGTTACTGATAGCATTGCTGGACTTGTCACTGTGACTTCCATTTGGAAGCATTTATTCTATCATGACTGCTCAGACAGAATGGAAAGACATTATCTGACATGAAGAAATATATCTATATTTGATCCTCAATAAATTTGAAGGAATAGGGTTTCTCTTCATGGTTCATCGCCTTTATCTGGGAGGCTGATTTTTGTACATGCAGTTTTATTTGTTCAGCATTTAGGATGAAAGAAACATGTTAAACCATCACTAGAGAAAGATTGCACACAGTCCCTGAAAGGCTTCTCCTGTCAAATACTCTGTCCTGGAGGAGGAATGAAGTCTGCACAATGTTGATTTGCTTTTGAGTCTCACTGCATACAGCGACTCTTTTTTGATAATTTTACCAGTATCAAACTACATGCTTTAAAATTATTTTATTATTTTATTATTTTAACATAATACTAATAAAATAATAATTTAATAATATTTTTATTTATTTTAATTTTTTAAAAATAATTTCCAAAACCCACGTTTTTGATGAGCAATCAAAAAAGTGTATTAATTTATTAATAAACATAGCTTTCAATACTCCTACAACCATCCCTACATGTTGTACAGGGACAGTGTTTTGAGATCACATAAACATCCCTGGGCTTTTGTCAGCTACAGCACCACTAGTTCCCTACTTGTTTTCATGTTGCTACCCCACAGCTTACCTGTCTTCCCCACTATCAGTTACTGTCAGCTTGGCTGCTTTGAAGTTCTGTACTCAAAACCCCAGAGACATGAACTGCATGTATATGCTATCAGTAATATTAAATTCTACCTTTTTGACCATTATGTATCAAGTTCTGTCCATTATGCTAACATAATCTCCCTGCTAATGTTGCTGTGGGGTTTTTTCCTCCAGTCTTTTACAATCTTTGGATTTGTTTGGTCATGTCTCTCTGCTTGATATCAAAAATAATATATATGTGTGTGTATTTATATACATATATATAAATCCAAATTATTCACCCATGTTTTGCACTCCAAATCTCATTATTAAAAAGACACAAATCTCTATTCACACTGAGACCAGAAGAAAAAACCCCAAACCAACTAAACATAGAAGAAAAAAATAACTCTTAGCTGAAATATACCAACAGGCCAAACTATGATTTGAAAACTTCCCCTTAAAAATTAGAATTATTTAAAGACAAAAAAAAAATTATGTTAATTTCAGAATCTGGAGAAAATGATTGTGATACATGTTTTGTATAGTTCACACATTGAAAAAATAATTGCTTTTCTCCATGGCACCCTCAGGACAGTTCAGGGGTGGTTTTCAGTGGACAACAGTGCACTCATGGTGTTGGCTAGCACAGCTCTGAAAGATTTGGTGCTTTTTTCCACAATTTATAAACTCTTAACACTGTAGGCCAGGTTGTTAAGCTTCATGTGTAAGTGATCCACTCCTTTAGGTCCACTGAGATATCTCAATTTCAACCAACTTGAAAATTATACTTCCTTACTTTTGTTGACATCACAAGTGGCCTTGAGAGGCATCATTTATACCCTGAGCACAGAACAGATGAGCGTAATGATACTTCTTTCATGCACTGCAAATGTATGTGTGTCCTGAAGGACTCTCAGGTGGCTCTGGACCTTAGCTAGTGTATATTTCCTGAAGTCCACATCAAATCCCCTATTTGTTAAGGACAACCTTTGTGTCTCTGGTGTCATCCATTCCTGTTTAGAATGGGAAAAGCCTGAACAAAATCAGAGATTTTTCTTTTTTCTGTAATAAGGAAGAACAATTTCCTGATGTCCTGTCCTATCAGCAAGTGTTGAAACTCTGCATTAAGCCACAGAGGCTCTGCTGTTACAGTGGGGCAGACATTGCCTAACTAAGCACGAGTAATGCCCTCAGCAGGGCAGCTGAGAGTCTTGGGAGAAATGCTGTGCGTCAGAAAGATTAAGGTGCTAGTGAAGGTAGTAAGGATGCTGCAGGGCCTCCAGGTTAGCTCTAAGGAATGATATTTGTATGTCTAATAAGCAGAATGAGTCAAAACTGACTGGTCTTATCCAACCTACTCAAGTCTTAGTCTACTTCCCACTCAGCTCACATGAAGCTGGTCACCCATCTCCTTGTCAGTCTTCAAAGCTCTCTTAGGCAACCCGAGTTCTGCATTTAGGTATTCCCTGATCTACTAGTTGCCCACCTGCCTTCTCAAAGTTAAAGGTTGGAGCATGCATCTGTGATGTGAGAGACTGGAGTATGATCCCTCATCAGCTTTGCTGCACCTTCTTTCCCGAGCATGGGCTTCTACTATGCCATGCTGATGCTGCAATCAAAGGCACACACAGAAAAAACTACAGTGTGAACAGGTGTTTGGGTATTCCTTTGGTTAAAGGAATTAAAATTTCAGTCACATGTAGGTTTCGGGGATTTCTAATTTCACATTTTTAGGATTCCTTTTAATGTGATCACTATAACTCATCCTCTCCCCAGGTGGCATTGCATGTACTGCTCTGTTCTTAGCAAAAATAATTTTTTTCTCCTTCTTTGTAAATACATATCTCAACCTGACACATACTCTGGGAAACAGAGCTGCCTTTTTATTACCCAGCCTCCAAAACAATATGCTTTCTCCTTTTTCTTATTAATGAAACTTGGAAATGAAGACTTAAGAGATGATATGGAAGAATAACATAAAAAAGGAATTGAATAGCAAGAGATTTAAGATTTTGTCTTGTATAGCTCCTATATTACACAATAAATTCTATTTGTATATCCAGAGCACTAGACTGGGCGACACAAAAAAAATCTGCAGCTTGAAATATACTTGAAAGGCAGGAAGTAAGATTTAACTCTGGAAATTTGGTGTTCTGATTACAGTGAATAGTAGCTTCATTTAACTCACTTTTTAATTACCATTTTGAAGTCTCTGCCCTTTATTTTTAGTGTGAGTGGTCAGCCTGTTTTAGAAGAAGCTGAGCACCAACATTCTTCTTTTCTCTATCCCTTTATATATCTAAATTGAGAAATAATTCTATGTCCATTCTGCTACTTCTTTTGACTATTTCATAGATGATATAACTAAGCAATAATACATGGCAGAAAAATACCTGTGGGTATCAATATCGCACCACAAAAAGCAGGATAAGATACCACATTTTAATCATCTAAGAATTGCTGCAATTGTCCAGAGATAGTTTGAATTTCCTGTACTATTATTAAGAAGAGGAATCTAACAGACATTGAAAAAATTAGGAAGACTGGAAGGTTGTTTGTGTCATATACTTTCACAATGGGTAGAGATGGCTGGGTCAACTTTTATGGGAGGTAATGGGTAGCCTGCTTTTCAGTTGTGCCCAGCCCAGCATAGCCTCTCAGAAATTCCTGCTGAAATCCTCCGCTTTCACCTTCTCTGAGAAGTTCACTAGAGAGCCTCAAACTGAGCAGATGAGGCTGAAGGCATCCACAAAGTCAAGTGCTAAACTCTGACCATCTACTTCAGCCAGAGCATTAATGATGAGAAGTCAACAGCATCACAGGACACAGCACTTCAGTTAACCTTTCATCAAAGGTTCACCCCACTCTTCCCTCATTGTCCCCAACAGCGGGTTTGCAGATTCATCACTAGACAACACTAAGAATGCTGTGGGCACAGAATCCTGGCTCACAGCCAAGGGACCATGAACTATTCATCCATGAATTATTTGCAACCGTGTAGAGAAAACTAGCTGGGCTTGGATCCAGACTAAAGAGGGTGGGAGGCATGTCAGTGCTGAACAGGAGCTCCACATGCACCTGTGGACTGCCAGACTTGTACTTCTTTGGGCTATTGCCACATGGGAAGGAGGGTACGACTGCTGGCCAGGGGCACTGGGGGTCCCCATAGGCAGAGGGCAGGCAGGCTTGTGTGTGGAGAAACAGGAGCATTCCTGCCTGTGATGGGTTGCCAGGCAATAACACAACTTTATGAAAAGGAAATCAGGTGAGAAAATTTCCTTTTGGACAACTCATGGTGACAGCAAGCGCAGAGTGATTTGGCTTACGAAAGGGAAGAGGTGGGTGGGCAGGAGAGGCCTGGGGTGTGTGGCCAGACCTCTGTTATTTGTAGGAGAGCAGATATGAGTTTCAGTCCATGAACTGCTCTCATTTTCAGAGCACAACCACTGAGCAACCCTAAAACTGTACAAGTAACTACAGAGAGCAGGCATTTGTCACTGGTCATTTATTTTCTGACTAACTAAAACACAGCAACAGCAGAGAAGCACAGGCACCAAGTCTTCTCAGACCAAAATTTTATCACATTTATTCTCATACAAAACCCTTACTCTTCCCCTTGCTTCAGTTTCTCCTGGAAGCAGCTGCTTTTCACAAGTACCACTCTAGTTTAGCATTTCATTGGGTTTTTTATTGTCTTTTAAACATATCTTCTGTTAAGTTTTTAAAGTCCAGACTATCCGAGGTCCTGAGATTCAAGGCCATTGCCACTATTCAGAATGAGCTTCAAAAAATGCCTGCTGTATGTATTTCCATGGTTGTGTTGTACAGGGGTGAAAAGGGACCCACTCCCCCACCCGGCAGTCTTCACTGCATCTACAGCAGCTCTGACGCTCGCAACTTGACAGCCTCATCTACTCACAGAGACAGTTGGATTTTCTTTTTCCAAAAGAAAAATTGTGCAACAGCACAGAAGATGGCATTTGTCAACACCAAGATAAAATATCCTGATGATGAGCCAGATTGTGCTCATGCATTCATACTAGCCAGAAGACAAGAAATAGGGGAAGAAAACCTCAAGAAACCACTCAAGAGACATTCCTTTTCAGGATCTCATAGCCAAAGCAACCTACGGTAGTCACCACTGCAGAAATGCCTACTGTAGGCCCAGGCTTGGGGGAGGGCCTTTCTGTTAAAATTAAAAAAATAAACAGCAAATACCACTTAACATGAGAAGCATAATTTTCACTGTAGGGGAAAAACAGTATATGTTCATTTGAATTTAAAAAGTAAACCTCATTTTTCTCAAATACAATAGGAGTTGGCCAAATACACTTGAATGAGGACTACCAAGCTGATCATTTGCAACATGTGGACCAAAACCAGTTTAGCACAGATTGGAGGAAACCCTGAGCAGCTGTAGACAAGCTAAGGTTTGTTTCAGCTGAACCCTGAAAGAACACTTGCCATCCTTCCATATTACGTATGAGTTAGCACTATATGCATGCCAAAATACATGCAATGCATGATATTTTATATTTGGCAATTTGGGCACAATTGTCCCAGCACATAAAAGCTAGTATGGGAAAAGAAAGAAGGAAATAAGGCAGCCCTGGTTGTTTTCAGTCCACCAACATTTCTTAACAGGGTTAGCAGGAGAGAAAAAGACAGGGAAAATTAGGGGAAAAGAAGAATAGGAAAAAGCCTTACAAAGGTGTCCTCCCACTGTTTTAGGGTGGATGCAAACAGTTCTGCTTCCAGCAGCAGCACAGCCCTACCCATGAGCCATGGAGCTACAAGTTAGCTGATTGCACTACACCCACTACACCAGCACCCAACAGAAGAGCAGATGTCATGTAGAGTGTAAAAAATGCAACAGCCCCTGACTGACAGAAAACAGCAGGAATACAGTGTCTAGCACAAGGACAGTGAAGTCGAGGTTAACTAGAAAGGGAACTGAAAGGGGATTAGTCCTAACTGACTGGACACATTGGTCCTGAGAATCATAGCAGGCTGTCATTAGGCACACCAAAAGCTATATTTGTAGGTGTACTGCCCTTTGCAGGTATCATCAGTCAAGTAAACAACAACAGAGACAAAGGAACCACAGGTGACAGCACAGCCATCAGGCACTGGGCACATCCCTAGCAGAACTACTAATGTGCCACCACATGTTAGTGCTCTGTGGTTTCCTCACTGTGGTACAGCAGCTGAACCTTGCTTTCAAGACTGTACTGTGAACAATGCACATTGCCGGCTTAATGAACAGGAGAACTGCATGAACTGTGCTTCTGTCCTGCCCTATCCTCCTGCCTGAACAACTGCTGAGTCAAGCTGCCATGCTCTTTGCTCTCACAGTGCTTCACAGGTCAGCTAAATTCAGGCTAGTGATGCATGCTCTGTTCTTAATTCAATCCAATACACACAATGGCTGCAGTATATTTGTGAGTAGACTCTTCGCTATGCTTCTGGTGTCTTTATGTTGCTCTGACAGTGACCAGGAACCATCTCAGCTGCACATCTCTGCTGGAGCACTCCTTAAGAACAGACAATTTCTCTGCTCAGCACTACTTTGCTGGCTCTTGACTCTGCCTCTGTCCCCATCAGTGTCAATACAGTCTGTTCAAACCACTGGCTCTCCACTCCTTTATATTGTTATCACACTGCTGTCACTTCATTAATGCTGAAAGACTTTGTCCAAGTTTTCATAAACAAAAGCCAGAGGACAATCATATCAGTTATGGATCAAATAATAGAGAGCATAAATGGCATTACTCATCCAACAACAGTGGAGAAGCATCAGATTATGCTAACAGAGAATTCGGTTCTTCATATGAAATTTTCTCATAACTGCAACATATCTCATCTGTCCATATTTTAGTAGGCTTTGATTTAGACTCTCATTGCATTGTATAAACAGACAGCACTGTAATCTGCAATCTCCTTACAGTTCAAACCCTAATTTTCCAGACACAGAAGATTAATTTCACAGAAGTCGGAGAAATATTCTTTCTGAGCACTTTTGTCTCACACCTTTTCTTTTTTCTTAGCTGCTATTCAAACAGCCATTTCATCTACCCTAATATGTATAATGCCTTTACAAAATGAAGACAAGGACTAGGAAAAGTGAATAAAATAGCCAAGTAAGAAGGCATTTAAAAGGAAACCTAGAAGTCATCAGGCAATGTACATTTGGAAAGACAATGTAAATAACTGCATTTTTACTATCCAAGAGAGGGGTCTTTTCCCACCCCTCTCAGATTCCCCTGACATGTGGCCTCTTCTGTTAGGTCCCATTTTCACAGCTCAGCAAGCACCTTCCACTTGTGCTCTCTCTGGCCTTACCCCTGTTGGTGCAGTGCACACTGCAGCCCTACCTTACATCCACCCTTCTCAGATTCGCCAATGGCTTAGGCAAAGGGAGTAAAAAAATGACCATTGGACTGCTTCCTTGTTGAAATCATGAGCGGGTTATTATTAAGAAAAGCCTATAGGTTTGGTTTTTTAATGATGAAAACTTACTTCATCTTACTTACTAAGAGAAAATATGTCTGAGGTAGACACAAGAAATGGAAAGGAGGTGCAGAATGTGTGCAGTAGCTGGTGCTTACACCTGGAGGCAGCAGGAAAAGTCTTGCACATAACAAATTTAATATCCAGCACCACTAAATTTTTTCATCCTAGCTAACTGCAGTCAAAAGCAATATACAGACAGCTGCAGATGCTTCAAGTACAAGCTTCAGATAGAAAAGATAACTATGAAGTTGTGCAGATGCTGAAAACAATTTCTCCAAGAGCTATTGATAACTGAGTTCTTCTTGCAGCACTGAGGCTGTTTTTCTATCTGAGAAATTGAAGGATTTTACCTTTGATCTCAAGAAGACCTTTAAAAAAATTCAATTCACAACCATTGTAACTTTAAAAATTTTTTACTACCAGATAATCAACTGTGCAGCTAGCATCATGAAATATTTTTCCATCTTATAAATAAATACATACAATGTTGCTATTGCAATACCCATTCTGATGATAGCCAAAGGGATTATAAAGGACTCAAAAGAAATCCATCATTTACTATAAAATCCTCTTTTTTTTTTTTTTTTTTTTTAAATAATCCTTTAATACAAAGACAAAGAAAGAAAATAAACTGGGTCTTATCTCCTCTGCTTCCAGAAGCAAAGCACACCTTCAAGTCCATCTTACCCAGCCTGGATGAAGAGGCACTTCCCCAAAGCACCCACCACATGCCCACTCCATCTAGAAGAAATTCTCCCATGGATCATCTGTGATCAGATGAACAAGATGTGTACAGACAAGAGAAACAGATGTGGATAATCTTCTTTAGAGCATTCCCTGTCTTGGGAAAATAGATTCTTAACTATATATTACAGGCCAGGGAAATAATACCTTTAAAGCAATATTCAGTTTGGGCTCCATTTTTTTATTCCTGTCAGAAAGGAAGGAAGGCCATGTACATCAAGGTGGTTGAAAAATGGATTTGCAGGAACAGCATGAAAGGGTCAGAAATGTTTAGTAGCTTGGTAGATAAAGCAGTTATTTTGAAAAGTAAGAGACGTTTGTACAAGTCTCATCATGGAGAGTAAAGAATGCATTAAATTTCTAAAATAAAACTATCTAGCAGATTATCCTAATAGAATTAATGTACCATTTTGTGACATATGAAGCTAAATTTTTGACAAACTTATTATTCCCTTCCTCTTCACTGTTAAGCAGCTCTGATTTGCATGCTTAAGAATCTCGAGTCTTCAGACCCAGAATCAATGGGATTTGAAAGCTTCATCCAGTACCCACAAGCTGTACATGTGTACTAGCACACAGAAGAGAAAAATTAATAAGGATGAGGTTGATTTTCCATGCTGCTAGGAGGGGACTTTGACTCCCACTTCCTCAGGGTAAAATCCAAGATTTTTCCAGTACTTCTGTAAGAGAATTTTCTTGACCTATTATCATTAAGGAGAGATCATGTAGAAACTGAAGGTTTCTAGGGTCAATCCCTCTCTGAGCCTACAATGGAAAGATTATCATTGACTTCAGTAAGAGAAAAATTAAGTCTTCCATTGATAAAAATGTACTTATTCTATGGCAAACCTTTTCCTTTCAAATTTCTGTTTATCTAGAACATTCACATACATTTTCTATATGAAAAACCATCCAACAACAAAACAGTTCTCAATATTAATAAGATGTGACCTGCTCTTTGCTATGAAAATGCAACACAGCATACACACAACACAGCACATGCATGTGACATGTATGCATGTACACTTTTGCTGCTCAAAATGAGCACATAAGGTCCCTACATAAATAAGCACACTGTGGCACCCATCAGGATTACTTCACCACGCAAGAACAAGTGGAAATAGACTTTCACTTGTACCTAACAGTGACTCCTCAATTTTTTTTAATTGCATCGCTGTCCTTTTTGGTGTCTCCTTGGTCAAGAGTGTTGTCATTCTGCTCAATTATTCACCTTTGCCATTTTACACGTTGATTTTGTTTCTTGTATGTGAAGAAAAGAGTGGAATGTGGCATTGCACCGGCTTTTATGGCCAGACTCAGGCCAGACTCTGTGACACGCCTGTTTGGCACCCAGTGCATTTCAGTTCAAGGATGGACAGGATGTGCTGTCGCAGTGACCAAGATTCTGGATGCCTGGACATTTATCCTCTGTCAGTTAAAACACCTGCAACTTCTTTGGCTCATCAGCACCTCCTGCCACCAGAAACACTGGCAATACCCACTCTTCTCTGTACATGCCTGAACTAGATGATGCCTTTTTTTTTTCCCTACACCAGAATCTTGCATTTGGATGACTGAATGCTCATGAGCAAAAGACAACAGAAGCTTATGGTGCTGAGTTGCCCAAAACCTTGAGGCCCTCTACTCCACTTAGGAGAACAGAAAAGGAGAGGAATAGATAGGCCCCCAGCTCTAGAGATTCCCCAAAAGGCAGCCTACAGTCCTTCCACAGTGACACCCAGCTCAGCCAGGGGGCTGCCGGACATCTGTAATTCTGCCCACTGTGCACTAGATGCCACTGCACTGATTGTTTTTAGCAGCCAAAGAGCCATTGCCTTTCCTCTGGGATCCACACTCTACCTATTAAGAGGCTACTGATTACCACTGACTTGAAAGTTCCACACACTTAGTCTACCAAAACTCCCAGCACTCAGGACAGGGCTACCTTTGTTGCACAGATGGCAAACTGGGGTACAGAGACTACAGCATGATTTAGCCGTGGGTTGGGTATGCAAGGCTGACAGTGCATGGACTGCAGCAGCAGCCACCTGTGCTCACCACCAGACTGAAGTCCCAGTGAGCAGATTTCTGCCTCTCTCCCTCTGCCACTGTTGAAGCCAGGTACAGATAAGAGATCAGCAAGGAGGCAGGGTGGAGCAGATGGAGCACAATGGTCACAGTAGTGGCACTAGCAATGTAACCAGCTAATTGCAAATAAATTCCACACTGCACAGAGGTTCCCACAGCCAATCTCAGTTTCTCAGCCTCCTATTGCCTGCTCAAACTCCTAGACATCTTCCCAGGAACCACCTTCACAGGTCTCACAGCCAGGCATCCTCTTGCCTCTGGGCACATCTCCACATTCCTTCAACAGCAAAACTTTCTGGTGATGAGGAAGGAGAGGCATCAGGAGAGATTTCCTAGGAAGGCTAGAAAATCTGCTTCATTCAAGGTTTTTAAGAGGGAGTTAAAGGCAGCAGAAGATGGTGTCCCCAGATTGTGACACATCCCACAACCCTACCTTCCCACTCCACCCCCCCTTTTACCCCCTTCCAATTTCAAAGCAGCTGTATGGTCTAGGATAAGGAAGAGCTACTGCAACTGCTAGTGGCTCCACAAAGCAGCTGAGGTGCTGGGAATCTCTGCAATAAACAATCTATTTCAGCCTTACTTTCCTTTGATTCTGAGAACGGATAAACAGATCATGGACTGACAGCAGTTGTTGCTTCTCTACAGATTTCCTCACAGGACACTGTCTGATCCAGACATGGCAGCTTCTCACAGATGCCACACAGCAATCCCAGATGCCTTCCACACTCTCCCTCCCACCTGGCACATTGAACTTTTACATGAATGTACTCTGGAAAGACATACTAAGCCTTGTGCATCTCCTTGTCCTATGCCCAACACAGTCAGTGATGGAGCATGTTTACCACCTGCTAAAGTTTGTCCAACACCTAATTAATAAACTGTCATGTAGCTCACTGGAAACAGCTGTTTACAGCTGCGGTGACAGGGTGCCACCAGTACTCTGAGGGCATCTCTTGCAGCAAGAGTGGGTGAGCCCTGGCTGAAGGGGGCACAGCTGTACAAATGTTAAACCCTGCCTTCTACTTTCCCCCTCCCAAGACAATCTAAACTCTTGGTTTGGGGACAGGCCAGAAAACACGGCTGTGCGTTACCTCAGTGCCAAGGAATACGGCAGCAGTCCAGCAGCAGCTGTGAGCATCTGCAGACCTGCAAGGCTTTTATATATTTGCTCTGCCAACTGAGCTCATTTGCAATTTCTGCTTCTATGGCACATTTTACTGTCTTGCAGGAGCTGAGCAAATGAAATTAAGGACTCTGACACAAGCAGGTTTCATCTCTAGGCTAAGCTGTATGAAATAGGAAACAACCAAAGTCTAAATTGAGATCTTCCTCGAGGTGTAAATCAATTAACCACAAGGTCTGTCAAACTTAGAGCTATGTTAAAAAAGATTCAGCAAGTACTTGAGTCAGCCATTACTTGCCCAAACAGTGAGTTTTTAAGATCTACTTTTATGGCCATGGTAATCTGCAGTTCTGTTTTTGTTCTTTTTTATTTCTGCTCAACAGCTGAAAAGTCTTGATTCTCTTTGCTGGGTGAATTTTAAAGTTTACTCTCTCTTGGGCAGCCACAGGGCAGGTCTCTTAGCGGAAAGAAGGTTGGTCCCGGAGGTTTCCAAAGGCTGAGGGAACAGTTTAACACAGTCATCCATGCTAGCCTAGACCTGGGCAGCCACAAGACCTAGGACTGTGCTGCAGGTGGGTGAATGAGCCTCACTGCTCATCAGACCTGATCCAGCTGCCCCTCTTATGTTGCCCATAGTTCTTTAATCTGGTGTAATCAGTCACTCATTGCCCTCACCACTGCATTTCCCCACAGATCCTGCATGTAGCTTCTTCCCAAACTTCCCCCTTCCCTCCTGAGCCCACTGGAGCCAGCAGTCATGTGCTGGAGCCAAGCTAGCTGTGTCAGGACATGGAAGCTGTCTGTATTGGGACATGTGCTCATCCAGCCCAGCAGTAAAAACAGCCATGACAGGTGCAGCTGCAGGACCACTGAGTTGTCACCTTCAGCCCACACTGGCCAGGGCTGTGCAACAACTTCCATTAGTGCTATTTAGAATCACAGAATTATTTACATTGGAAAAGACCTTTAAGATCATTGAGTCCAACTTTAAGTCAGCACTGCTGAGTCCACCACTAAGCCATGTCCCTAAGCTCCACACCTACAATGTTTTTTAGATATCTTCAGGGAGGTACAGTTCCCCGGGCAGCCTTTTCCAATGCTTGACAAGTTTTCCCATGAAAAACTCTTCCCTAATATCCAATCTAAAACTTCCCTGGTGAAAGTTGAATCCCCTTTCAGGTACCTGTACAGAGTGATAAGGTTCTCCTTTTCTTCAGGCTAAACAACCTGAGCTCCCTTAGCTGCTTCTAAGACCAGTGCTCGAGACCCCTCACTAGCTTTGTTGCCCTTTTTTGGGCACTCTCGGTATCTTCCTTGTAGTAAGGGGCCAAAACCTCTGCATTGTCACAACAAGGCTTACATTTGCACTCTGGAATAACTACTGTGTAATTGGTATTTTTTTATGATGATTATTAAAGTTTTTACCTGGGTGATATTTGTTTATTTTATGAATTAGCATATTTTGCATAGCTGATGTCAAGCATTGCTGTCACAGGTTTACCTTGCTGCCAGGTAAATAATTCTCTAAATGAGATTTCTATAAACTCTTCCACATAGTAAGCCTATGCACGCAAGTGTCATTCCATGAAAGCTCTCTCTTGCTCTTTGCTTGTAGGTGAACTGTATGTGCACACCCATCTGACATTCAGGCCATAAACAGCCCTTGCTGCTGAACAGGGAATTGTGGAAAAAAATACAAAGCAGCCTGCAGGAATGCATGTAGTATTTTGTAAATCTGTAGAAGAAGGAAGGCAAAGAGAACTGGGAAAGCCTGTAGGTAAATATTCTTAAATGAAACAGAGCAAGAGAGAGAGAGTAGTTGCTAGAACAATAAGGCTTTTATTTAACAGTATTTCTAACACCAGCATCCAAATTATGAATTTTACCACCCAAAACCAGAGTGACACATTTAGTGGGTCATTGCTTTGAGCCCTCTTGTAAAATCTACAATTCCGAACACAAATCGCTCTCATCGTGCATTCCAGAGCTCAAAATAGATTCAATCCAAGATTTCCAGTGGCAGTATACCAGTGCTGCTCTAAATATCTGACATGATTCAATGTCTTCTGTAGTGCAACCAGCTCTTACAGAAGTTTTACTCCGTGTTTTACTGCACTGCAATGCTTTTAGTCAATGTGTCTTATCCAAGTGCTGGCAACAGCACATCAGCCACACTTGAAAAAAATGCTACAAGTGCCAACTGGTAGGCTTTGTATAAACCTTTGGTTACCAGCTGTAATGCATTTTAGGCATGGAAATTACTTGGAGCCCAGGCCAAACAGAATAGCCTCCCACCTTCTTCTCAATCACCATTTCAACAACAGAGCGAGCACCAGAAAACTCTGCAAGTGCTTCTGTGCTATTTCAAACCAGGCTCAGCTTCTAACAGCTCAGTTAGGACCAGAAAACCAGTATGAGTCAACCAGAAGTACCAGCATGGACTTCACTAGCTCCCTCCAGCAGGTCTCTGGTGTATTGTACTTTGGTTTCTTCACATTCTGTAGTCCAGCAAGGGCATGGAAATTACCATGTATGAATCCATATGGACATGCAGGCTTGGGAGCACCTTGTAATATTTGCATTTAGATTCTTGTCCTGGTTCTGGACAGAACAGGGTTAATTTCTGTAGTAGCCAGGTTATTCTATATCACCTCATGTCATTGCTTGGGGCAGGGGAAAGAGACTCTCTTTGGGGAAGAAGGGGTTCCTCTCAGTTGAGTAAGCATGGTGGAGGGACCTATCTGGACCAGTACGACTGAGACTCAGAAGGAAAGCAAAGTCCTCTCAGATGAGACACCAGTGGTGGCCAGATCACAGGAGAACGTAATACTATTTTGCAAAAACACTTCTGAAAAAGAGACCAATTTTCTAAGCTACAGCCTGCAATGCCCACAGTTTCAACAATACTTTTGAGGTACTGCAAGAACAGTTTTGACAATTCCATCACTCACTGTAATTTTATTTGCTGATTGATCCATCTAGAGCCTAGAGTTACTTCTCTAAGGACTGGCTGTACTGTGGTCTTCTCTTTTTAATGTCCCTATAGATGCCTCTTGCTTTTTTTTTCCTGTCATCATTTAAATGAACACACCTGAAGAACAAGCCTTCTAGACTGCTGACCGTGAAGAGAGCTTTTGCATAACCATTTCACCTAAAAGAAAGACAAGGACTGACAACATAAAAATAAAAAAAACCCACCATACCAAATAGAAAACCTGACACCTGATTACATCAGTGAAATTCAGCTGAGAGCTTTAAAAATCCTAGATGTCATTCATCAGTGCTCTTTTGAACTCAGGACAATGCAGACGTGTATCATTAAAATGTGCCTGTTTTATTGACACGGGCCAAAAGTGAACTAGAAGTCATCTTTCCAAATAAGACTTATATAGGAATACATTCAGTCAGAAAAAAAAAAAAAGTTACATCAAAATTATGTACACTGTAGAACAATTTCACTTCTGCCCTGTGAAATGCAACACAGCTCTTTTCTTCTGGCTAAGTGTGTTGAGTAAAGAGGAAATGCATGTCTGTATGTAGGTCCAAGTTCACCACGATATGCTGGTACGTACTTGAAGAGATTATAGTACATTAGAAAATCTCCTGATTAGACTTCAGAGGCTTCATGCAACCCAGCAAATATACAAATGAATATGCGTTACAAATGTACATGCATACACACAAACACATACACTCTATTAGCTGGTGTTCGCCTGCCAATGCTCTTTGCACACCTAATTATAGCATTAGTCACCTTAATGTTTTCATTACACTTTCTAATGCATGCTGGGCTGCAGTCATCTAAGTCATACAGCTCCTATAGGAAAAATGTGTTTTATGGGACCACTGTCTCCAGTGTACAGTTTAATAATGTTAAAAAGATATCAACATAAAATTATTGACTAAATTTTTCATGAAAGGAGCATTACATTCCTACCTAATTGTGGTTTAAGCAGTTATTTCTCTATTATTACTATAGTGCTGAAACTAATGTTCAGTAGTCCATTGTACGATGCGATGGAGAACCCAAATGACTGTTGGTGCTAATGACAAATATCCTTAGAGAATAAATATCTTCTGGACACTGTGCCAGTTCTAATCTGACTGATTGTATTTCAGCTAGTGTAATGAAACCTTTTCTGGTGGTGTTTGAAAGAAAACAAGACTTCAGTTACTTTTCTCTGTCAAAGGAAATATTTTCAGGCTCTGCAACTTCAAATCACTACAAAGTGGAAACTTCCTAACTGGTGCTGGGCTTCAATGTCAACATACCTGGTGTCAAAAATCCAGCACATTTACCCTTGTGCAATTGCACAAGCAGTCAAGAGCAGTGCGCTGCCATGAACCATGGCTGGCTTTGCTGCACTTCTCCCTCCCACTAAAGGGCAGAGCAGTCCGTTCTCAGCACAACACAGAAAAGCCAGAATGATCTAAGCAAGAAAACAGTGTTTTGACTTCTTCTGAAATGCACATGGCAAATGTTTTACATTTCTTCTGCATTTAATCTAATGAATTTGAAGGCATTTCAGATATCCACATTATCTGTGTTCTGTCATGCATAATCCAACAGTGAATATTTGTTACATAAAGGGAGAAAATGTTTTGCTTTTCTTTCTCTTGCCTCCCATTCCCTTCCATAAAGTGCAGGAAGAGCTGGCCCAACAGCCTGAAGAAACAACTCTCACATCTCTCAGGAGGAAGCACAGCTTGGAGAGCATGCGCACAACCTCCCTCACACAGACAGACCAGGGTGCTTCTGCTCCACACAGATGCAGATACCCCCTTTTCACCTCCTCATGCTTTCCTAGGAAAGTGGTTTCCAACTTCCTTAGCCACTGCAGTTTCAGTTCCTCCGCACATCCTTACCTATGGTCTTATTTTTACTGCTCATTCTTGTATATCTAAAATCTACCCTTCCCTGCCTCCACTGCTCAAATAGCATATGCTCACATTTATGCCTCTTATCAAGTGTGATTTCTGTGACCTTCTAGCCTTTCTAATTCCACATTTTACTTATGTTATTCATAAGAATAGATTTTCTTCATAAACATCTTACTTGCCTTTTGCTTTGCTCACATTACCTCCTCTTTCTTCTGATCACACTCCTCATTTTAAAATACTCTTCCTAAAATATTAAATGTATCTTCTAAACACTCTTTTCCACCAAGGCTTTTTTGATTCCTGCCACACAGAGAAGGATGCTGTCTTACAACTTTGTTCTGCATGTTCCTCCTGCTGCAATCAGTGTCTTTGCTGCTGCACAAGTTACTTTAAGCCACTATCTGTTTTCTTCTAGAATTGCTCAACCTCCATCTTTCCTAATGACCACAAAATCCTAGGTGACCAGCAGATCAACCATCCCGTTCTGGCTTCTCTAGGTCTAGCACAAGAAAAAAACTGCAGAGAAAAGCTATTCTTACACATGAATTTGCAAAGATTTATCACCTATTTTACCAAGTACCAAGTGATTTCCCACTTATGTTTGTAAACAGCCCTTATGTTTTTCAGGACAATATGACAAATATTTCTTCCAAATTTGCATTGTGTATGGTGACTTAGAGAGGCTTTTGAACAGAGTGACACCTCCCACTCTCTTTTTGTTAAATATTTGCTTGTATGTGACTCATTTTAATTCATCACATTTCTCCACATTGATATTTACACTTTTTCCACCACTGTCTTAATCACAGTAATTTATTTCAAAGGTTTTGCCCAACTTAACACTGTCTGTGATCCAGTCTTGCAAAGATACAGAAACCCTTTACCCAATGGGCTGCCCAGGGAGGTGGGAGAGTCATCACCCCTAGAGGTGTTCAAGACAAGACTGGATGTGGCACGTAGTGCCATGGTCTGGTTCACAAGGTGGTGTTAGGTCATAGGTTGGACTCTATGATCTCAAAGGTCTTTTCAATCTAGTTAATTCTGTGGTTCTGTGATTTTTTTTTTTTTTCCAAATGGGCAGAACTGTACCAATTAATAGCTACCCATTCATAGAAGGGTTTATGTAGCTCTGTCATTAGTAACAAAACATTTAATTGAATAAAATGAGCTCATTTATTTTATCAAAGTGCCAGCGTTAACACCAATGCCCTTAAATTGGCAAAGAGACACACACCATAACCATGTTCTGGAAAAGCTGACACAAGGGGCAAAAAAAATCTTTTCCCTCCAATTTAAGTTGAACTCCTTTCACTGACTTGACTGTACTGGGTTGGACTGTACAGCTCCTTGGAGGCTGAAGAAAGAAGGTGTCTACCATGCCTGACATGTACAGTTTGAAACCTGAGGAGGGGAATGGGCAGTGATGTTTTACTGAGTGTACAGTCCCATTCAACGAATGGGCTAAAGTCTTACTTCATATTTTTCCGTTTTCAAAGTGAAGAGTTTTGCATCAGAATCCCCAAGGCACTTGAGAAATTAGCCATTGTTCATTTTCTAAAATTATATTATAAAAACAAATAAAAATATTTTTGTGGCCAATTCAGGATGCTTCAGCCAGGCTGTAAAACAAAGGGTGGTGCCCTGGGCTATTCCTTTGTCTAACAGATCATTTGCTTTGTGTAGGATACGTCTTCACAGCAGGGAGCACGTAGCCCAGATCCCCTTTAATTCTTCTTGACTAAACCCAGACAGCCCTTGCTCGGTGACAGAGCCACAGGAAGTAGAAATCATTGCAGAACACAAGCGATGATGATCTAGCCACTTAGTTAGCGGTAGAGATGTCAAACTGCAACCCACTCTCCAAATGTCCCTCTGACACTTGTCATAAGCATAAAATCAAAGACTTTTAAGTCCCATCAGAGCACTTGAAAGGGTGGCAAAATATGCCAAGCCATGCAAGACTGCCCAAAAACTTTATGGGGTCCAGAGGACAAACAGACAGTGTAAAATGGTAGTTAAAATATCAATAGGAACACGGACAAGGCTTTCCCCTGTAAATCAGATACACACACTGCCAGCCTGGTCTGAGCTCTGACCTAAGAGGTCAGGTTTTTGGGGGTGGCTGAGGACCACAGCTCTTCCACTGAGAGAAAAGAACAAACTCTGCAGTGATCAATGTTCCCACACTACTTACTGCAAAGTTACTTAACTGCTGAGGACTTAAGGACTTAAGTAAAGTGGAATAAAAAAGCCTCTGGACTTCTGAGAGACTTGTGCCCATGGATGCAGGAAACAGCTTAGCCATGGACCTTAAATCAAGCAAAATGAGAAAAAAAAATTAATGAAAACCAGAGATGACACTTCTTCTGCACCTCTTCAACACCTCTTCTATCCATGGGGGAAGCAACAGAAAGATATTAAAGGGTATTTACTGACAGTATGAAGCAGCTCTGAATTTTAAAAAATATACATATTTCTTAAAAAATTCCCCCAAACCTTAAACTTTCAAGAGTTCCACTTATGTTCAGGATATTGCAGACAATTCAAAACATTTCCTACATTTCCCATCACTCCTTGTAGATATTTCTCATCCAGTCCTCAGAGCAGTGCAATATGAAACCAGCACAGCCATATCCCCTCACAGACTAAAAAATATTTTCTGCCAAATCAGTTAGCAGCAGCCCTGGCGAGATTAGTTTTTCTCCATCTTATACCATACAATCTCTGCTCCTAGAAGTTCAGACAGCAACTGCAAATTTTCGTTGCCACACATGCTAGCAAGCTTCCACCAGCAATGCCTGTCTGATCCGAAAGGGTACCACAATTAATCAGAACAGAAGTATATCAGGCCAGCTGACAGAAAGGCAGGAAGAAAGAGTAATGTCCCAACCATGAAATAACACAGCAACAAATTTTATGTATGGTTTCATTTGTTAAAGTCCCTTTTCTTGCTGACATTTACACCTTTTTCTCTAGTTTAATTTCTTTTTTCTCTAGTTTAATTTCTTATAACATGAGAATATGTCTTGAAATTTCAAGGTCAAGTGTAGTGGCATCTACGTATATTCCTTATGCTGGGTTCAACTTGCAAAATTTCTCTACTGAAAAAATACAATCACACCAATACAGGTTATCCCATTTTTTGTATGCTAAAGTACATAATCCATTCTTTTAGTGGTGTAGCTGAAGTCACACAAAGGCAACAAAAATACTTTAATTGTATCCATATTATATATTACTTCCACAAACTTAATTTTGTAATCACAATGTAAAGGAATAAATTGCAACCTTTTCTTTTAAACCAGAACTGTGTACATGGTTAGACAAAACCTGTCAAAGCAGTTAACTATATCAGAAAGAACTGGGTAATTAGCTTGAAAAAAATACTTCCAAACAAAATTGCTGTGTACAGTAACTTCTCTTCCATAGTTACTAGAATGATGGGAAAGAGAGGAGCTGGGTGAACACTATTTCTAGATGTGGCTGATCTCCTATGCCGCACAGCCAAGGAAAAAAAATGAACTTCAGAGAAATGACCTGGAAGTAAATCATCCTTAGGCTTCCTGTTTCTAAGGGCCAAATAACACCACATCTCCTGTCAGGGGTAAAGTGTGCTGGGCTCTGACACATTTTTGCTCAAGGCCAAGTGTCTGACTCCCCAGGAAGGACCATCACCTCCTCTGCACCTGCATCCACACACACACACACACACACGCGTGGGGCCAGCATGTACCAGCGCTCCCAGCACCTCTACTCTGCAGCCCCACAGCCAGACCCCACTGGGAACACAGGCTTTGACCTTACATTTCTAAAACACATATCCTGATGTGATGCTAGGACATTTATAAGGTACCAAACACAACTTACTATCCAGAGGAAGTTTTTCTGAAGTTTTCCTCTTCTGCAAATAACATCTTTATCTTGAGATTTTATTTGTGTATGTCTTCATGCTGAAGTAATTTTCCTGTAGAACTCTGTGTTCACTCCTTGGTGATTTTTTAAAAAAAATCTCAAGTTGACTGCAAATTAACTGAAGTTATTTAGAAAAACAAGTCAGAACTCTCCCTAAACATTTGTAATGGACTGCAAATATTTGTAGGCTGGCTTAATCTGATCCCTAAGGTAAACTAGAAATGTTTGTCATATACATTTTAAGATTGTTCTAATTCATGGTTGACAGACAGGTTTTCACTTTCTGGAGAAGCTCAGCATTAAGTTCGTTTGCCCTTTGGCTTTTTAAACTGTGGGGGTTTAAAGAAGAAACAGCTTCTGAAGTTCTAGCTCTGGGCCTAGTCCATACATCTTCCTCTAAATAAATTTTTCATTTAAAAAGTTCTGAAATTTAACTATAATAGAACCCTTAACTGCCCAAAGGTAATTCTGAGGATCTTAAACACTAAGATGAAAAAAAAATGACATTGTGCACCTGAGTAGCGTGAGATACAGGGAGCAATTTTAAGATTACCCATAAACCAGCATACATTATGTATATAAACAATCTCAGAATTATTTTGTAATTTATGTTACTTGATTATATGCAACCTTCAGTAACTGATTTTGAACCCACATTCCAGTGCTCTCTACAATTTAATAATGTCAAAGCATGAACATACGCAATCTCTTGTTTCACCAGCATTTATACTCAGTCTGCACATACTCAGTCTATTACTTTCTTGATTGGAGAGAGACATCATGTATACTGCAGCAATCAATTTTTCTCAAGTTACAGACTAGAATTGCAAGAAATTCTTTCTCCATCCTGACATGAACAGACTCCTTTGTCAAGAAAGTAAATCTAAAAGGGTTCCTACCAACTTTTGTTTTCTTTTTTTAATCAAAAGTCTCTCTCTTCAACTCTACCTAATGTATAAAGTATCTGTTTTCAAGCTGAGAAACACAACTCTCTCCTTGAACGCAGTAAGTGGACAGATGAATCATCAGAGTTAACTGTGACTTCCTTATGTGGGTGGGATCTATCTTACCTTTATGATATCTAAATGTAGTAATTTAAAACTTCAGTAGCTAAAGATTGCTGCTTAAGTGCTTTCTCTTTATATAGACACACATGTATATCCCCATCCATATAAAGTAGTTGATGAGATGGATCATGAAGCAAACAGAGAAGGATTTTCAGAGAACTGATAGTTACCTTTGCATATGATTGTTTCCCTGAATCTCAAGACTGTGATGCACACTTTGATTAACAGAACATTATTTCCAGTGACTCCCAAGGTAGTAATACAGAAATCTGTGTTTACAGTGAAGTTCACCAAAATGCAGCTATATTTAATACATTGTTTAGATTAACCTACTACTGTTGCTTTGAGTTGAAGTGATAGAAACACCTAACACCAAGAACAGTATGTATAAGAATAATTAGATCAAGTTGCTTCATGAGTATAATCTAAGCATCTGCACTCCCAAATGGTTTTAAGTTTTCTACTAATTCTAGCCTTATGATTTACTGATACACTCTTACACAGAATGATCAGAGGATATATTTAAAACACGCAAACTATTAGTAAAACCTCCATTTCAAGCCCAGTTAGTCTTCCCAACAAGAGATTATACATTTTCCCTTCATATTTCATGTACTGTAGTCACTTGACAATCAAATCATACAAGCTCCTCAGGGCTGTTTAAGACTTACATTCGTATGTAGCTTATAAATGTGTTGCCCATTTTAGCCAATACTGTAGAGGAATGACTTTTCAGAGTCTGGAATATTTTCTTGCTGGCCCAGCTGACTGCAATAATCCATGACCAAACTTCTCACTTTCTGACAATCCAGGCTTTCTGTTAGCAAAGCTTTGGAGTTCCATAAAAACCAGTGCCAGCAGCTGAAGAACGCCGGTGGAATGTGCTTTCCACAAACCAAAAGGTAGACAGAGAAATGGGATGCCACAGTTGATGATATCTGCCTCTCATGATGAAATAACTGCGTGCTGTATTGCGTATGACCCTTAGGAGAACTGTAGAGAGAATCTCAGAGATGGGTGGCTGGAAGAAACACCTGCTGCACAGGGGCTTTTTAATCCTACAACACATCGTGGAAGATTTAGGCTATGTGTTTTGGGACCATGGCTTTGATGAAGCCGATACTGTGATAGTCTCTGGAGTTTTGAGGATAACACCCACAAGGCTGACAAGATCCCAGAATTCATAATCAAGTTCTTCCCTGTTGGCAGCATAGACAGTAATGACAGCAGTGGCTCTACCAACCTACAGTCACACCTATTGTAGCAGCTGTGGAGCCTGAAAGCACTCATGGGGTCCTGTGACTTCTCCTGACTAACAAGGCTTTTTTGGCTCTGCAGAAAAGTCATCAGAACCCGTGACAGAGAAGTTTGCTTCAGTATCTGGAAAGATCACAGCAGTTCCAGTTGTGAGTTGTAAAGACAATACAGACACGCCATTTTTTTTTAAGTGAGAACATCTGGAGATGACCAATATAATTATGTTTTTCCTGGTGGTGAAACAAAAGGTTAAGTGGCACAGCTTAACAGTTGATATGAACAATTTGTGCAGCTTGTCAGAACTGTGCATCCAATTGAAAAATCGACAATGTGTGGGGAAGGGCTTCTTAAATACCACTGTGAAACAAGTAAGATATAAAAGGTGTATTTACGAAGCTATTCTTTGTGCAACCCCCAAATAGTCTTCTCCCAGAAGGAGCCCATACCCCCAGAAGTGAACCTCAGCTGCTGGGTGATGTCAGGAGAGGCACTCCCATTGACTCCCCGTGGTGGGTGCCACCCCAGCAGCAGGCACACAAACAAGGAAGTGCCATCCACCTAGAATAAGCCACCAAAACAAAGAAAAAACAGCAAGCAGGAAATGAAGGAGCCACAACAACTTTGTCAGGAAGATGTGTGACAGTTGCTGTAGATGAGCAACTCCTATTCCTAAATCAGGGCAGAAAAATCCATTTTTGTGAACCCAGGAAGAGGAAACCCAACACAAAATAACTTGAGGAAACAAATTTTGAGTGCACATGAGCTCCTAATTCAAAAGAACTAAACGAATTAAAAAAAAAAAAAGGGGCAGTTAATGAAAACACAAACACAGCTCCAATGAGAAAACAGGTTGCACGACCCATTACCCTAAAAAAAATAAACAGAAGTGCTGTCAGCATGTCTAAGATATCAGCAGCTTCCCTTCATTAAACCTAATTGCTGTGCATTAGCAATTCCAGGTGACACACAGATGATGGAGCCTTCAGTCAGGCTGGAGCAGAGGTGGATTCCAGGCACCTACTTAAACTCCCCTTTGATCATTGATAACATCAGCCTTATCCCGTACAAGCCAGGTCAAACCATACTGGTGGCAAATAAATAGAATTTCTGTGTGTTCTTTGAATTTTAAGATGCAAACACCCTTCACCCATGCTTGGCCAATGGAGCAACTGGAGATGTTTCCATAGATGCTGGTTGACAGCTCTCAAATTGATCAGGTGAGTGGATGAGACAGCACTTCCTTCTGAGTTTGCAAGTATTGGGTGGGTTACTAGACTTTCCACACTCATGTGCAGACAATAAATTTACCACTGAAATAGTATTAATGAACTTAGGTTAAAATACTTATTAAGAATCAACCTACAGTAATGAACAAGATACAGCAAAGAACTGCTTGTCTTAAATTTTGATTCTGCTCCTTTGTGCATCTGGAGAGTATTAGTTCAGGAAATTATTCCAGCACATGATTAAATCCCTCTGTAGTGAAAAGAATATCAGTATAAGCTTAAAGTTAAGTGGATACTTATGTAGCCTTCCTAGACAAGGGAGTGCAAGTGGGGCCACAATCTTTAACTGTATATTATGATCCTATATTCTTCCAGTATTATGACATTTCTTAAAGGCTGATAAGCATCTGTATCACATGCACTCTTTGGCTGGAGTCAAGCATAACTCATGAAAGTAATCTCTTTTCACAGTAAATTTTACTTGCAGGTCCTTCTCTAAATTAATCAAAATTAAAGTGTCAGTGCAGGTTGGTTGCACACAGAGCCCATTTTGGCTGATACCCCCTGAATTACAGCTTTACAGAGAGGATTCTAATACAACCGTCAGCCTCTCTGGACTGGGAAATTCTGCTGTCAAAAGACCTGTGGGTACCCCTCTCCCAAAAGAAATGTCGACTGGATCCACACTGCAACAGCTTGTGCAGTACCAGTGCTTCTTCCCAGAGACTGTGAATGCAAACATTTTTCTGTAGTCAACCCTTTTTTCACTCTAGTTTTTGATCACAGCTACCTCACCAATGGCACATATCTCTTCTGGCCTCTGTTGTAGAAAGCTGATTTCCATTTTCCACCCCAACCTCTTAACATCTCAGAATCAATGATCTTGCTCAGAACAACAGTATCCTGCAAGACCAGCATTTGTGTGTATATGTATACACACACATATATATAACTCAAAAGAAAAAAAAAAACCACACAAGAACCAAAAGATGCTGCTCAAATGGATCAGTGCTATTCTTGTATCTGGCTTTTGCACAGCAAGATGATTAATTTCTATTTTTGGAATCAAAGCAACTGGCTGCTTGACAAAGAAACTCAGTACATTAAGGGAAGAGGAAAGTAAGTCCTTGAACTTGGCCTGTTGCTGTGACCAGCCGAGAGGAATGGAGGGATGTTTCTAGGTCTACCCAGTGGTCACCAAGTTACGTTCCACTGTTATTCAGATTGGAGGCAGCGGGATTCCCAAGCATGGTATGGCTTTCAGACCAGCAGGAACAGGGATGCTTTTCCAGTATGGCATACTGACCACTGGTGGATTCACAAGAAAAAACACCTTTCCTGAGCATCTGACCTAATCTTTACTCCTTTGGCTGAAGCTATTTAAAGACCAAAGAAAACAAAGGAAGATGAGAAAAGAACATGCCCTCACACTATTCATCTTACTCAGGAGCTTTCAGGCTTAACTAATAAGTATCATCAGCTCCAAACTTTAGCTTCTGTATCTTCCAGCAAGAGCTTTTAGCTGCTTATAAAATGGAGGCAGAGTACAGGTTACTTGTAAAGAATACTTCCCTTAGGCATCCCCTGCTCACCTCCAGGCAGGTCTTGGACTAGACCCAAGAGCGGGACTAGTTTGGGGCTGCTCTTTTATGCCACAGTCATGCATGAATAGGGGCCAGATACAAAGGCAGCACTGTATCAGCTTTGTTGGGGAGGTTGTAGCCTCGCTTTCCTCCTCCAAGTCATCCTCCCGAGGCCGGCAGCTCGCGTAGGAACACCGTGTTACGGATGGAGTATTTTTAAAGTTCCAAAAATAATTCCTGTGAAGAGTGAGAAATTACGTTTGAATCCCGACAGGGCAACAGACAGACTGAAGCTGGATGGAGGACATGTAGATCAGAGACAGAGCAGTCACGACAATGCTATTGAATATCAGAGGACCTAGACAAGGTAGAATATCTGCAGTCTGGGGGAGAAGGAGGCTTTTTTTTTTTCTTTCCTACACAAGGCTAAAAAGAGAAAAAAAATAGCAGAGGAGTCTTGGTAATCACAGATTTCTGAGTTATATCTGCACTGAAAGCACACCGAAGAAGTGCTAAATTTTGATGAAGTCTTCAAAGCCTGCTTATAAAGAGGCTGGAGGACAAAGAACACTGCTGTTAAATAAAAGGCAATCAAGCCTATCAGAGAGGCACACCAAAGGCATTTCATATAAACATCCCAAAAGGAATCTACTCAAAACTTAGAGATTACTTCGGAAAATTTTTGAATAATATGACTCATACTTAAGCAGGTAAATTGGAGAGCTGTAGACCATGCTCTAAAGAGCTGCTAGGCTCAGATCCCCATTGCTGGCTCAAAAGTTGGTTGCACGTTTGGTAATGTTGACAGCAACTTTCCTCAAATTGCACATTCTGGAGTTCATCCTCCCATTATATTTTCATTGCAGTGAAATTGAATTAAAACTGATGAAACAATAGTTGAGGATTACAGAATATTTTAAGAGGATGTTCTTTCACTTTGAGCTAAAATGAAACATTGCCAAGGGCTGGCAGAAAAACAGCAAAGAAAGAACATGATTAAAAAGGAAAGCACTATTACAAAGACAAATGGCACACTCTGCACGTCAGCTATTTAAGATATTTACAGACCTTGTAAAAATAATGCACTGAGCTACTGAAATGGTGGTTTTGGGCATGCATATGAGATTACAAAAAGGCACTGGGGCTGTTAAAGTGGGAAAACTCTTTTCCTCTAGGCAAGGAAAATTAGAGAAAGGCTTTGTACCATGCAATGCTGCCAATCCATCAAGGCAGAGAAAGAAACCATCCCAAACAGCAGCTCTCACCGAGGTGTCAGGGGCAACACGTCTTCACGCTTCACTCCCCCTCTTAATTCTCGCTGGCATGACCCATATGCCGAGTCCCCATCTGTGCTACACATGCACCATCCTGTTTCCCCTTTACTGGGTGGGAAGTGAAAAACAAGCAAGAGCTGGTCCAAAAGGCTAGAAACCTCTCTCACAGCAAAAAGTAACAAGCAGAAGCAGTTTGGTTTATTTCCCTGCTTTTTTGAAGGGCTGTGAAAATTAAAAAATGTATTAAAAGAATATAGGATTGTCCATTAATCCTTTAAAAAAGTTCATTAACACCTTGACTAACAGCTCTGCTCAGGGTGTTTTTTTTTTTTGGGTGACAAATCCTAACAGCATTAAAGTATGATTTGACCTTGTCTTTTTGCTGTTTGTTGGAACATTTAAACCTGAGAATCAGGATGCCATTTGGATCAGGCAATAGGCCTGGTGGAAAATCATGGAACTAGGCTTTCAGGAGAAAATATGGCTGAGTGCTACCCAGGTGTTTCTAACGGGATGTCCAGGTGGCAGCACTGACCTGCCCCTGAGGGGGACGCCCAGGCAGGCAGTGCCACCTCAGCAAGCAGCTGGGATGGATGGCAGAGAGCAGAGCTGGAAACCGCTGCACCACACTCCAGCACGGCTGTACCATAGCCAGCATCTCATCACTTATTAAGATAAAGAAAACCTATTTAGCTGACATTTGCTTTGTGTGCCATTAAGCCAGACTCTGCCTTTGCCCACACTTGCCCAGTTGGCACGTATGTTAATGCACAAAAGAGTACAGACAGGCACCCACACTGCAGCAGCCTTTCCTGGGGCTCCAAAAAGGAGCTGGGCCTGGCACCGCCACCCCAGGTCCTGCTTTATTCCGACTGTAAATGGCTTTTGCAGCGTGCCCAACTGGCACGTCCTTTAAAGTTGAGACAGGGGGTGGGATTGGGGGGGTTGGCTTTCCTAACTGAATTAATTGGCTCTGAAGAAGCCAAATTTGCAATTCAGAGCCAGACCTGTGTTAAACTGCAGCCTGGACAGGGGAAGTGGGAGGCAAGCAGCCTTTCCCACACCTTCTCCTGGCATCATTTGATGCCAGGCAGAGGCATGAGGCCAGCCAGGGTGAACGCTGCTCCTGCCAACCCAGGTGGCAGCTCAGCACCACCCAGGATGACACTTTCTGTCTTATATACAGCTCTCTTGGAGCAACCAGGCTGCTGTCACCTACTCGCTCGCCACCAGACCTGTAACAGCTGCCGAATAACAACCTTCTTTGGTCATTACTGCTTTAAACCAGGAGTTCAGAGGAGGAGGACAGATTGAATTACTACCTCCTTGAACTAGACTGCCTTCAACTAATATTGTTAAAGCCTTATGTGAAATAATACAGGATGAATTGTGAACCTCTTTATTGGTTTCTGGGTAGACAGCTTTAAATGCTAATCTCAGCTAATTAAATTACTTAACTTCATTTGCCTCTGCCAACAGGCCATGTGATAGGGTAACTTTGGAAGACAGTGCTTTTGGAGGCTGTGGCTCTTATCCTTTACACCGGGGCAATGTTAATCACCAGAAAATGTAATTACCTCATTGTTGCTATAGTCATCTGTATGCAATAAAATTAACCCCAGCAACAGGAAGACATAAAATATCCAACTTCTTGAATAATGACAAGAACTGTTGTTTAATCTCCTCTGAACACTGAAATCTTGGTTAGAAGGTAAAGCATACTGCACTAGAGGAAAATGTTTATAACCAAACTAATATTTAATATATTTATTAAAAAGTCTACCACACATCTCCACATCCCAGAGAAGTATCCAGGTGAACATATGCTGTAGCTGTCTCAAAATTTCAAAAGGTCCTTGCCAAGAACAAACACCAGCATGGAATTCCTCTATACAGGAAGACTTCTCACACTGCACATTATTGCACAAAATATTTTTCACATCTCCACTCTACATCTGGACAAGCTGAGGCAGAGACATGAAATCCCTTCTCCCTAGCTTTTGACAGAAAGACTATCAGACTCTGGGCTGAGGTCTCTCATGAGATCTTGGACCTTGCTCTTCTTGCACTTTTCTTCCACATAACACTGCTTTCTTTCTGCTGACCAACACCATGTTCAAAGCCTGAAAGGTATTGTGTCACTGGCAAGCTGTGCCTGTCAGTTGCTTTCATCTCTTCTACCTAGTGAGGCTGTCATTTGAGCTACAGCAGCGCAGTTGAAGCACCACCAACACTACTCTGCATCGATACTGGTATGACAATGCTTCTGGATGATCACTCTGTTGAAGTCAGGAATCGGAGTCAGGCACGGATCTTTGGCCAAAAAGTGTCATTTGAAAACACAAGGTGACTGGCCACTGAAATTTGTCACTCAGTTTCCATCTCCAGCAACTGCCTGCTCAAGAAAACTCCCTGCCATTGCCACCTGGCACATTGGTTGTACCAGTTACAACAGCACAACTTAGCAGGGGGGTTCAGTCTTCCATTTGCCGGAGCCATCGGCAGCTTCCCAAGAGTGCCTGCTTTCACTCTTTACTTTTTTTTTTTGGTTGGTTGGTTCGGTTTTTTGTTTAAATCAGCATTTGTTCACACTGCTCCCTTTTCCCAAATGTGGCATTTTTCACATAGTGGTTTTTCATTCAGCTGTCCCCTCAGCTCCTACACACTGCTGAGCCTGGCTCCAGCTGGGCTTGCTCATTCATTCAGTCTGTCCAGTGACCATCACAATAACTCTCACCTTCGCTGTAATCTCATAGACCCTCTACAGCCTTGCCTCTGTTAAACAACTGCTCACAATGTGAAACACTGAGGCCTCCAGCTCTGCAAACGAGATTAGCACCTGTCCTTTCCCACACCAACAGCAGGATTTGTGATGCTCTAACTCCATCAGTTTAAGAAAGTGATGTAGAACCCTCCTGGCTCCTTTCTCCTAACCCCTCCAAATCCAGCATCTAATCACAACTCTACATTACATGGCAGCCAGGAAAGGAAGTGCACACATCCAGGTGGTTCAAGATGGAGAAAACTTGTACTGAAAACAAGACTCAGTGAATCCAGAGGAAGCAACACCCTCCGTTGGCACAGCCTGGGACTCTCACCAGTTATTGCACAGCAGCAGGGCTCTGTCATAGCCTGCAAGTGATGGCCTGGCAGTGACATTTCTATTCAAAGTATATGAAAATATAGCCCTCTGAAAAGGAAAATATATATATATATATATGTGTGTGTGTGTGTGCGCGCGTGCGTGTGTGTTTATATTTGTATATATGCATAATGCCTAGTTTCCCTAGTTTATATATATGTATAATCCCTATATTTCCCTTTTGGCCATTTTAGGAGGGCATGGAATTCTCACAATACATTTCCTGTGGAGAGAAACAGGAAAAGTATTGAAGAGTTGTTACTTCACGGTATCTTACTAGCCAAGAGGATAGTGAAAAAACCTCTTTCTGATAATACATCACCACAAGGCACTTTTAATCAAGAGAAAACCAACTAAAATATTCAGCCTGGATTAAAAAAATACTCTTTTGCCTTAAATATGCAATCAATCAAAGTGACACAATTACCTGGCCTGAATTAAAACACTCGGTGATTTGTACCTCAAACGCAGACAACTCCAGAAATACAATTATCCTGTTAATATTCAGACCTAAAGCAAAATGCTTCTGAACACTTAATAAATCTTCAGATGGAAAATTTAACACTCAGTAACATGTTATATTGGTTTTGCTCCCAGACGTATAAGTACCAATTTGTCTCTTCAAAAAGAAAGGCAAGACTGACAACATTTCTTAATTGAGTCGGCAGCTTTGCCAAAACATTCCACACTGCTTCTTAATAAAGGGTGAGGGCAGAGCAGGGAAACCTTCTTCAGGCAGAAACAGTTGTGCCAGGCCAACTTTGAATGGACAGTCTGCACTGTAAAGGCCCAGGAGAAATCCCAAGGTCATCACAATCTTTTGAGGACAGAGCTAAGACTTGAAGACCTGGTGCTATTCTGTTCACATACAAGGATATTGGCTAAAGCAGAGTAAGGCAACTTGGCTTGTTTTTAAGTGATATTACCAAGTTGCAGAAGAGAGTTTCACGCATTAATAGTAATAATGAGATATATGCTAATTGTTTCAAATGTGGTACATGGCTTTTTTTTCTCCATTTTTTTTTCTTGTTATGAATTATCAAAAACAACAGTAAGTGTTAGAAATAGTTGTAATTAGGGTAAAAAGACATTCTTGCTTTCACCATTGAATTAACCAAATGCTCGCTCTCTGTCAACTAGAAATGAAAACATGATCACGCAGAGTACTAATCAGCATTAATAGCGAGATTAACTGTACTTAAATCACTAAGCTCAGTATAAATGTTAACTTCAGTTATGTGCCATGGACCATACATCACTGTCACAGGAAAAAAAAAAGCCAGTTTGCAAGCTGCAGATAAGAAGACAATGAACCAAATATTATTGTGATTGGATACAGCCCTCGCCAGAACCCAGCAATTTTAGATCAGTGATGGGGTTTTAACTGAGAGCATTTGAGCAAGTTCTTTTTCAAATTTCATAGAGTGATTTTGGGTTGAAAAAGCCTTTAAAGAGCATCTAGCTCCAATCCCCCTGCCATGGGCAGGGACACCTTGAACTATACCAGCTTGCTCAAAGCCCCACCCAACCTGGGTTTGAACACTTCCAGGGATGGGGCATCCACAGCTGCTCTGGGCAACATGTTTCATTTGTAAATTAAAATTGTAACACTTGATTGTAGCAGCAGTCACAAGATGTCTATGCATCTACAGCAAGATTGTATTCCTGAAGGAATAACAATCCCAGATGACGAGACATTGAAGTGAATTTGTCACATTTTAAAATGTTCTTTAGAGTGAAATCATAGCAGGAAGGGCTTTGTTCACTGGGGAGTACTCATCCATCATCACGTTCTGCCTCTAATGAGTGCACACAAATTCTCAAATGGTGGCAGGCAGGCAAACCAAAAGGGAACCTGTACATCACATTTGTACCAAACCATTTCTGAGTAAAAGCCAAAACCTCATTTCAACAGCTGCCAGTTCCAGAAAGTGAGAAAGGGGGTAAGAGTCTTGGATGCAGATGAAAATGAGTCAACTCCATGCATCAGTCCCAGGGAGCTGGGGACAGATACCTGCTTCATCCTGAAGGGATCAAACAAGACACTAGGCTACTATCTCACAGCAGCAACGCTGTGACACGATTTACATCATGATGCTACGGCTGAGAGGAAAAACTGTCTCGGTACTAGGATGTAAGTCAAACCTAGTAAGTGGTAAAGAGATTTACAAAAGATAAAGCATTTGACAAATACCCAAGTTGACAGGAAGGATGCAGGGAAGGGGAATCCCAGACTATTTAAAAGTCTTTTTCTCTGAGTCTACAAAAAGTCTAAGTATCCAACAATATGATCAATGTCTTCCTTTAGAAGGATAAGAGGTCATGCACTATGCACCACAAAGTTTCATTGGACAATCTTAATTATCATTTTACACACTAATGTATGACTTTGGATTAGAGTTCAGATTTGAATTTAGTAATTTAGCTGAGCTGTAGAAAGAACATGACCTTAAAATGCTTAGATAGCAGCCTTAGAGCTGTGGCAAAGTCTTCTTGAATGAAGAATTTTTGGTGTGTTTAAATAACATTTAGCATGTAAAGAGCTAAACTGATAACCTTTGCAAAGGTATAGTTTATTTAATAAGGTATGTTGTAATCCAGTGCTTTTGCACACATATATAAAGTAATAATCCTCTCCAAATCTAATCCAGAATTATAACAATGTAATCTTTTAATTAATGGATCTGGGATAAAATAAATGTTTGGGAGGTAGAAATGAAGAAATAGTAGCTACCCAAGTCACTCAAGTGCTACATAAATTTAAAAGAAAACCCCAAACAAACAGGAGATACGAAGAGAGAAGCCAGAACCAGGGCTAAGCATGGGAGGAAAAGGTGATAGTGTTTTTGTGAGAGGCAGTGCTATAACTAGTTTTGGAATGCTGTGCATCCTTGTGCTACATATCTTACAATCACAGAATGGTTTGGGTTGGAAGGGACTTTAAAGATGATCTACTTGCTAAGCTCATGTCATGGGCAGGGACACTTTTCACTAGACAAGGCTGCTCAAAGCCCTGTCCAACCTGGCCCTGAACACTCTCAGGGATGGGGAATCCACAGCTTTTCTGGGCAACTTTTTCCAGTGCCTCACCACTCTCACAGTCAAGAATTCCTTTGTAGTATCTAATCTGAACCTACCTTCTTTCAGTTTAAATCCATTACCCCTTGTCCTATCTCTACATGCCCTTGTATAAAGTCCCTCTCCAGCTCTCTCTTGCAGCCCCTTTTAGGTACTGGAAGTTGCTATGAGGTCCCATCAGAGCCTTCTCTTTTCCAGGCTAAACAACCCCACCTCTCTCAGCCTGTCCTCATACGAGAGGTATTCCAGTCCTCTGATCACCTTCGTGGCCCTCCTCTGGACTGACTCCAACAGGTCCACATCCTTCTTTGTGCTGGGGGCCCCAGAGCCTGTTGCAGTACTCCAGGTGGGCTCCCACAAGAGCAGAAAAGGGCAGAATCATCTCCCTTGACCTGCTGGCCATGTTCCCCTTGATGTCTTCCCTTGACCCCTTCTCCAAAGACTCAGAAAGCGCAGAAAAGGCTGCCTAATAAAAAGCCAGTAAAAAGGCTACAGATCTTGGAAAACACCTCATTGTGAAAGTGTAATTGGTTTAGTATTAAAAAAACCTGATAATACTCTATAAATGCTCTTATGAAAAGAGATTATTCCCTGGCAAATTATTCTTTAATTGAGAAAATGCAGAGAAAAGCCAGATAAATCTATCCTAGCTGCTGAGGCAAACAGCTGAGGAAGATGCCACATTTTCCGCCTGTGCTTTCTTCAAGGCAAAGCTGGGCATCCTTCCGGAAGGCATGCCTGACTCCAAATCAAATTTATGCTGTCACAAAGAGAAAACTCAGCAAAATTTCTGCCATGAGTTTACAACTCATGCTCATTGGCATGACTTTATATCTTACAGCCATTCTGGGCTGAGCACCTCTTCATCTGAGCAGACACCACAGGAGTGCCTCCCTGAAGACTGGCAGTGGAGACTCCTCCTTGGCTCTCACACTTCTCATCAGCAAAAGCACAGAGCAGCCAAGATAGAGTTAAATTAATTAATCAGACTAAGAGAAACCAACCAGAAAATAGCAGTTTTGTAACTTTTCAAAGGAAAATTTTATTTTTTAGTAGCTATGGTACATCATCTTTTAGGGTGAAAAGAGAAAGGTCAACAGTTTCCAACACAAATTCTTTATAATAACTGACCAAGAACATCTAAATCCCACTCTTGGACAAATTCACATATTTAAAATTTATCTCAAATACAGGCCTCCTTCACATTTTCTGTATATTTTTATTCTTTCATGGGTATGGATTACCAAAGCTAGTCACAGTATGGAAAACATTTCCATTCAACTTTTTAAAAACATTAAAGCAAATTTCACTCTGAACACTTGAATACTTTTGTTCAAAATTGTTCAGAATTTTTCTTTACAGTCTTCCTCTTACAATTATTTGACTGTTTTTTTTAAACTACAACCATTATTAATAATTGCAATAATTTCTATGCATAAGAAAGAAGCTGGAAGTCTTAGGTTTTAGGCAAGGTAGTTGTTGTTCTACATCAAAGATATTACAGTCTTGTACTGCTGGTCTAATTGCCTTCACTCCTTTCTGTTCTGCTCTCTGCTATAACAGCTCTATGCTTCATTGACCTTCTCTTATTTTCATAAACTGTACCAGCCATTTACCTTTATTTGCTCCTCTATTGCTACATTAAAACAATTCAAGAAGATTAACTATCAAAGCATAGGCTGCCTTTGCAGAAGTCATGCTATTTTGACCTCATCTTACCATAATTTTCCAGCTGCTTGATAGCAGTATTTTCTTTTTCTTTGTCAGTTTAATCAGATACTGAGACAGGGCTTGCCAGTTTATAATACCCTGGATCACCTTCAGTGCCTAGAAAAAATACAAACACCAGTGTGCTCCTTGCCAGTGCTCCAATACACATTGTTTTAATCAGAAATAACACAATTTCATTAGCCAGCAGGAACGTTCCCCAAAGTGTATTTTGCCAAATTCGGCACAGAGGCCAGGCTGCTGCTGCTGCTCCGTGTGTCTGTAGCAAACAGTACATCAATAGTTCTGGCTACAGTACAGAAAGGCAGCACG
Organism: Corvus hawaiiensis; assembly: GCF_020740725.1. NCBI lineage: Eukaryota > Metazoa > Chordata > Aves > Passeriformes > Corvidae > Corvus > Corvus hawaiiensis. The sequence goes on along the minus strand of NC_063215.1, from coordinate 51,172,967 downwards.
AAGAAACCAAGGCTGGTCCTGACAGAGCACCCAAAACAGGAGTTAGAGCACTGGCAACAGAGCTTGGGTGGGCACATGCTTGTGGTTCACTGCAATGTGCTGTGTACAAGCCCTCAGGGGACAGCCAGGGCGATGCTGCTGTGTGGTCCAGACAGTTAAAGGAATGCTGTCATGTTTCATAATGTATTTTTCTTTAGAACTGAGCAAGGCGTACAAGCCCCACATAACTATGCAGGAGACTTTGGACAGTGGTGCTTTCACACAGATCACGGAAACTTTAGTGTCTTATCAAAATGTGGGCAGAAAATTCCTGCTTGTCATTTTTAGAAGTTTCTAAAAATAAATCACAAGTACTGACAAGTTGGAGATCTACAGAAAGAAGGGATGCCTGTCAGTCATGACTGAGCCCACCAGACACCACACTACAGCATCTGCTCAGCACTACCTGCAAAAGGCAATGTGGTAAACCCATCTGAGCAATTAATACTTGCTAAGTTTGTAAGAGCTTGTCAAGAAAGTTGAAGGCATCTGCAAAAACAAAAAAAGCTACTACTCTTTTCAACATTAAAAGAAAAAAACACAGGTAAAGCATGGCAGGCTAAACATTTATCCAAAGCCATTTTCTTTTCTAGATTGGTGAGAAAACAAAATATTATTCTGTAGACGACCTGAAATATCTTTTTTTTTCCCAAATGAGTAAGCTAACTCACAAAAGAAGAAATTATTCATAGAGTATTACTTTAAAAAATTTCAGTGTGTGACAGCCTTGCCATGTTTCAAGTCTCTAGTCCAGACCCTAGAAGCACAAGACATTTTAATAACTTTAAAATATTTTATTTCTAAATCTATTCTAATATATAGCTGAATGGCTTTTGTAGAAGTCAAGCAAGCAGATATGACTCTCCAAAGTACTCCCTCTTATCCCCAGATTTAGCTCCCACTGACAGAGGCAGTCAGATAGGAAAACTTCAGCCCACTTGGTCAGAAGTTACAGCCTAGCAGAAAAAACCAACTTCAAACTGATACCATTAGGTAATATCAATGACAATTATGATAAACAATGAGATATATATTAAAAAAACCCACCACATATTTATATGATAGTGGTTTAGTGGAGTGGTACTGAATTGCACAAACCCTCAATGTGCCCCAATGCATTGAGCAGCTGTAAGGGATCTCTCACTTGACATACCTGTCACACAGTATTTCTGCAGCCACTAGAGACTGGCATACTAGACAATCATCTAAAGATTATTATAAGGGTATGGCAAAAATATTTCTGAAAGCAGCTGCTCTTAAAGTTATTAAGTTAAAAATTCTTTTATGCCAAAAATCCCAAAGAATCTAAATCAACAAACAAATGTTATTCTTTCAGGGCATGTTCACAGATGGAAGCTATAGAGGCTATGCAAATAAGAATTAACGAAGTAATACAGTTAATTAAAACTTCTCACTTTATATTCATAACTTTTAAAGATGACCAAATTTATTCTTCCTTCACGTGCTCTTTTTTAAGACTCCAGAGTAAAATGCTGACCTCTAAGAGATGTGTCATAGCAGGTTTGTTAACATTCTTCTTCATGAAGCCTGTGTAATACCTGACTGATTTTAGCAGTGTGATGTGTCTCACTAAATACACAACAGCTCAGTAAAATCAAATGATGAACAAATGCACATTTACACTGTCAGGTGTCTAATATGTAAATGCATTTATTAACTGGACTCCATAATCTGCTAAGAGTATGCACTCATTAATGATGCAATCACTAGGAAAAAACAGGCCTACAAATCCATCAGATAATTGTCTGTAAAATAATTAGCTGCTTCAGAGCATTTCAAACTAATGCACTCGAACTCCTTTAAAACCTTCCAAACAAAAAAATCCGAAAACCCAAACCTGAATTTCTGTGTGCCTAAGAGTATATATTTGCCACAGCTTTATTTAATTGAAGCAAAGAAGTGAGATATATTCATTCCATTAGAAAAACATACCAAATATCTTCCTCACCAATGTCTTAAGATAACTGAAAAATCTCATTTTAAAAAGCATGGGTTTTCAGACACATTTTTTATCCACCGCTCTGGACCATTGGTAAGCTGCACGTATAAAGTGGTGCCATAGCAGCTATAGAGACCTAGGAAGAACCTGGTGAAAAAATGTTCAGCTGGGCTAATTTGAGCCTACAATTTACACTTCAGGTGTAAAGTATCTGTACCAGTAACAGGGGTACAGACTATACCTATAAGCCTGTCTGGATGCCTGCCTACCCTGAAAAACCCTCCTTTCTATACTGTCTGGCTATGAGAGAATTAAAACCTCACCACACATCCACAACAAAGCAAGGCACAGAGGAGATACTGACCTCAATTGTCAAAAAAATGGCACTAGCAAGGAGAGGGAAAAGGTCACTGGGGCATTATACCCTCTCCTTGTGGCTCTCCTAATCAATCTAATGGAAATACAGGATGAAAAAGTTCAGGAGGTACATTTTTTTCAAGGTGGCACCTGGAAAAGTGATGTAATTTTCTCTTTGTAATTACAGCACCTGCACTGCAGACTGATAAAAGTTACAACATCAAGCATGGAACTACAGTGAACCTTGTGATTTATGTTCTCATCTGAGTACCAGAAACTGCGCAAGCATGTCATTATTTGTTTGAATTGGAGAAATACATGTCAGGGGGCAGGAGTGGAGAAAAGAAGGGGTCTTTGGGGCAGGAGAGCACACCAACCATCAGAGCCTTTCTCCTACTAAAGGAGAAACAAATTTCCTGATGGATTTGACTGGTAGTATCTGGAACACTAAAAAAAAAAAAAAAATCAGAATCTCCATCCTACAACTTGGATTTATCCTCTCTAGCTTATGCTAATATCTCAGAAGACTGTACTTTGAAAACTTCCTGTGCCATTGCTTATATGAAAATTACTATACAGGTGTTGTGTTCAAGAGACAGGTAAAGTTATTTATTCTTATAACTTGTTTTTACTGCAAATGTTCTCGTTCTGTGCAGAGAACACAAGGCTTGTTTTTCTGTAGAGCTCAAGCTAATTTCTTGTACATGTTAAGAATCTGCTCCAAGGCAGTAATGCTTTCAGGTGGGCTATATGGGAAAGATGACAAAAGTCTCATGATACTGCAGACTGTTTCAAATATTAGGTTTTAAAGCACTAGTGTACTCCTGGCACTCTTTTATTGTGAGCTGGGAAAGTACCAGTATTCATCAAAACACAGCAGGAGTCAGTTCTAAAGCCAGGTACCTGACATTTAATCTGCCAATAAAATGCTGCTGGTGCACAGTGTTTAGGGCAGCCAGGTTAGCAGATAAAGAGCCCTTTTCATCCTCTACTGTCTGTAATTACTGCATTCCTGTCAGGAGCAAGCAGAGCAGCCCCTGTCCTGCACATGCAGCAGTGCAAATAGCACAGGGTAAATTTAGCAAAGAAAACCCAGTTTAAAAGGAATCACCTACATCAGAAAACCTATTAAGGAAAACAGATTATTGCAACAGATCAACAATCACTCCTACTTAAGTGCAGCTCTTCATGTCCATTAATTCAAATCTTTAGCAAAGCAGTTGCTTAATAGCACCTGCCAGCAGACATAGAAAAGAGAATGAGGAGGCAGAAAACAGCAGACAAACACAGCCTGGCTATGCTTAAAATGTGGTGTAAGAGGAGGGTTCTGGCTCTGCCTCCTGAGATGACCACTGCATACTTTTTCCTGCTTTCTGCAGTGTACAAGGCTGGCTGCAGAAGTGAGCTTCATTGAGCCAAGACAGAGAGCTAGCGACTTAAAAATGAAAGCACAGAATATAGATTTAAAAAAAAAAAGAAAACTACAACATTCAAGAATTTTGTCAGTCTTTTACAGCTCTGCACTCTGAACACAAGATAGACAGAATTAGTCTACTGCAGCCAAGAGAAACCAAGTGTAGAATAACCATGTATGTCTAACTAATTTTAGTATTTTTTGGGCCACTGAATACAGGAGCTTTCAACGACATAATGAAATGATAGCATTCTTTAGCAAAGCAGTTGCTTAATAGCACCTGCCAGCAGACATAGAAAAGAGAATGAGGAGGCAGAAAACAGCAGACAAACACAGCCTGGCTATGCTCAAAATGTGGTGTAAGAGGTGGGTTCTGGCTCTGCCTCCTGAGATGACCACTGCACACTTTTTCCTGCTTTCTGCAGTGTACAAGGCTGGCTGCAGAAGTGAGCTTCATTGAGTCAAGACAGAGAGCTAGCGACTTAAAAATGAAGGCACAGACCCAGAAATCTGCTTTTGAACTATGCAGTAAAACATGAGTCCTCAAGGAATTCTGGAGAAACTAGTCTAAAGCATTATAGGGCAGGCATTGCCTTGCATAGTGGGCAGAAATCTATGGCACAAAAACATGTGGAATGTGCCAGGAGTGAAAATCTGGTAAGCCAAGAGTTCTAGCTGATCAGCAAACTAACAAACGTCTGTTGACTCTCTTGTGAATCCTTTTAAGAGAATACAGTGAAAACTCATCATCCTATGCCCAGGGAAGGTGCCCCCACTCACAGGGCTCACTAAGGCCATCTTCTTTATTCTTTCCTATCACCCTCAAGCAAGTTTGAACTCTTGGGTCAGTAAGGCGTTATGGGTTTTAGTCTTGCTCTTGTTGACAACTAACTGTGGTAGAAAAGTTGTGCAGGCAGTATTACTTCCTAGTATTATTCCTGGGAAAATTAGTTAACTAATTAACCTCTTTTACAGTCTTTCAAATTTCATCTTAAAACCACCTAAATTCTCATTTAGTCCAAAGAGCCAGATGTATTGAGCTCCTGGGACCTAATGCAGTTTGGCAGCCTGCAGAGAGCTGAAGGCAGACTCCAGTGGAGGTAGAGACACAAATGTATCATCTACCTTTTTTCATGAAAACATAAATCACAACTTCACCAATTTTAAATTCAAGGATGACTGGGTAGTAGGAGAGGAAAAAGACGTCCCAAGAAGGAAGGCAGGCAAACAAACAAATATTTTAAACTGTACAGAGAACATGTGCTCAAGTATCCTCACATCACATGAAAAAAAAAAAAAAAAAAAAAAAAATCTTTCTTCAATGCCTAATTTCTCCTGCCTCTTAGTTACCATCCCCAGTAACAACCTGAACAGCAATCCCTGTGTAGGCTTTCCATCAAAGCACTACACTCAAGTATTTTTTCCTCTAGTTGACAACACGAGTGACAAGAACAGTAGCAAGGCTCTGCATGTATCAAGTAATTTGATTCCTGAGGAGTCAGCAATCCATCACACAACTCTTTGGCTGAGCCCCCCCAAAAAGCTGCATAATCTATTTCTGTGACACCTCATGCTGAACAGCTTAGCACAGGTTCCAACATAGCACCAGTTGTCTTTGCCAACTTCCATCACGCTTGGCATTTTATGGATGCTCCTCTGAAAGTAATCAGTCAAAAAAAATGTGATAAATAGGTAAAGAATCTCAATATAGTAAACAGGGCCAAAAAAATTCATGTGAGTTGTACTTGTGGCCTTCAGGAAGATATAGTTTCTCAAAAAAAGTTATTTTAAGTGTGTAGCCAGCAGGAGTCAGGAGCTTATAAGGTCATGCAGAATCTGCCACCAGCACAATACATGCTTTATGCAAAGAAAAATTGATACTGCCTTAGAATGCAGTATATGAAAAAATTACTTGGTAATGGATGGGCCCTAAGAATGAGAAGGCAGAGCGAGAAATTTGTTGCCAGGAGGAGGCCAAAACTGGGAATGCTCTGCTGCTTTGAGAGAGAATGACAAATCTCACAAGGACAAGCGCCATCACCTGCTCTAGTGCTCTGCTGTTCGTAACATGAAAACTAATTCTGCACTAGGTCCCTGATAGAAAAAATACCTTGCAAAGACATTATTCAAGTCTTTTACATGCTTATTTACTTCTAGCTAGTTTACAGGAAGCACCATAATGAAGATAATAAATAAAAAGAAAAATTCAAAACAGGAAGCAGCAACATTGTGAGTTGGATACCAAACGTATGCAACCTTAACAGTGGATACTTTCTGTTCTCAAGCATTTCACTATGGAAACTTGACATTTTCTTGATAAAGGGAAGATTTTCATTGGACTTCCTTTAAATTCCTGTACAATAGTAATGGAAATATACACTATATATAGAAGTGTTTTGAGAAAGTCTTAGCAGAATCAGAACCTTGATTTCTACTTTTTCTTTTTTTAAATCACTATACCACTTTCCCTATTTCATAGGCAAAAAGAACATTTTATATACAAGTAGTCAAAAGGATGCTTCTAAGCTGTCATTGGAGTTCCTCCATCATGATCCATCACTTTTAGCAGATAATCTCTATTTCCATCACAGCTTCCCTGCAACTTGGCTGATTTTGTCAGGCATGTGACAGAGACTTCATTTATGCACATTTTTATGTAAAGTGATATCTGGGTACCAATTTAAAGCTTGAGGAACGGAAGCATCCTATAACTTAACAGGTAACAGTCCCACCATCTATGCCCACCCAGATGAAAGTGGGAATTCAAAATTATCCCTCTGACATAGTGTGAGAATGGAAGTTTTCTGTTCCAACTGATCTATTGCTAATCTTTGTCTCTTTCAATTTCATCTGAGTGACTGGAATAAAAATGCAAATCAGATTTTCACCATTACTTTCAGTAGGCATGGCATTTACAAAGAAATTTCCATTAGAGGCTCCTAGTCATGTACTGATAATTTCAAAAATAAATCCATTTCAGATTTAAAATTTCCATGGTCCATTTCTTCTCAACATTGTATGCCTTATTTGAAAATCTGGAGAGAGAAACTACAGTTAAGAGGGTGGAGGTTTTTTCAAGCCTTTAATACTTGCTAAATAAATGATAACCATATTTTCAAGCTATCAATCTCCTGACTTCTGATGCTTGGCATACTGAGGCTTTCTCCTCAAAATCAAAGCTGATAATCTTGCTACAGTCACGTGACTGAAGAATGAGGAACAAGAAGAGTCCAGATACATCCCCCTCTCCCTGTGCCCTGAGGCTTGCACTGCCTCCACACGCAACTGCCAGCACCTGCCCTACAACAGTGTCATGGATCCATCTTCTGGCCCCACCCTGGAAAAAGACAAATGACTGCATCAAGGACCAGCAACTGCACATTCAAAGAGTTCAAACAGTCAAATCACCTGAAATGATCCGATTACTGTCATTTTTATCCCTAATGTAAGTTAATTAAAAAGGAGTAAGGTTGTGTGCTATTTCTTTTTCCAATGTTCTACTTATCAAATGCAGAATTGACAACACTTGAGTTTGGGGTTTTTTTTTAGTCTTGCTTTTCTCATTAACTATACATCTTAACATTGTATTGCATTTTACACAATTTAAAAATACTGTAAAATGAGACAACGTTAGCAGTGTTGCTGGAATCTTTCTTTCTGGTGTTTAGTGATCTGTCTTTTTGCCTTAGTGTTACATTTACAGTTTAGTATCAGTACAGCTTTGAGCCTGAGCAGGTCCAGCTCAGCACCTGTTTCTTGTAGAAACAGCCTGATTTCTGATCATTGACTGATGCTGGGCATTCCTGAACAAATGCTCAGCCATCAGCACAATAGGCCTTCTGCCCAGGTTGTGAGGAAATTTATGCATCTAAATTTAAATGTATGTCTTCTTGCACTCGTACTATTCTCATGTAGGTAAACATATATGAGATAAAGACCAAGGGCAGGAAACCTCTCTTTTGAGGAAAATCATGAGCTGACATCATCATTAACTACTTTTATTAAGATTTTTTTCCAGTAAATGACAAACTAAGCAATGTTTTCACAAAATCCTTGACAGAGCCATGTGAGGACCAATTTATATTTGAAATATGATTTTCTTATTATTTCAAATATATTTATGAAATTGATTTAAGAATACAGTTAAAAACTAAACTTTCAAAAACATGCTACAGCAATAGTTTGCAATCAAAAGAGTATGTCAGGCATTAAATGAGGATTATATAAAGCAGATTAATCAATTTTAGAAGAAGCATATTGATAAAGTAAAGGAGTACCCAGTAGTGTTAGGTCAGCATGAAATGCAAATGGTTTATATTGAAAATATAGAATATAAATTATGTTTCTGAAATTGCACAAGAAAAAGATAAGCAAGTCTACTGCATATAAGCAGCTAATGAAAAGAACAAAATCAAGCCTATTTCAGATCATGGATTCAATTATTACAGTCATCTGGTGCCCAGCCTACAGAAGATGTGTAATTTTATTTCAAAGCCTGAAAACCTTTTCATGGAAAAGATTATTCTGGGAAGTATTGAAAAACACCTGTAAGACAAAACAGTCATTGGTCACAGCCAGCACAATTTCATGAGGGGAAGTCCTGCTTGTCAAACCTAATTTCCATCAATGACGGGGTAACTCACCTAGTTGATCAAGGGAATCCAGTTGATGTAATCTTTTTGGGTTTCAGTAAAGCCTTCGATACTCTCAGAATATCCTTCTGGTTAAACACATCACGCCATGGGGGAGCAAACTGGCTCATGCCTCAGGCACAAAGGGTTATAGGGAATGGGGTGACATCGGACTGGTGACCTGTTACTGATGGGGTTCCCACAGGGCTCCATTCTGGGCCCTGTGCTCTTCAACATCCCCATAAATGACTTGGACACAGGACTGGAAAAGATACTAAATAAGTGTACTGATGACATTAAATTGGGAGGAGCTGTCAAATTCCTCAAAGGCAAAGAGGCCCTGCAGAGAGACCTGAACAAATCAGATAGGCAATCACCAACCGTATGAAGTTTAAGATGGGCAAGTGCTGGATTCCGCTCCTGGGATAAGGCAACCCTGGTTGTGTGTACATACTAGGGAATGAGATAAGCTTTATAGTGAGATGAATTCCTGCTACCTGCAAGCAATTTTGGAAGTAACTTGTATCCCATTTTGAAGGGGGCAGAACAAGGAACAGCCACCAAAATGCAAAGAACAAGAGAAACATTACAGAAGTGGGTAGAGTCCAGAAAAGACCTTTCAATTTGCAATGCTGCCAATTAGTGTAAAAAGAGCAAGTCCTCCTCAGTATCCATAGTGATAATAAGAGCAGTCTGTATTCTGAGAATGAAGAGAGGAGAGTGACTGTAAGACCAAAAAGGTGTAAAAGTTCAATAAAAGTGCTCGGTATCTGATATTGGCTGTCAGTCAGGAAGAAGGAGCCTCGCCACTGCCACAAGGGCAGCAAACCTTTTGTGGAAAAGTCATCCTGTATAAAGGAGTCAGGTTCTTAAGAAAGCCATTGCTTCCAGCAGAAAAACAAAACCAAGACCCCTCTTGTCATTCCTTGAAGATTTGCGACAAACATATGGACTTGCATTTGCTTACTTGAATTGTGAATCTTACTTGAATATGTAGATTGAGTGCCTCCAGATTTTTATGAAAGGCCATCATTTTAAGCCTAAGAATAAACAATCTGGGCTCTTTTCCAGAAGATTTAAATTGTTTATTTTTTGTAAGAAGGAGAGCCTCCTTCAGGAGAAATCAGTCTCAGCCACCATATTCACAGGCAAACCTTCTTAGAGGAGTTTATGCCAAGCCAAATAACTTTACCCACAATGGTTCCAGGTAATTTGCCAGAGAAAATTAGATTTTCTGGAACTATATTAAATATCTTCACTGGCTAGAAATCATCCAGCATTGAGCAGAGGTTAACAAAACCCAAATCTAAACTTCAATACAACTTGTGAATCTCTATAAAAAGTACAGCCATCCTCACCTGTGACTCAAGAAGAGATTCTCTCAAGGAGAGTCTCCTGTGGTCTCAAGCAGATAACCCCTGCCCATGAACAGGGGTCAGACTCAAGCCACTACGTTTAAAACAGGACTTTTCCTTCTTTTCACAGGAACTGTTTCAGCCTAACAGGTTTGCAGCCAGCCACACCACAGTGCTTCCTAACAAGCGGCCAGCCCTGCAAAGCACTGCATCCACGGCTGTTTGGTGCCATCAGCAGGGGTGGTGGTTGGAACCAAACTCCTGCCATTGAAATTGATACCTGCTTCTAAATCACGGTTTGCAGACCTGTATGATGTGACTCATTGAATACTTGCTAAGACATTATCTGCTGCAGTGGGGATACTTGCAACACATGTATCAGACAACGATTAGCAGCATTAATGAAAACCAGAGAGGCACATAGACACAGATCTAAGCATTGTATGAGACTCAATTATCCTCTACACATAGGGGTGGGTAACTACTTGTAAGGCTACCCCTTCCACTAGGCATCCTTCTTCACTCTGCCAATAAAAGTACTGGGTAATAAAGCTTCTGGAAACCTGCATATTGCTTTAAGTCCCATTATCAGAAATAAATTTATTTTACTTTCAAAATCTGCATAATCTCCTTCTCTATTTTTATTCTTTCCAGTATTGGAAAGATACTTGACACTACAAGCTCTTAGCAATTCTCAAAGACTACTCAGAAATGCTATTGCATCATATATTCCAGGGGCATTAATTTGAACAATTTTACTGGTGGCCCAGTAAAATGCTTGAAAGCAAAGTTTTTTGGGGTTTGGGTTTTGTTGGGCGGGTTTTTTTTTTCACTTAGATTTGTCCTTTTTTTTTGTTTCTGACAAAACCACAATCTGCTCAACTGTTGCTTTAATTCTTTCACTGGTGTCTCCCCCAGTAACTACTGATGGTCTCTGACTTTGCCTACAAAAGTATGTTGCTAGCTTTCTGTATGTGAAGTTAGAGGAAGAACACCTTTAATTAAAGGGGAGACTATTCTCTTCTTCAGTGAAAGTAGGAAAAAAAAAAGCAAACAACCTTCCACAAAAACTACTAGAGAACAACATTAACATTACTAGCATTTTGAGAAAATTTGAGGAAAGGTAAAGAAGAATGTATAAAGAAGGTCGGAGGAATGGTAGAGAAAAATGTATAAAGAAGGCCTGAGCATTAAAACAAAACAATTTTTTTAATAATAAAAAAGTTATTATCTTTTTCCTTTGCCCACTACTGCATAGTATCTGTATCATTATAAGTAATAAGTGCCTTACAATAGAGTCCATGAATTTTTTGCACACAAGTAAGATACTCCAATACACAAAGTAAGGAAATCATTTAATGTACTCTTAGGAAAATGTGGAAAGTGACTGTGAGCCATGGGATTTTGGGGGGAGCAATATGCTATCCCCTTTTCTGCCAACACAGACATTGTATGAAAACATCTACATAAACTGCAATCACATTTCCAATAAACAGACAGAGGACAGCCATCATTGGGTCAAAGAGTATAAATTAGCTTTACGCAGTCTAAGCTGTAAAGCTGAAAAGCCAAATGCTTAACATCATGTCTCCCCAAAGCGACATTTAGTTCATCGTTCCCATCTTCATTTGCTAGCTCCATATGCTGGCTCTCACTTTCCAGATTTCCCATGTTCACCACTTCACGAGCAACGTCTATAAGTCCACACTAAAATCAGTCTGAAGAAAAACCCTGAGTAGCTGCATTCATGGAACAACTTCAGTCCAAGTTGTGGGCTGTTGGAAGACTAAGTGATGGCCTTGAAACTCAGGGATGCAATGGAAAGGCAGGAGAGCTGAGATGGGTGGCATAGCATTTAGGGAACACAGGTCAGCGTCTACCCAGTGACTACACAGCGGCTTCTTCCAAGGCAGGGGGGTCACCTTCCCATCCTTGCACACTACATGGTATGTGGGAGAAACCTGTGTCAGCTGTGAAGCTCACACCTGGCAAAAATACTTCCAAATCTGACAAAATGAAAATGTAAAACTTTTCTCCTAACTCAGATTCAGTGACATTCAGAACTAAACAATAAAACCACAATAGTGAGGATATCTTAAAGGTTGATTTGTCACTAGTGTCTTTATTTTATTTAGAAGCAAAAAGACACAAGGGTCTCCCCAAAGTTTTTGAGTCCATCTACGAAGTGACCTTCTGAATTTCATTGATGTTCAGTTTCATCCAGGTTCCTGAATTACCTCCACAGTTTTAAAGTGTATTCAGAAGACAGAAAAGATTGTATCAATTGAAAAAGATTGTATCCATTTCAATATTTCCTCTTTTTTTCAGTTTCATCATAGACAAACAGGACACTTAAGCCTTTATGTTGAATGGGAAAATCCCAACTAAAATGAAATCAAGTCTGTGGTGCTACAGCCAATAAGCCTGTCCAGTGGCTGCATGAAAATAAGAGTGTATCCTGGATGGTTGGGTTTGCTTGATGTAGGATTGCTGCTTATGGAAGGACTCTTAGAAGCAGAGTGACATTGCTGTGACGCAACACCTTTCATTTAAAGAAAATGACTAGACAGCTAAAAGCTGCTTCAAAACTCACCACAATTTTACAAATGCTCTTTTTGCCTAATTCTAGCATGTTGTACTTTATTATTCATGGGCATCAAAGCTCTTTTTAAATGTTCTTACTGATTGAAAGTCCAAGCAATCATAAAGCAAACTCTAATTTTGATTTGTGTGTTGTGGAAGTAACCAGTTTTCATTTTCATTTCAGCCCTTTGACTTAGTGACAGAAAAAAGCATCGTTCTGCAGAAAATGGAATAAAACAACAGAAAACTTGTTAAAAATGACAAGACTCCAAATTCTGTACCTGTAGCACACTGCAATAAAATGAAGTCATAGAAATGGCAGGGAGAAAAAACCTCCACCACTAAACACACAATGGAAAAAAAAGTGCTAACTCCATGGAAGAGAAGCAAACTTTGAGAAAAATGTTTTAGATCTGTACCATAAGATTAAAGATCTGCAGTGAACCTGACTGCCACAGCAATCACATGCACCAAACTGATATATCACTCCAGGCAAAGGAGGACCAGTACTGCTATTTAAGCACAGACAGCTGAATGCCAAAGACCGGCATTCGAACAGTGTCTGGTGGGCTTCCTTATTCCCCTGGGGTACATTATCAGGGGTGCTTCAGCAGGTTATGTAGCATCCCTTTCCACCTCCCAGCCCTGTTAGAAAAGGGGAAAGGGCAACTGGCGCTGCTGTCACAATCCAAGGAGCGCAACCGTGAACCAGCATGCTCCAGATCACCGTTGTTGTTTATATGAAAGCTTACCAAATCTGACTCAGCCTTAAGGGCAGACTTAGACCTAGGGTAAGTACAAAACTCTTTTCTCTAAATAACTCATCCTCAGAATAGTTTCTCACCCACCTCTGCCTTCTTATTTGCTTACATTTATTCCTTATTTCCTTCCTCTGCCTTCCCTTTCCTTAAGTTTCTCTTTACAAGCTGTAGCTCCTGCTGCCAGTGCAAATACATCCAATATGATACTACAGTTGGATGAGAAATGCTACAGCGTCATAGGGGCCCCTTGCTACAGCATCTTGCTTGAGGTACTGCTGTAGACAACCCTAAAGATTCAGAGAAATTGTTCAAACTAGTCCCAGTTGCACAAAGTAACATTATGGCTCGTGTAGTAATTAAACAGAATAGAATTCAGTACAGAAGAGATCTAAAATGCTCACAGTTTTGAAGATGTCCATGCAAACACAAGCACAACATGTGCACTGAACACATGCCAGGGAGAAGGAAAGGTCCCCCTTGGATGGTGAGGGCAGAACTTACACAGCTGCAAACCTGACAGTCACTGGTATGAAGCCAAAGCAGCAGCACACTGATCAATCAACAAAGTAAACTAAACTTTCCCTACCCCAAAACTTCAAGGGAGTGATGGAGCACTACTGCAACCTTGGCTGGCTCTCCTAAAAACAGCAGCAGCCTCCAGGCATCCAGTAATGTGCTAGCAGCAGCGTGGGCACCAGCCAAATCAGCCTGAGAGTGAGGAGCCCCTGCCTGGGCACAAGATGGAGTGTGAGGGACCACTTTGTGTCCTCCCTTTCAGCCCTAACCCACCTTAGAAATGGGAGTGAAGGGCATGAAGGATATTGACAGCACAAGTGAGAAGGTTAATCTAACAAGTTCATAATATTCCCATTTCCAGCCTTTTTTCCTTTTTTTTTTAATCTGTCGCAACAGCACAATTATCCTTGAGAATCTTTTGCCTTATGAACTCTACCAATTCTTTTTAACACTTGCTATCTACAAAAGCAAAATGACTCCTTCCTATTTGCATATCCTTTTAAAGTGATAAAACCTTTCTTAACAGGCTTTCAACACACAATAAATAGAAAAGACAGTCAGGCTTAAGTAGTAGCTATTACTCTTTCCTAAAGCATCTGGATCCTGTTTGTTAAAAAAAACCAGTCATGCCAAGAAAGGGATCTGAGGGGGAACAATAAGGAACCCCAAAACATACAAAAACACTACTACACTGATGCTTTTCATTCGTGAAAAATAATGGGGGTAGCACAAGATCCAATTAACTGTTCTAAGATCCCAGCTTTATTTCCCTTGATGCTGAAAACATTTCGCGAGGTTTTTCAAGATTTTCTTACAGGAGGAAAATCTTTCATATGAATATTGGACTTCTTATATCCCCACTGAGCTTGCCAAAATAATACAGCAAGGCATTGCAAGGTTCAATATGCCCTCCATAGCTGAGCTGAATTCCTGTTAGACAGATACTTAAAAGAGAAAAACCAAGGGAATAAAATGAGAACATGTACTAACAATGCTAACAGGAGTCAGCAGATGAATTAGCTTCACAAGGTGGAACTAGTGTACAACAGTGAAAAGATTAAACATCTTGTTCTCCAGCCTTGAAAATACCTTTCAAGATGACATGACAGAACTATAATGGTAACTTCTCTTTTATATGTTTGTATATATCAACACAGGAAGAGCCAAAGGAGCAGGGCTTTATAGATGACCTGAAAAAATTTCCAAACCTTGTGTGGGAAAGCAGCCTAAAAACAAAGCAAGAAATGGGGAACTAAGGAATAACTGAATGAGACAGCAATACAGGAAAGACAAGGAAAACAAAGCAGAAGTTGTTCGTCATTCTCTCAACCTTAAAAAACCATGCCTTAAGCCTTTTAACATATCTGTATTTATTTCAAAATTATTTATATTGCATCAAAAACTATCTATCTACATCAGCCCCATGTACACATATGTCAAGTCAACAAACAGGGCTTGGTTCACTCACATTGGCTGCTAAATTAACAAGGCAGTTCCAAAACTGGCAACTAAAAGTTGCCCTCAGCAAGTGGTGCTCCCCTGGCTGGTGCTGCACTGCTGTCTCCCCACTCCTTGTGCCCAGCCTTGGCTTGGCAAGCAGCGCTGAAAGCCGAGGTGGTGGCAGCAGACCCTGGCTGACCTCCTGCCCACCCCCACCTTCACACCAGCCAGCTTGTCCCCCTGGCCTGACCCCAAACCCTGCCCATACTGCCATGCCTTCTTTTCCCTCACAAACCAACTGGTATTTGTTTGCCTGGCCATCCCTATATTAAGGAGTAGTTTGAAGAAAAAAGATTTACTTCCCCCTCCTGTAAAAATTTCTACAGCAGCTTAACTTCAATTGCAACCTTCCCCACACTAAGAGGCAGTAAATGAAAGGCTGTACATGCTTGTGGTCCTGTTACAGTCAGTTATACTCCACACCCTCTGGAGAGGTTTGGGCTATAAAGAAACAATTACTACCTTTCGATCATGTTGAGTGACTCTGGGATAATAAACAGAAGTCACTGCTAGAAATATCAAAGGAACTTCCTTACTATTTACTGGGGGTATAAATGTAGAATGGAAACTGTTCCAAGACCAAAAGGATATGAGGGCTTCTGCTGTACTGACAAAAAGTCAATTTTTTAAAAAAGACAACCCCCAAACACAAAAGAAACAAATGTGAGAGAGAGACAAAGAGAAGGTCTTCCAAGAGTGACTCAGAGCATAACCTTAACTCAAAGCATGATTTTACCTTCTACTCCATCCAGCACAAGCAGAAGCTCCAGCTGGAAGGGGCAACTTTGCTCCTTCCTCTCACCCTCCTTCCTGCACCTGGACCTGGCACTCTTGCAGCTGTGACAAAGCTCAGGCCCCACCAGGTCACCCAGCTGAACCCTATGCAGCAAGACAGGGAACAGGGTTTTTTCATGGGCACCTGCTTGCTCCGAAACACTCTGTAATGCACAGCTGCTAGATTTACAGTCTTTTAGCTAACAAATTATTTTTCTGTTAAGCATCTAACATTTTTGTTAAGAAAATGTCAGCGAAAGATGTTTAAACAACTACTTGGTTTTGCTTTGAAATGAGAAACTTAGAAACAAATCTTCTCCACAGTTTTAGTTTCTGTGAATCAGCAGTTCCAGACAGAAAAAAAACTCTGGCTGGAAAATTCCTGACGAAGTTTATTTCGATTGTGCAGCTGCGCAGTTAGCGGCTGCACGAATACTTTATCTGAACCGCAGCACCCGAATGGTTTCATAGTTTCTTCAGCCACATGCTGAGAGGTTTGATAATTTATTACTTAAGCAAAACCCTATTGATTTACAAGTAAGGATTAAGTGGTATTTCAGCATCCTTAGTTGCCAAGGTTACTGTTGTCTTTGCTGTCAGAACTGGAGAGCAGTTGAAGTACTCTCTCCATCCCCAAAACCAATCCAAAACAAATCTTGCCAAATAAATGAAATGCATCAGTGATCCATGGATAAGCACATGCTTCTCCAATATAGGACCACCTCTTCAGTGCTCCTTGCCCCAGTATGAACAAATCTAATTCTAATCAAGCACTGGTGTCATGAGGCAGCAGAACTTAGTCAAGCAATGAAGTGGAGAAAATTAGTTGTATTAACAACTAATGTACACACGAGTTTCACATAATCCTGCGCAAACTAGAACTGAAAGGGCACTGTAGCAGAAACAACAATGTTGATGTCTGACCTGGCACAGTTAAACAAAGAGAACTATACTGATCCCCACACTCTATTATTATTGCATTAAGAAAGTAGAGAAAAGCAAGCCCAAAAAATAGCATGAGGTAGAAAAACAGTGTCTCATATGACCTTTTTGTGTGCAAAGACTTGAAAATGTCTATTAAGGTCACAGAATCAATATATTATTAATGACAGCATAGTCTTGGCAGTTTTATGCTCTTTGGGCTCTCACTGAATGACACCAGTCTAAGTCAACTTTTCCATTACTGGCTCTTTAGTACTTAGGATTTTTTGTCTAAGAACACTTGCCTATATCATAAAAGTCCTAGATATTATCTTCTATATTGCCTTGGCTGAGATGTTCTGCACCAGTAAACAGAAATGGCAAGGCTCAGCAAGTCGACAGCTAATGACATACAAGGAAAATGCAGGAGAGAAGCAGCACATGGTGCTCCTCTGCTGCCCCAGGAATGCCTGAAAGCAGAGCAGCAGCCCTCCCCATTCCCTCAACACACATCCTACTTGCACAGAGAGGAAAATTAGCCATCAGACAAGGTTGATGAGGCTCAGAGAATGCACAGAACACAGTGTCTTCTAATGCACCATGTATGCAGCAATCCAAACTTGAAGAAAAACTGGAAGAGGGTTTCAGCAATGAAAGAAACTAAGATAAATGTGGCCATTAAGTAGCTCTCTCCAAGCAGCTCCATGTAACTTTTGCATGTTGTTGTCTAAGCTAATCTTCTCCATGACTGGTGTTTAAAACTGTTCTAGCATCACTTACACTGCTGTAATTAGGACTTCTTTTTTAGGTTATCATTTCTGCTCCTTCGGACTCAGTCAGATCCACTTACATCCACTTAGTTACACGTAACTTATGCCACTTCATCCATCAGCTCTGAATCTGGCACAGTAACTTGCCTGCTTGTACATTTAAATTTGTGCTTGGCCTTTGATTTTGTAGTGCAAGTAGCCACTTGTTCCTTGCTGTGGCCCACACATCTCTCATTTCTTCTTAGACTACAACAGCTCAGCAAAACAACGTAAAAAGGGCTGATTTCAAGCACTTCAGGCAATGAGTACCTTCTACAGAAGAGTACTAAAATAACACCACTGGACTAGAATAACGCCACTTCCACATTAGGGCTAACACAAAAAGCCTACTGTTGATGAGTGATAGAAATGTAATTAGTAGGAGTTCACAGCATTGCTTAAATCACTATTATCTAGAAGAGCCCTCTATACCTGCAGTTGGGCTTTTGACGCGCTCTGAATTTGAGAATCGGCAGTAAGCAAAGGAGGAGTGGCCCAGAGGAGCTCACAGGCATTGTATGAAATCAGAGGGATGTCATTAGTTGAGAACACACCAGGCCTTGCTGCTGCTGCGAGCTCTGGCAGCCAGAAAAGCAGGTTTATGACCTGGAGCTTTGTAGCATGCTGGGAAGGGAGGAGGGGGCAAGGGGGGTTGTGCTCGAAAGGAGTGATGCAATTTCTGTTCATGCTTTACACGGCTGTTGAAGAGGTGTTGCTACACTGCCAGGCATCCCCAGTATGGGCTGGTACCACAGCAGGTGTCAAACTCCTTCTGTGCCACCTGAGAAGAACACACATCTCTGAGCAGTATTGCTGTTCTTTGTATCTTTTCCAATCTCGTGTTTTTCTGTTTATTGTGATGATAGCTACAGATGCTGACAATCTTTCCAACAGTATTAATTAAAGGTGATAATTATAAAATCTTCAGGAAAGTTCCTGAGGTGAAACTTGATGGTAACCCACATAGATTTTGCATCCAGAGTTAATGACAGGTAGGGGGGGAAAAAAGAAATCTCCAGGGTAAACAAAAGAATATTCTAGAAATTAGTGATGTAGCCAGACTCATTCTAGCATTTCATTAACCACACACCTTTGGTAACACAAATATAAATCATAACTCTAAGTTGCCATTAAAACTGAGATTTGTTAGATTTCTTTTATGTCTTCTTGCAATTTCTCTACTTATGAATTTAATATTGTCATATTCAAAATGTGCCTCATCTTTCCAATACAGTGCTTCTGAACTGCCAATCACTCTGACATTGGTTTTCTTTTTTTTTTTTCCCCCAAAGCTAGGCTGGAATTTTACAGGCCTCTACTTGGTATAAAGAATGTTACTTTGGTTTTTATCTTTCTGGCACATCAGCCTAGTTCTTTTACTTTACTAATTAATCTGTTTCTATTTTACATCACAGCATACGTACATTAAAATAAACTCATAACTGAAAGCAGAAATTTTGAGGGTTTAGTCCTTACAAAGCAGCCTACAGAATAAAAACTCATGTTCTCTAAGGAATACAAGTCTGGCAGTTCCAGCACTATTTTGAATATTTTATTTCTTTTTTCTTCAGGGAGTTTATTTTCTACTCTCTTGAGACCCAGCATACACCCCCCCCCCAAAAAAAGTCTTCCCTATAACCCTCAAAACTAGAATAAAAAATTACTCTATTTCTTTGAGGTTTTTAACAACCTTTGATCCTATTGGTTATGCAATGTTCACATTTTACTCTGGTGGGATATACAGCATAAGAAATATTTCTGCACTCCACGTGCTTTCCCCTAAGAAAGGATTTAGCAGAATACAAAGGTGAAACAGCAGGAAAATGGGGCAGCACCCACAGACCCTCCTCTGTTTGCCACCTGCATCAGATCACAAGGGAAAAAAGTTAGGTTTAGAGCAATGAGCAATACATGTCCTTTTTTGCTTAGAGCTTGCTGCTTGGCTTTCCAAATGCCTTCTTAGGGATCTTGGGCAAAAGACAGTTATGTGCCAAAGAGATAATGGACCAAGAGAAGGGGCATCTTAGTGGAATAGGGAAGCCAACACAAAACACTACTGAATCAGAGAGAGGAAAGTGTATGCTTACGGAATTACTGAGTTTGGAATCCTACTGACTCTCTCAGCATTTCTAAATCTCCAAGCTACAATGACAGTGTCTCTTTTTTTTTATTTTATAACATAGTGAATTTATACAAAATCTCCAGTTATCACAGCATTTGTAATAGCTCACAAAACAGAGCACTCATAGTGTTCTGGTCCTTCCTGTTCTGATGGATGGGTGGGCACTGCAGAGGAACAGTGTTGTCAGGAAGGCACAATGAGTCCTCCATGGATTTGACTGACCACACACCAAAATCCCAGGAGGGGATGTAAAGTTCTGCAGTTCAAAAAACCTGAAGGCAAAGCTGGTTTTAATTAAGCTGACATATTTTAGATGTTTATGCAAGATAACTTGAAACAGGGGATTTCAGAAAAAGGCCTGCGCTTCTTCACTTATATCAAATTTAATATGAATGATTTTCTTAGCACCCTGAAAGCTCAAACTGTTGATAGGAAAGGTAGTTTTCTAAGAAATTGCATGCAAAAGGATAATTATATGACATCTCACCCATTATGACCCTGAGATTCAGGAGCCATGAATCAGTTTAACACTGCCCTGTTCAGCATTTTTTTTAAAGTTCCTTCTGGTATGTCATATATGGAAAAATTGGCACCTGAACAAGCATCAAAGTCTCCCAAATCGGGGATTAGAGTGAGCACATCCTGAACAAACTAGACTTTGTTCTCAGTGTGACATCTTGCATTAATAGAAGATCATTTTCTCACAATCACCGCCATTCATCTGGAGTGCAATGGGGTCTGCATCGAACAGCTCCTCATTGAATTGCAGAAAACAGGGAAATAACTGCCGAGTTTTCCCGGTTACGCTATTGATATTTAAGGGCTGTTCTCTGTGGGGACGTAACAGCTTAACTCCAAAGAGGCTGTGACCTATTTCCATGATTACTGCTACACTAATGAACAAATGGTTTCTAAAAGGATATAGCCACAACACAGAACTCTGGAGAAAGATGGACACCCCAATAACAGGGTGGGTTAGACAAAAAACTAAGTCAAGAAAATGTGTTGCTTTTTAAAATCTGCACTGAACAACAAAGTAGATGTTTGTGTACACAACAGCAAACAAATACTTTCGTATTGATCCTGTGTTTTAGCTCTGAATCCTCTTGGCTTTGAAGCTATTCTAGCAGCACCTTAGGTTTGGAGGAGATGAAAGGGTAAAGATCTGAAAACACATATATTTCATGCCCTGCCCTACCATGGCTGTAGAGAGCAATAAAAGAAGTTCATACGAATATCAAATATTTCCTTTTCACGTGACAATGTCTTCAGTGCTGTATCTGTTTCACTAATGAAAGCTTAAATCATAGACAAAAATATCATTTTCATTGAGAATATGCCTTTTCATCCTATTGGGCACCAGGGATGGCAAGTCTAAAAGGTCAACAAGATCACGGAGGCCTATGAATGAGCTTAAAATAGCACTTGAGTTCATTCAGGCTCTGAGACCCCTGTTTTACATGAAACAAGCATCCAACTTGCTTTCTTCATGAAAGCACAGTTACATGATGCAATTCATCCTTAAGAAATCATGCTCAGTCTCTCATCACTTTGGATTGCATTTGAACAGTACTAGGTGTGACCCCAGTTCAGTCACCTATGTGAAAAGCCACTCTCTTGAGTGTGAGAACACACACATGGAAAAACTCTTAGATTACTAAAAATTTGCAAGTTTAATGTGAGGGAGCAGAGGCCTCTGTGCTTCTAACCACAGGCTGGGCTAATCAGCTAACAGATAAGACATTGATATGTGAAAGATTTGCTCAAAACAACAGAACTACCGGTTCTACCTCTGTATGTAACAGAGGTCAGATCTTCTCCACAGGGTCCTTAACGATCATTTGCCAGGTGAATGCCACAAAAGTGCAACCAAGTCCAGCTGTGCCTTCCTTAGGGAGGGGAACTCTTCACAACACATGATCTTTAAGAAGCTTATTATATCAGTTTCTTTCCTTTCCTATAATTGCCATGTAGATTTCCAAAGCATTTTACATCCACAAAAAATTTAAAGGAATAAACACTAACCATTTAAATATATGATAAAAAAAGAATTTGACCTTTCTGATTTCAGCCCTGCAGAAGTGCCTCACCTAAGATTTGCACATGTGCATACTCTGTAGTTCATGGATAAGTATCTCCAGGGGGTTATTAATCTCATGTCTTGCACAGCTGTATCCACCACTACAGAGGAAAATCCCAGTTCCCCACAGATCTCATTGACTTGACCAGATAGTCCATTGGCACTTTAAAAGCCTTTCCTGGGGAAAGCATTACTAGGACTGCTGTGTTCCCCAAGACACAGTTGAATCAGTACTTTCCAAAGAAAAAGTAGTTTGTGAAAATATAAAACCAGCTCCCCTCACTTAGGCCTTTCTTGACGAGGAACTAAATCAGCAAACCTCTACAAATAGTTTTTTCAAGTAAGACAATTTTTAAAAGGTATTATCAGTTCAGAGACAATTCCCTCTAGTCACACATTTCAACCACCAGCTGATTTTTTCTGCATCCCAAAAAAAAAGCCTTGCTCAAAAAGCAGCAGCAACTTCTTTGCAAAGTGGCCTGCAACAATTCCTACCCTGTGGATCAATACACTTACAGGTTATTTGGCACAGCTAACCAAAATGCCCCTTGGGTCATTTACAGGCTAAAAAGTTGGAGAGTTTGGAAGCGAGTCCTTAGCAACTTTCTCTTGATGATAATGGATTCGTTTCAATGAAAACCAAAGAATATGCAACTTCTATGAGAATCAGTGGAGATGTGTAGATGGCAAACCCTGGAACAAGGTATCCAAAGAAGCTGTGGATTCTCTTCCAGATCTTTTGATCTGAACTACACCAGGCCTTGAGCCACCTGCTACAGCTTTGAAGTTAGTCTGACTTTGAGCAGGAGATTGGACTACAGACTGTCAGAGGTCCCTTTCAACATAATGTGTCCATGATCCTATAAGGTCTTCCAAAATGGACTGATATTTTTTGATACACATTCTCCAAACTGAGTTTGTCATGGTGGAGGAAGCAGCAAACATTAAATATAAAAGTACTTGTTAAAGTTAACTGCTTTGCCTTCACCTCTATTTACACTTAAAATTTTTCATTGCTGCGGGGTGGTGGTGGTTATATATAAAAAGGCCTTTCAATATATGAGAATTGGAAGCTTTAAAATTTTTTTTAACCCATAGAACTTCACAAATATGCAAGAAAATGTATTTCTTTGAGCTTTTCTGTTTGAGTATAACATTTAACTCAAGGATAGAGAGCTTAAGTAAATATACATCTGAGGAATGTATGTATACGGTAAATTTTCTGAGACAGGTCTGTTTCATCTGCATTTGTACTATGAAGCCCTGACTTTTCTGGACCCTATAGGAGTTATTGTAACAC